>NC_043707.1:93630001-93718578 GCF_006229205.1 Suricata suricatta
TTTTTTTTTAATGTTTTATTTATTTTTGAGAGTGTGAGAGAGAGAGAAAGAGTGGGGAAGGAGCAGAGAGAGAGGAAGACATAGAAACTGGAGTAGGCTCCAGGCTCTGAGCTGTCAGCACAGAGCCTGACAGGCCTCTAACTCACGAACCAAGAGATGATGACCTGAACCAAAGTTGGCACTTAACCGACTGAGCCACCCAGGCATCCCAGGAACGTGAAATTTTCTGGCATGCTATTGTCAGGTTGCAGAGTGTTTATCTTTAGTTACCTGAAGATCTTTTTGTCTTCTCATGACTATTGCTCTTGATGGGTCAAGCAACTGCAGAATGACTAATCATGCAAGCCCATTTATAGGTTCATCACTGTTTATAATACTAGGTTTAGGGGTGCCTGGGTGGCTAGTCAGGTAAGCGTCCTACTCTTGATTTTCGGCTTGTGCATAGGGCTTTGCACTGATAACGCAGATCCTGCTTGGGAATCTCTCTCTCCCTCTCCCTGTGCCCCTCACCCACTTTCTCTCTCTTGCCCTCTCTCTCTCTCTCTCTCTCTCAAAACAAATAAGTAAGCATTAAAATTTTAAAAACCCAAAAGCTTTAAAATACCAGGTTTGAGAAAGTTGGATTGGCATCTATACCAATGTACATTTTCAAAATAAATTTCAACCCTCTCTTTGTTGATAAAAGAGGGCTCTCAGAATCTTTATGATTTCAACTGTTGCACATTTTTTAACAGTTTTAAAAATTGGATTTTTATCACCTACATATGAAAGAAAAAATTTCTTCTTTGTAGTGATTATTAAGTATTTGAAAAGATTATTAGTTTAAGAACCTTGATCAAAGACTGCATGTAGTTATTTCAAACATTAAAAAGTCTGATAATAAAGATTTAATTAAAAATGAAAACTCTAGCCTTGCATAATATTTTTGAAAATAATTTTGAAAGCTTTCTATAAATCCTAAATTTATAATTATTTATAATATTTTCAGATTTTTATATCATAATTATGTAATAATGAAAAGATGTTTTCTAAAACCAATGCCGTTTCCATATACCAAGTCCCTAAATCTTCTCTAATATAGTCCAATGTGCTTTATAAATTGTTGATTTCTATGTGTGCCATACATTAAAAACAAAAAGTTGGAATCCACATTTTTTTAATGTTTATTTTTGAGAGACAGAGAGATACAGAGCATGAGGGGGGTGGTGCAGAGAGAGGGAGACACAGAATCCAAAGCAAGGTTCAGGCTCTGAGCTGTCAGCACAGAGCCCAATTCGAGGATCAAACTCACGAATCATGAGATTATGGCCTGAGCTAAAGTTGGATGCTTAACCGTCTGAGCCACCCAGATGCCGCTTGGAATCCATGTTTTATCTGATAAACAATGTTGGCTGTACTTTGAGGTCACTAGATGAGCTTTATAAACTACTCAGCCAGAACTCAGTCCAACCATGAAAATCTGATTCAGTTGGTCTGGTCTGGAGTGGGGGTTAGAAATTCCTTGTTCTGTTTGTTCTGGGAGTAGATATGAATGTTAGCATGGCCAGTAGGACTTAGAAGACACAGATGCTCGAGCTTCATTTCAGACCACTGAGTCAGACGATCTGGACTATATCCTGGGTCAGGACACCGTATTTTTTCAAATGTTTGAGGTGGTATTCTACCCCTCCTTCCATTTGGCAGCAAGACTCATTGCTCAGCCTTCCAGTAGAAGACTGTGAAGTTAGGAATTGAATGACATTTTTTGAAGGTTTACAAAATATTATCCGCATTACATCTGATATCTTGGGGCTTGGGTTGCACAACATGTAATGGTATTGAAAGCCCTCTTTTTAGGGATGCCAGGTACATAATACTGGGGGTCCAAGAGTGGTTTTCAACCCTGTGGTACATTAGAATCACTTAGAAAGACTAAAAAAAGGGGGTGGGGGCACCAGGATGGCTCAGTTGGTTAAGTGTCCAACTTCAACTCAGGTTATGATTTCATGGTTCACAAGTTCGACCCCTGCTTTGGGCTCTGTGCTGACAGCTTGGAGCCTGGAACCTGCTTCAGGTTCTGTGTCTCCTTCTCTCTCTGCCCCTCCACTGCTCTCTCTCTCTCTCTCTCTCTCTCTCTCTCTCTCTCTCTCTGTCTCTTTCTCACTCAAAACTAATTAAAACATTAAAAAAAGGGAAAAATAGATAAAACAAACATGACTGGGCATTACTCCAGACCAAATTAAATCAGAATCTCCAGGGGTTGGGCCTACATATTGCCTTTTATTATTTTTTTTGTTAAGCTTTTCAGATTATTTTAATGAATAGCCAAAATTGAAAACAATTGGCTTAAAGGCACAGTGCAGGATTTGATTTCCAATTACTTCCCTGCTTATTTTTCTCAAGTCACACTGTTCTACTTAGTGTCTGGTGTCTGTACCCATTCCTAACCCTGTGGCTCTCATCAACTGCACGATTACCGGTTCTTCCTTCTTTCATAAGCCATCTCAACTTTTCTCATACAGCTAATGACTCGCTTTGTCTGTGGAGCCGCCCTTTATTGCCCTAACTTCCAGGAACTGCTTCTTCTGTGATTTCCTCTAATTTTTAACACTACAGCTGTCAGTGAGACCAAGAACAATGCTGGGTCCATCTCTGTGTCCCAGCGCAGAGTGTCTATTCATAGCATCAGTTTAGGAAATACTTGCTGTGGCTGATTGTGCTTCCCTCAGGGAAGGTGGAGGCAGAGGGCAACTGAAGGGACTCCAACTCCCCATCTCTGTTTTCTCTCTTTCCATTTGAAACATCTTTAGAGGGGAAGTGTGAGTCTAGGCTAGTGGAGATGGATCCTCTGTTGGCAGAGTTTTCTATTTTACCATCCTTATTCCACTTCCATGGCACGGTGAGAAGATGTTAGATCAGGTGCTGTGTTCATCCTAATGACAAATAGCTTAAGCCAGCAATCACTGTCCTGGTCGGGGCTTGGAATTAGACCACAGCTTGGAAATATGCCTCTTGATCTTAGATCTCCTTTAGCATCTTCTAAACATACCTTGGTGTTCTCCTCCTTGGAATAGGAATGTTAACTCTATCCTGAAGCTCATGTGAACCATTTTGATCTCCATCCTTTCACTTCTTCATAACTCATTTGTTGAGTACGTTGTGTCCAAGTCCTGCTTCAGGCCCTATGAAACTTCTGTAGGGCCTGTTGGCTAGGTACCTACAACTTTCAGAGCTGAGGTTGAAGGAGTAACAGAATAGCAGTTCTTCATAAAGATTTCCCCTACTCATTTTATTTTTTTTCTCATTTTATTTTAAGCTCATTTTAATTTGTTAGTGAAACACTGTAGCTAAATGATGCAGGGTAAGCACATCCAGAAAAATGAAACTTATACCTGAAATAAAAAAATGTAATCTTTGCAAATGTTTATGAATGCTAGGTAAATAGATCCATATTCATGCACACACAGAACTATAAATATAAGGCACATGCATATGTGATATGTTTTGCTAATCCATAGGCAGACTCTTGTAACATGTCCATTCTAATACTAAATATTTAAATTCTCCTTAAAGATACCAACAAGTTGCCAATTCATGATTATTTCATTCCACTCTAAAACCTTACAACAGTTCCAAGTATAACTAGTTCATAATTTTCAGTGCTGATATAGAAGCCCCAAGTAAGTAATTGGATAATTACTCTGTAATTACATGGTTTTGGTATCCATACACACGGATTGTGGCTGAAAAAGGTTTTGGTTCATTTTGTGTATTTATAAATTATTAACCTGTTCTGCTGGAGTTCTTGAATTTGCAGTCATATATTCATTTTATGAATGAGTAATATCTCATTTTTGAGCATTTGCCCAGTGCTGAAAAAAATAGTCTAATGAAAACAAAACCAAGTCATTGGTCTTTGCTTTACAATGTTTCTGAGAAGTGAATCTCATTTTAAAATTGTCATTTCTAATCTCTAGATCTTTTGGTGAACTAACCAATTCATCTGAATTTTAGAAGTTGAGCTTTTTTTTTTTATATGAGATTCTGGAACTGTGATTTAGTCACTGCATGTATAATTCTTTAAATTATATATATGCATGCATATAACTTTAAAAGGAATTTACACATAGCTCTACTGGAAAAATAAGCAAAGCAAAATGGCACCCAGCTTTGATGCTATGACTGGCTTGTATAAAGGCTCTCATATCAGGAGCTTCTGCTTGGTCATTACCGTTTCTACCTTTGGGGAACTATTATTCTTTCCTGGTGTATTGTTCTGGTGAAAATGGCAACAAGGTGCTCTGCCATCCCCATCCAGAAGATAAGGCAGCTCACACTAACCAATTCCAATTCAAACACCTGGGAGTTTGAATACTGAGTGGGATTATGGGGGATGGAAACTGAGCCTGAATTATTGTGCAGAGATGACCTTAATGTTGACAATCCCGAAGAGGCTAAGGTTACTGATGTTTCCAAAGTTTTTTCTTAATGTGTTCCTTAGACTGGATGACTTTTTATATCCTTTCAATACATTTCTTTTTTCCAAGGAGTGAAGTCTTATGTTATACTGAGTTTGTCTGTGATGTTGCAATCCAAGAACCCTAAGAGAACTTGGAATTTCTGAGATAATCATAGATTCATAGAGATTTTATATCTAGAGTACCCCTGAGGGATCATTTAGTCCAACCATCTCATTTTACAGATAAAGAAATAGAAGCCCAGAAAAGATAGCTGACTTGTCCAAGGTCATACCGATATTTGGTGGCAGAGCAGGAAATAGAATTGAATTTGTTCAGTTGTACCAGTGTACATTGTTGGAGTTAGATCCATAGATTCTAAAGATATAAGAAAACTTAAAGGAGAGCCTGGGTCTTTTTATCCAATTTAGATAATGTATTATCTCTATCTCATAGGTGAGCTGAGACTCTATTTGAGACTTTCCTGGTTTTGTAGATATCAGATGCTCATTTAAAATCCATGCCCATTCAGTTTTTTCTTTGGGGAATTATCTCTCCCAAACTCTCAATCCATGTGATTGCAGTAGGGACTAATCCTACTTCCAGGGATGGATACAGAACCAGGCCTGGCTAATTAAAACACTTCATTTCTCTGGCCCATAGTTATTATTGGTGATCAGATGACTACAGCTTTGACATGGAAGCCAAGAAGCATCCTTCCCAGGACTTTTGCAACAACTACTGAGAAAGACCAGTTCTCCTCTCAATAGTCTAAGTTAGTGCCCCCAAAAGAAATAAATGACATATTCAAATTAGATGATTCAAAGAAGGTCTATGTACAAAGGGACTTTTAACAAGAGTGTTACACAAGAGATAAGTAGGTATCCTGAGGCTAGTAGAGCAGAAGAGCTGTCTCCCTCAGGCAAAGTCAAGATGGGAAGAGTAGTTGCAAACAATTGAACAGGAAAGCCAGGTAGAATAGATCACTTTGGTCAGTCCTGACGTTTTAGGAAGGGAGCCAGCTGAATGAACACCTTGCCCTCATTCTCTTTCCTCTCTCCTCCTGTCATCACTTACTATTGGTCAAATCTCACCAAAACACAGGATCTTTTAATGTCATCCATACATGACAGCCTTCCAGGGCACAGAGCAAGGTGGATAAGGGTGGAGAATAGATAGAAAGGGGCAAGTTGGAAGAGATCCATGTAAGAGAAACTAAGCAGAGAAAATGAAGTTTTTTCTTTTTTGGGGGACCCATTTCAGGTTTTTCCCCCCACCTTTTTTGAGGCATAATAGACAAGTTAAATTGTAAGATATTTCAAGTATATAGTGTAATGATTTGATATATATTTACATTATGAAAGGATTTCCTTGTCCACTGAGTTAATTAGCACATCCATTGCCTCACATATTAAACCCCCCCCTTTTTTCTTGTTTTGGTGAGAAATTTAAGTTCTACTCTCAGCAAATTTCAATGATGTAATTCTGTAATACAGTGTTATCAGGTATAATCAGGTATAATAATTAGATCCTCAGACCTTATTTTATAAGTGGAAGTTTGTACCCTCTTACCAAACTATTTTCCCTACCCATCAGCTCCTCGTAGTCACTTTTCTACTCCCTGATTCTATGAATTTGACTTTTTACAAAGAACATTCCACATGTAAGCAATACTATACAGCATTTGTATTTTTCTGTTGGGCTTATTTAATTTACTATAGTACTCTCTACATTCATCCATGTTGTCACAAATGACAGGATTTCCTTATTTTCTAAGGTTGGATAATTTTCTTGTATGTATGTATGTGAATATGTACATATGTGTGTATATACATATATATATGAAAATAGACTCTCTGCCTTGATATAGGAACTTCAAAATATTTTAACCATTTAATTTATTTAAGTGCATGATCCCTTTCTCTTTTTTTGAGAATCCATATATCAGTTTAGTGTAACTCATGTGCCCCAATTCCAGGAGCAATTGCTGAGAATTCTGAGCCTTGAGAGAGCTTAGATATAATCCTTGGATTTTATAGATAAGGAAACTGCAGACCAAAGTCACACAGTAACCCCGTAAAATAGGCATTAACATTCCAATTTACAAACGAGGAAAGACAGGATCACAAATGTTAAAGAAATTGCCCTAAACCACACAGCCAGGAGGTGGTGGGGCTGGGCTGAAGCCCATATGTGTCTGCTTCAAGTGATCTTTTAACTAAGCCATTTCAGTTGAACCCCTGGCACATCATTTCAACTCCTGACATGCAAGAGTTGTGTTTGGTGCAGTGTAAAGGATCATCTCACGAACCCTAGAGTTGAGGGGGGGTGTTGGTGGGCAAAAGTAAAGATGAGCAGTTTGGGAGTGATTACTTTCTTCCCTATTAGAGTTCTTTCTCTTCTTAAGGACTTCTGAATAGTTAACCATATAATGGCTGACATGAATTCCATGCTGGCCACCAAGTTATTGTCACCTGAGGTCCAACTGATCTAGCTGTCCTTTGAATATGTTTGATGGCATCCTTACTGCTACATAAGTTTTTCTGCCTTTATTAGATTACATTTTTTATTTCACATCTTTCTGAAGCCACTTTGATTCTAGTTTAGCAATTCCCCCTGAAAACTTTTGTTAGAATTTGAAAATTCCAGTTTGAAATCACAATGCTTTTTGTCAACATAATAACTCAATTAGTTCCCTGTCCATAGCTCAGACTAAGAACATCTTTAAGGCAGAGATTCTGTTTTTCATCTTTGCTTCCCCAGAATTAAGACAACACCTGACCTCAAGTGTGTTTTCATAAGTATTTATCAATGTGAATAGACTTAAGGGACACACTCAGTTGGAGTCAAGGTCTGGTAAATATAATAAAGATTGTAGTGGCGTACTTACTCCCAAGTTTGTACACTGTTAGAACTTTCTCATTCTAGAGATGAAAGCACTGGGCCTGTCATCACAATGAACTACTCAAAGTCACAGACCTGTATTTTAGCAGAACTGGGAACAGAATTTAGGATGGACCCATTCTTGTCCATAGGGCCTTTCTACAGCAGCTGTGGCTTCCAAACACCTTTTTAGCTATAAAAGTCATTGTTGAAATAAAATGGGATTCAGCCCACTACATGAGATTGTTGGGAATAGAACTGCTTTGGCTGTTATCATTGGTGGTATTGGGGGCGGGGGAAGGGAGCAGATAGAAGACTTGGCACTGTGCCTGCTGCTCCCACCTCCCTCAGCCTCTACCTCTAGTCCTTAGAAGGGTTCCATGGAATATAGTTTGAAAAACACTGTGCTACGCTCTGCCCCCTTGCTTCTTGACTTAGCTCTATAAATAGCTAAACAAATTCGCAAGGAACAAAACAAAATCACACATACATTCACTGCCTTCTAAGCAGGAAGTTTTGCCCAGTTGGTAACCCCAGCGGGGATCCGAGAAGCAAGTGTCATTTTCAGCCCCGCAGCACAAAATGCCCATTCTTGCACTGTGAGCAAAGGCAGCACAGCTGGGCGGGGCTCCCATGGCACATCTGCGGGCCGTGTCTCACAGGAAGTAGCGGAGCTCTTCAGAGATAAGTTTCACTGGGGAACAAAGAAGGATTTTGTTCACTGGCTCAAGAATGATGCATTGAACCTGGACTCGGCTTTTCAATTCATGTAGCTGGAAACAGGGCAAAAAGCACCCAATCTGCTTATTTTTTTCTCCTTCCCAAGTCGGGGAGAGTTGCACCCTCTTCTTGCCTTCCAAAGTGGCTCAGAGGGCACTAGCTACCCTTTGCTGGACCAATCATTTCCACTACCCCACCACACTCCCTGAAATCAAGGTTGAATGTTTACAAGCGTGCTTATTTCACACATTTTACCCCTTTGGGAGTCTGGGCAGTTGAGCGTATTGACAGTAAGATGTTGCAGCTGGTGGAAGCTATTGTTAAAGGGTTTTGAACCCAATAGCTCCTGCCAAGTAGCACAGAGTCACAGTGGTAGAGCTTTTTCATTTTTGGAGAAACATGCTTGTGAATGAAAAGCGACAGGCCTGGGTTTGATGTTCAGTTTCCGTCAACTAGACCTTGAGCCGTTTTCTGACTTCTCTGTGCCTGACTATCCTCATTTGCAAAGTGCGAATAATCATACCCCTGTTCCCCTTTCAAAGATGAATCCCAGAGAGCAGGCAGGCTCTGTGGAATGTCCTGCAGCAGTTTAGTGCCAAGGATATACAGGCGTGCCCTCGGAAGCTGGCTTGCTTATGCAGCAGACTCCTAACCCTCAGCTTTGTGTCTCCATCCTAGCTTCAGAGCACAAATCTGACCACATCTGACTTTCCAGAAGTTGTACATTTCCTGTGAGATAATGAGGTGTGGTATGGAGGCAGGCAGGATTTATATGGCAGTTAAATGTAGTTTGGTATCAAAAATATGATTGCATTATTCACTGTGGCATAGCAAAGATCACCTATGCCCCTTTGCTTTTGGCTGGATCAGCAGATATAGACCACGATTAAGGAAACACTGTCAAGTATTTCTTTATAGTTTAATTTCCCTCTTACTCTCTACTGCCTGCAATGCCCTTGCCTTTGGAAAAGAGGCAGAATAAACATGGCCTTTTTTTTTTTAAGTCAGTTTGTCCTTCCTGCTTTTAGGAAATGGTTTAGAGATACCAATTGGCTCTGGTGGTGGAATGCCATCTTCGGCTTGTTGCATGTGGGAAAAGGATGGCTAAATAGGAACTGAGACTCTCCACCCAAAGCAAACTAAGGGCCCTTTGGCAGTTGAGAAAGCCCTGAGATGGGGAGACCACTGCCTCCTCAAGCAGCCAATTTCATTTCTGAAATGCTCTCACTGTTGGAAGCAAACACTTTCTAACAAACAGAGAGGTTCCATGATGGGTTGGGTCAAATGTGGATTATAGGCTCTTAGTCCAAGGAAGTGGTTAAATATAAACTGGATGCTACCTTTTCAGGGAAGCTATCAAAGGGATTCCTGCATGAAGATTAGGCAGTCCTGGGTTTTAATATTAATTATGCCACTCTATTCTTTAAACACTGAGTCTCAGTTTTCTCATGTGTAAAGTGGGGCTAATGATGCTTACTTATTGTATTTTTCTGAGGATAAATTGAGATGGTCTATGTAAAATGCCTAGCATATGATAGGTGCTCAATTAGTAAAGTTTTCTACTTGCTTACTTCTTAGAGGCATAGGTCTTGGATTTTTGGAAGAGTAAACATCTTTTTCAATGGAAATAATTTGCAATGGATGATTTCAGGCACGGTGGGAAATGGGTGGGACAGTCATTTGGGGGAATGGTAATATGAGCACCTTTGTTTGAGGTCAAGCTTCTCTATTGGAGAATCATTCCTCTTAATGTTCTAGGTCAATGTGGGGTCATGTGAAGCTTAGGAGAGCATTAGTTGTTCAGGTGGTCAACATCTCTTTTAAGGGATTGGGGTGTTTATATTGGCAGTGATACCATGGACATGGATTAGATTGGACTGGGGGAAGGTGGGAAGTGGTGAGAGGCAAGTATCCAGGATTTTGTGAACTTAGTAAAGTTTTCTTCTACTTTTGGTGTTCTTGCATTACAACACTATCCACAGGAAATTTTATATTGACCTGTGTCTTCTCTACTAATCTGTAAACCTTGTGAAGGTGGGAACAGTGGCCTATTTACCTTTGTACTTCTAGCCTTTATCACAGTGCTTGATCCAGAGGCACTTGATGAATTATCATGCAACTGCTCTGAAGGTTAAGAGAGTGAGTTGGAGTGTTGAATTGTCTGTGTTTGCATCTCACATCTGCCACTATGTGCTTGTGAATAGGTTAGTCATTTAACCTCTTAATGCCACAGTTACCTCACCTATAAACCAGGGACAAAAAGTGTAGCTATGGTGTTTGAGGACAAAGGGTGACTAAATAATAAGAGCAAAACACCTAAAATAACCTTAACAATAATCAGAGATTAATAAGATCAGTGATAATGTTGTTTTAATTCCAGATTACAAAACTGGTAAGATTCCAGAGGGCAGAACTGGGACCAAAAGTTAGCAGCAACATGGGTATATTTCAGCACAAGATAAATAATTTCTTTTTTTTTAATAATTTTTTTACATTTATTTATTTTTGAGAGACAGAGTAAGACAGAGCATGAGCAGGGAGGGGCAGAGAGAAGGAGACACAGAATCCGAATCAGGCTCCAGGCTCTGAGCAAGAGTTCAGCAGAGCTTGACGCAGAGCTCGAACCCATGAACTGTGAGATCATGACCTGAGCCGGAGTAGGACATGTAACCCACTGAGCCACCAGGCACCCCAAGATAAATAATTTTTAATGGGGGGGGGTTTTCTGAAGGCTGAAGAGGCTGCCTTAAAAATTTGTGCATTTTGGTAATCAGAAAAGCATGGTAGTGGCATAAAGATAAACAGAGAATAGAATGGGATGCAGAGTCTAGACATAAGCCAATACACATGTGATCAATTGATTTTTGACAAGAGTACCTTCCCATTTAGTGGAGAAAGAATAGTCTCTTTAACAAATGGTGGAAACAACTGGATACATATATACAAAAGAATGAAGTTGGACCTTTACCTAATAAGATCAACTCAAAATGGATCAAAGACCTAAGTATAAGATTTAAAACTACAAAACAATTAAAAGAAAAATATAGGGCTAATCTTCATGACTTTGGCTTTGATAATAGTTTCTTAGACATGACAGCAAAATCATAAGCAACAACAAAAAAAAGAGATTGGACTTCATCAAAATAAAAAAACTTGTCATCAAAGGACACCAGTGAAAGAGTGAAAAGACAGCATGAGGAAAGATATTGGCAAATCAGACACCTGATAAGTGCCTGGTATCCATAATATGTAAAGAATCCTTATAACTCAACAACAAAATGACAAATGGTTCAATTAAAAAGTGTGTGAAAGTCTTAAATAGACATTTATCTAAGAAGATCTACAAATGGTCAACAAGCACACGGAAAGATGCTCAATGTCATTAGTTATTTGAGAAATTTAATCAAAAGCATAATGAGTTACCACTTCATACCCACTAGGATGGCTCTAATTAAAAACAACTGAGAGTAACAGGGGTTGACAAAGACATGAAGAAATCGAAGCCTTCATATATTGCTGGTGGGGATGTAAAATGGTGCAGCTACAATGGGAAAAATGTTTGATGGTTCCTTAGTAAGTTAAACAGAACTTACCATAGGATCCAGCAGCTCCAAGCCTACATACATATTCAAGATAGTTGAAAATAGGTGTTCAAAAAATGTCTGTAAGAATATTCCCAGCAGCATTATTCACAATAGATCCAAAGTAGAAATAACACAAATAGCCATCAACTGACAAATGGATAAATAAGATGTGGCAAATCCATACTTTGGAATGCTATTCAGCATACAAAGGAATGAAGTATAAAACATGCTAATACATGGATGAAACTTGAAAACACTTTTGAGTAAAAGAAGCCAAACACCAAGACCTCATATTGTATAATTCTGTTTATACAAATTTTCCAGAACAGGCAGATCATAAAGACAGAATGCTGATTAGTCGCTGTGGGGAAAGAGGAAATGGGGAGTGACTGCTTATTGGGTATGGGGCTTCCTTCTGGGGAAATAAAATTTTTCTGCAAATAGATTTTTTTAATGGTTGTACAGCCTTATGGGTGCACTAAATGCCACAGAACTGTATGTTTGAAAATGGTTAAGATGGTTGGGGTGCCTGGGTCGCTCAGTTGTTTAAGAGTCTGACTCCTGATTTCTGCTCAGGTCATGATCTCATGGTTCATGAGATTGAGCCATACATCAGAGCCTGCTTGCGATTCCCTCTCTCCCTCACTCTCAACCCCTCCCCTGCTCTCTCTATTTCTCTCATGAGTGCACTCTCTCTCTTAAAAAAATAAACTTTAAAATGGTTAAGATAGTAAATTTTATACTATGTATATTTTACTGTAGTAAAAAAAAGGAAATAGTGAGATTCCTTTTGTAGCAGATTTTCAAACAGAGACTGAAAAGCCATTCCCTGGGGGATGAGGTGCAAGGAACTCCACAGTATGATGAAGGCTGGACAAAGTTACTGCAGAGAAGTCAGTGACCCATGAGTGAACCAGCATGGTCCTTGCTGGGAAGCCAGGGTGTCACATCCAGGCTCTGTGACCTTGGGCTTTACTTAACCCTTTCTGAGTCGCATTTGTAATGTGAGGATAGTAATTACAGGGTTGCTAGAAGGATATATGGTGAGTGCACAATGTCTGACACATGGCAAATGCTCCATTAAGGCCAGTCCTTTTCCAGTTTTGGGATTCTATAATTCTGTAAAGGAACCTCCTAATAATAATAAAAAAAATACATTTTCAAGATGAAGAAAACCACTGCCACAAGATGCATTTTTTAAGTCTTGAAGGATTTTGTTCCTCAATGTTGTCTTTGCTCTATTTTCTTCAGCATCCATCTCTGAATGGGAAGGAAAACCAGACCAAGCTAGTGTCAAGCCTGTGAGAACACTCTCTATTTTTTCCTAATTGGTTTCTGGAAAATGTTTTTATGTCCAGCTTGCTTTGGGTCCCAGCCCTCCCTGTATATTGGCCTCAGAGTTTCTGTAATACTTTAATTTGTCAAGATTCTGACTGTAAATGGTTAGTCCCCTCACTTTCTCTAAGTAATTACATCTACAAGGATTTGCAAGGCTGAGGTCAGCACTTCCAAAGGCCTGTGGCATTTTCAGAGCTCACACTCATGGGTTTGCCAGAAGACTACAATGGAAATTCAAAACACAGGCATTCCCTGACCTCGGAATATTTAATTTACAAAGGTCAAAACTCCATGAGAGCTTGGCCCGTGCTAGGCAGGGAGCTGGGGAAGAGTTCCCTTCCTGTGGGCCCTGAAGAGTAAGAAGGAATTTCAATTCACCCACTTGCCTCCTTACCATGAATGCAATGACCCAGGGATCTGGGAAGTGGATTGGCATGTGGAGGAAGTCACAGATAATGTGTCATGGTCATATCTTCCAGAGCCTGGAATTAGGGAATCAAAACTGGATTGGAAATCTGGCTCTACCTTTTCCTGAGTAAACTGCCCTGCTTCTTCAGGCCTTAGTTTCTTTATCTATTAAGCAGAAGATAAATATATTTCTCTTGAGCAGTCATAGCAAAGTTTAAGTGAAATAAAATATATGGCACAGTACCAATAACAGCTGACATTTACTGAGCACTTACTACATATTTGGAACTGTTCTATGTGTTTTGAAGTAATAACTTATTTATTTATTAAAATTTTTTTAAAAACCTTATTTATTTTTAAGAGACAGAGAGAGACAGCATGAGCAGGGGAGGGGTAGAGAGAGAGGGAGACACAGAATCTGAAGCAGGCTCCAGGCTTTCAGCTGTCAGCACAGAGCCTGACAAAGGGTTCAAACACGTGAGTCATGAGATCATGACCTGAGCTGAAGTTGGATGCTTAACTGACTGACCACCCAGGTGCCCCAGAAGTAATAACTTATTGAATCATAACAATGCTAAGAAAAACAGGCATACTTTGGAGATACTGTGGGTTCAGTTCCAGGCCACCACAATAAAGTAAGTACATGAATAAAGCAAGGCAAATGAGTTTATAAAACTTACAGTTACACTCTACTATACACTAGTAAGTGTGCAATAGCATTATATTATACAAAAGTACATACATTAATTCAAAAATATTGCCAAAAATGCTAACCATCCTCTGAGCTTTCAGTGAGTCACTGATCACAGATCATTATAACACATATAATTATAGTGAAGAAGATTTGAAATATTGTGGGAATTACTAAAATGTGACACAGAGACACAAAGTGAACAAATGCTGTTGCAAAAATGGTGCCTATACACTTGCTTGATGCAGGGTTGCCACTAACCTTCAATCCATTAGAAAAAATGCAATATCTGGGAAGCACAAGGAAGTGAAGCGCAGTAGTGGGATATGCTTGTACTGTTTAAATTCCCATTATTTATATGTGGAAACTGAGGCACAGAATAAAGGAAGTACCTTGTCCAATGTTCAGATCTAGCTAGTGTTTGGAGTCAAATCTAGGTAATCTGGTACTAGTGCCTATGCTATTAAATATTAAGCTATATTGTCTTCACAGATACTATTTTCTTCACACAGAGGTCAAATTTGCACTATTATGTGGCTTTCAAAATATCTATTCACAGGAGGGAGAAAGAGAGAGATGAAATGTGTCTCTGATGGTTCTGGGATTCCTAGGGTCTCGCCCCAGTGCTAACACACTGTCATACATCACCTTCATGGCTTGACATGGTTTCTAAGGGTCCTACTGGGAATCCAATTTTTGTTCACAATATTGTTGCTGTGGAAAAATGCACTTGACATTCTTGAAGATAGATTTACCCAGGGTATTTTTCAATACTACTTATAGTAGTAGAGGTGGTATAGTAGTAATTTTTCTCACTCTTAAAGAAGGCCAATAAGTTTAACATCTCTTTTTGTATTCTTAAAATGTTTAGCATGAGATAGAGAGGGGAATTGGGAAATTGGTTGGGTTTTCTTTTTTGAAAGCAGAAAACAATGTAATTAGTGGGAAAGTTATCCGTAATCTTGATCTTCAAAATCTTCCGCCCTTTCATTCCATTAAGATTGACTTCTTTTTTTAAAGGAAGGGGAAAAATGCATAAATAGCTAGGCTACTAAATTCTCTTTAATGACTCAAGCTAATAAGAAATGGCTCTGGTATTTCATCCAGCCTCTCAAATAATGGCTCTGTTGTTTTGATCTCAGAAGTGTAAGGGAAGCTTTATTTTCAGAGATGGGCGTCCCTGTCTCAAGCACCTGAGACTGCATTATATATTTGAAAACCATTTTCCAATGTCCCTTCCCAGAGTGTGAGGCCATTGATGCTTTGATGTGGTTAAGTAATTTAGAACAGTCCTGTAATAGATTAAATTAGATTTCAGCTTCCTTGACGTTCTTGAAGAATGCCCATGAAATGAGTGCATCCATAATCTCACAGCATTTTCCATTTTTCTGCTTTGATTTTTTTTCCACAGTAAAGTATTGGTAGAGAAAGCAGCAGAGTTCCTTCCCTTAATCTTGAGTAGAAGCAAAAAAGAAATTGCTGAATTGTCTTCTGATGTATCCATGCCTGAGTGGGAGAAGAAATGATGGAGGAAGAAAGAAGGAGAATTTTTTAAGATATAGAGGAAGAAGCTGCTTTATTTTTCATAAAATAAATGGTATCTATGGGGGGGGGAGTGCAAAGATTTTGTAGGGGATTTGTAAATAGAAAAATCGAAGTTTTAATCCTGATTCTACAATTTCCTTGTTTTGTTACTCAAACTTCCTGAGCCTGTTCTCTAATCTGTAAAATTGGAATCACAATATTAAAGCTGAACTCTTAGCATGGGGTTAAATGAGATGATGTAGATAAAATGTCTGTCAGAATGCCTGGTGAGTCAGTGCTTGACAAACGATTCTTCCTTTCCTCTGATTCCGAGTTTAGTCAGTTAATAAATATGTACTGAGGTTTCATTTTGAAACATACACTAAAGGGGTCTTGGATACTACACTGAATAAAACATAAACCATTCACTTGACATCTTTAGTTGGAGAGTTTAGTGTCACTCAAACTTAAAATATCCTGAAATGAACTCATGATCTTCCCTTTTGCCAGCCTCCTTCCTCTAGCTCAGCACATGGCACCCTCTTCACCTAGCTGTCCACAAAAGAAAACCAAGAATCATCCTTGAACTCTGCCTCTCCTTCGCTCCTGACATTCATCACCAGGTCCTGTCAGTTTTCGTCTAAAATATTTTCAGATCCTTTAATTTCAGGGAAACATTTCCAATGTTAGTTTTGTTAGCCATTCTCGAACAATCTTTACCTCTTTTCTGAATCAGATGAACACTCCTATCCTCTGCATTCACCACAGACCTTCTCCACCGTGGCGATTACAGAGCGTGCTTTTGTAAATGCAAGTTCTAGCCTGTTACTTCCCTGCTCAAACACCTTTAGTGAGTTCCTATTGCTTTTCTGAGAAAGACAAAATCTGTTTTGTTCATCATCTAGCATGAATGCATGGCACACGGTATTAACTCAATAAATATTTGTTGACTAAATGCTTTTTTTGAAACAGTATTGGTCTGGCAGCTCTGTGTAGAATGAGGTGGAGGAAATAAGAGAGCAATCGTTAGAAGATATTGAGGACTAAGAATATTAAAACATGAAGAGTTCAGGATATTTGAGGAATGTGAAGCATCATGGGGAAAGGATGGAGTGGGCGTAACGGGTGAGCAAAGTGGAAAAAAGAGTTGAAGAAATAGTGTAAGATTCTGAAAGTGATACTGGGGTTGACATATAAGGAGATTTTTGAGCATCTTTAGAGTGGTGGCTATCAATGTCTTAGCTGTTGACCACTTACCCAAAGATTTCAACTTTTCAATTCTCCAAGATCTTAATACTAATAAATAATCTGAGAGAACAATATGAAAGTAATTCTTATTTAATTTCTTTTTAAAAAATTTTTTTAATGTTTTATTTATTTTTGATACAGAGAGACAGAGCATAGAGGGGGAGGGGCAGAGAGAGGAGGAGACACAGAACCGGAAGCAGGCTCCAGGCTCTGAGCTAGCGGTCAGCACAGAGCCCGACACGGGGCTCGAACCCACGAACGTGAGGTCTGACCTGAGCCGAAGTCGGAGGCTTAACCGACTGAGCCACCCAGGCGCCCCTCTTATTTAATTTCTACTGAGAACTATGAACTTGTATGCATGCTACAATATTATATATAGCACAATATCTGATGATTCGATAACTCAATAATTACATTATATTAAGCTTTGTTATTTGTTTTCTGTTTGTTCCATATGATAGTTTGTTCCTCTCTTCCTCTTCTCTTAGATCTTTTGGATTCTTTAACAACTTTTTTTTTTAATAATTCAGTTTTAGTTTATCTCAGTGTCTGGCACATGGCGGGGGCTCAATATATATTTTATAATTAAATCAGTGAATAAATAGGGTAGTATCTGAAATGTAAAATTCATAATGAATAGAAGCCTCTTCCCTTTCCAACCAACAAAGGTAGTAGTAGAAGAAATGGAGTCTGGTCAGGCACTGGTAGGATTCACCGGACAATGTGAGAAGAACCTGGCTGTCATTCAAAACTGAAGGCAGGAAACAGCTGGCAATTGATACTGGAAGTCAAGAAGGCAGATCCAGACCTCCGGGGCTGGCCTCAGATAATATTGTGATAAATGCTCATCATCATTATTTTTATAGCACCTTGTATAAGTATGTTTCGTATCTTTACACCTATGATTTTGCTTGCTTTTCAGACAGTTCTGAAAGAAAGGCTGATGGTATTTCATGTGTGTAAATATATGTGTAAATTATATATCACATACAAATTATATAAACAGCACCTGATGTAACTTACCTAATTTTCCTGCCAGTCCTATGAAGTATGTGCAGGACTGCAATCAGATCTGAAGTTGTTTGGCTCCTAATAATGAGCAACTCATTCGATGTTTATAGGAATGTTTCCTTATCCTGGATTCTGGTTCTCACTCCTGAGCTATAAAATCTTGGAAAAGATACTTAACTACCCTGTTTCTCTGTTTCTTTATCTGCAAAATATAGATAATAGTATATAGCATTCTAGAAAAGAACAACTATGGAAATAATAGAAAAAACAGTGATTACCAGGCATTGAGAGAGTGGGGAAGGATGAAAAGATGTAGAACAGAGGAATTTTAGGACAGTGAAAATACTCTGGATGGTACCCTAATGGTGGATATATGTTGTTATGTATTTGTCCAAACCCACAGGATGTATAACACCAGGAGTGAACTGTAAGGTTAGTTATGAACTTTGGGTAATAAAGATTTGTCAGTGTAGGTTTATTCATTGTAACAACTCTAAAGCTGATTCTCTGGAACCCTTGGCAAATCCATAGTCTTAAAAGCCAAGATCTATGAGATAGTTGGAATCATACAATATGTTGCCCTTTCAGATTACCTGTTTAACTTAGCGATATGCGGTTAGGTTTCTTCTGTCTTTTCATAGCTTGATAGCTCATTTCTTTTTAGTACAGAATAATATTCCATTGTCTGGATGTACCACCATTGATTTATTCATTCACCTGTTGAAGATCATCTTGCCAGATCCAAGTTTTGAAAATTATGAATCGGGGCCCCTGGATGGCAGAGTCAGTTAACCGCCTAACTCTTGACTTTGGTTCAGTTCATGGTCTCACAGTTCCTGAGTCTGAGCCCTGCATGGGGTTCTGCACTGGCAGTGTGGAGGCTGCTTGGGATTCTCTTTCTCTCCTTCTCTTCACCCTTCCCCACTCGCTCTCTCTCTCCCTCATTCTCTTTCAAATAAATAAACTTAAAAACATGAAAATAATAAAGCTCTATGTTTATGTTCAGTTCTTTGCATGGATATAAGTTTCAGCTCCTTTGGATAAATATCAAGCGGCATGATTAATGTATTATGTGCTAAGAGTATACTTAGTTTTGTAAGAAACCTCCAAACTATTTTCTAAAGTGGCTATGTTGTTTTGTATTTTTATCAGCAATAAATGAGCATTCCTCTTGCTTCATATCCTAGTCAACATTTATTGTTGTCAGTATTCTGGATTTTCTCCATTCTAATAGGTGTGTAGTGATATTTTATTGTTGCCTTAATTTGCATTTTCTTGATGAAATGTGATGTGGAACATTTTTTCATAAGCTTATTTGCCATCTGTATATCTTTTTTGCTGAAGTCTCTGTTAAGGTCTTTGATTCCTTAAAAAATTTTTTTTTGTTTTGTTATAATTAAATTTTAAGAGTTCTTTTTATATTTTGGATAAATCTTTTTATCAGATGTGTCTTTTGCAAATATTTTTCCCAGTTTGTGACTTGTATTCTAGTTCTCTTCATCAAATGATTCTTATGTCAAAATAGTTTGAGAATTACTATTCATATATTATCTGATGAATGGACCATAAATGGAGGAGATTCACATTATTTGAATTGACCCTCGTAGTAAAGAGGATGGGAAATATCTCCACCAGAGAAATGGGGAAGGAAGCTAGCTATAATGGGAACCCACTGAATCCTAGGCAAGGTACTTGGCAATTTATCAATATGATCTGATTTTTTTGTCTTTGATAACTATGTTATGAAACAGGTAGTAGGATACTCAATTAAAGAGGGCCTAATTTGAGGTTCCAGAGTTAAAAGAAGTAGAAACAAGATAAAAATTTGGGTCTAATCAACATTAAAGCCTTATGCTTGATTATACCTGCACCAAATTGCTGATAAATGTATACTGAATTATGTGTAAAGTTAGGAGAACTAAACTTTAATTCCCACTCTGATAGTATTTATCTCTGTGGTGTTAGCTATGTTTCTGGTGATATTTCCTCACTCTTTAGAGCTTAAGTGTCATGTAAGAATATGGCTCCATTTTCTATGGTGGTATTCCTTCTTAAATATCTAACAAAAGACACTGGACCACAGAAAGACCGTCCATGGGAACTAAGCCTAGCATCAGAAGGTCATATGTTCTCTTCTTTTCTAAGTAACTGTCTGAAGTCAATATTTAAATGTTTTAAAAAAAGAATTCTTAAGAAAGAATTCTATTTTCTTCATTTGTGCAGGCAGCCTGAGACAGAAATCCAGTGTGCTGAAGATGTATTGGCATTATTTATTTACTTATATAATTTAGAATGCTACCAGTCACCTGCCCTCGAAATAGGGCCATATATATTAACAACAACAGAATCTCAAGAGACTTATTCAGCGAAACTAGAAACATAAAAAATGGTCTCACATTTGCTATGGCTATTTGGCTTCTACATCCCCGGATAAATTATGTCTAACCTCTGGGACCCTCTGTACACCAGTAAAGGCTAAGGGCCTTTTTTTTTTTCCCTAGATGCTTGTTGTATTTATAATGCAGCTGCCTCCTTCTGGAGCTAAATCCCATGGGAAACATTAGCAGTGGCGTCCAGGCAGCCAGGAGATTTCTGGTGGCTCTTTAAGTCACCCATACCTGTGTCCACACTATTGTCACAGGCCAGCGAGTAACTGAAGCCGTGACATGGGATAAATGCTTTCATGTCCTTCAATGTGACTAACTTTTCTAAATCATTTTCTCTGGCTGCAACTCTTTTTGCATCAGAATGAATTCTGTGGGCCCTCTAGTCTTAGCACTCATACCACAGGTGTTCTTAAGGACCTTGGCTTGACTTTCTCTTTTATTTCCTTGTATCCAATTTCCTTAGCAGTGGCCCACAGGATGCTGTTTGTGGCCAGCATTCCACACTCAACACTTAGGTGGTGACTGACTCTGTTAGCACCCCCAGCTCTCTCCAGCTCCCTGATGGCTGCAAGATAAGGTGAACCAGGACTTTAATGAAGATTGGTATGTCGACACACTGGTTTGCCAGTAAACATTCTTGTTTACTTCCTTATCCCAGTATAATTATTAATAATTTTCCCTTTTGCTTATAAAATGGCATTGGTTTGAATCATTAAATTATATTGTCACTGCATGCATGATGTTCTCTATCCCACGGAAGTGGCCCTGTAGTGCCACACTTAAAAGAAACAGAATTACATGCCAAATAAAAAGCTGCCTCTGATGAATTTTCATGTCTCATGGAGCTTTTCAAAACAGAGCTGCTCCTAGCACAGTCTCTGGTGTACGATAGGCGTAAATAAATGGAAGTTTCACATCATCAGTTCTGGTCACTTGTCGCACTACCTGGATTAGTGTGGATGGTACACTTACAGTGAATCAGCCCAGCAAGGCATCTGCAATCCTCATAGGACATGCCAACCTCTATGTTAAAGGGGGTCTCGGGACGTACTTTCCATTCTGAATCAACATTTTAAGCTTCTCTGACCAGCTCATCCTTTCTGTTATCTATTTCCTGATTGCCTTACTTACCAATTCTGTAACTCATTTTTAGATAAAAAATGACAGAAGATGCCGTTGCAGAAAAGAAAAAATGGAGGGGTCTGGATGTAATAAGTGTTTGTAGTTGAACCAATCTGAGATAAGGAAGAGAGATAGCATGTGAGAAACAATGTCTACAGGGGTTTTACAAGTGATGATAGTTTTATGCAAAAGGATGGGGGATTTGGGGTACTGAGGATGGGAAAGATTGGGGGAGCTCTAAAAGACTTCTTTTTGTTATTATTTGTTTTATGATGTCTGGCTACAGTGAAGGCCTTTGTATTTTAGAAGTTGTAGGAAAAGTGCTCTCCCTTTCTGGGCCCAAAGGAAGCATGTACTCTCTGAGGCAGCCAGATTCCAGGTCTTGGAATGAATGGTAAGCCTTGGAGCAATCACATGTCCTCTGCTAGGAATGCATTCCTGGGGATTTGTGGTCTCCCCATCTGGGCTGCAGGTGATGGAGTGGTATTAGATCAGGGAGGAGGAAAAGGCCCAAGAGGGGATCTGAGACCCTGGGCTCTACAGGAGCTTTAGCTGGATTAACGCAAAGGCTGCGGTCATGGTCAGGCAGAGGGATTTTCAACTCCCATTGGCAGCGCTGTTGTGTATGGGGCTGGGGGTAGGTTGTGGGGGTTATACTGTCATAGAGGAGAACCTGAGTTTGGAAATGAAGGAGAGCAGAAAACTTCTTAAGCAGCAAAGGTCTGAGGAGCCAAATACATAGACAAGAGCAAGGATAAAGGACAAGGGGTTGGTCATAAATAAAGAGGTCTCTTTTGGCATAAAACCAGCTGCTAAGTACTCAAGGAAAGATCCAAGTCTGTAACCCCTTAAATATGTGAAACAACTTGTAATTGAGGACCCAAGTTTCTAAATAGAAGTGCTATGTTCTATATCCTGATTCAGAGTGTTTGACTTGAGAGAAGGCTGTACTTTCAAAGACAGGGTTCAAGTTCTGAGTCTACCCTTAACTTCTCATCTGTGCTTGGACAGGTTCCATTTTGTCATCTTTTTTAAAGTTTATTTATTTGTTTTGTGGGGGGAGGGGCAGAGAGAAGGAGGGAGGGAAAGAATCCCAAGCAGGCTCCGTGCTATCAGTGTGGACCCTAATGTGGGGCTGCATCTCACGAATCGAGATCATGACCTGAGTCAAAACCAAGAGTTGGATGCTTAACTGACTGAGTCACCCAGGCATCTGCCTATATTTCTTCACTTTAAAAAATTGGACTCTGTATCTGTGCTGTCTAATATGGTAGCCACATATGATGACTTAAATTTAAATTTGAACTAATTAAATGAAAAAAAAATAGTTCTTAAGTTACACTAGTCACATTTCAGGTAGTCAACAGCTACATATGGTTAGTAGCTACCATACCGGACAGGGCAAATACAGAAGATTCTTATCTCTGCCAAAACTTCTTTTGAGAAATGTTGCCAAGATGATCTCTGAGGTACCTTCTAGCCTGGATTTGTGTTGGGGGTGAACCTAGATGCCATTTGTGCTCATCCCAGGAGTCTCTGTTAATAATCTTTGTAATGAGGCTGCTGTGGGGCTGGTAGAGACTTTCTCAGAGTCAGACCACAGCCTGAGGCTCTTTCTCCCCAGTCCCATCACCCCCTCTCCTTCCACAAGTATCAGATATGCATCTCAGCATACCTACTGCTTCTCCTTCCCCTTTTATCTTTTGGAGGCATGTCCTCCATAAATCACTTGCATTTCTAATCCCATCTTGGCACCTGCATTGTGGGAGGCAGGAAGGTTCTTCATGATGGATAATTAAGATCACCAAATAATATGAGTGCAAGTTATGGTCTGAGCAGGCAGCCAGGCCTGACTTATCTCAGAGTCCTTTCTAGCTCTCTTCTCAGCTTTAGGCTTCCTATAGAAAATCTATAAAAGATTTCTTGCCCTTTACTTCCCTGGTCTCTGTCTTCTGGGTTCTCTAACTGTGCCCTGCATATTCTATTTGAATTTTTTTAATGTTTTTATTTATTTTTGATACAGAGAGAGACAGAGCATGAGAGGGGGAGGGGCAGAGAAAGAAGGAGACACAGAACCGGAAGCAGGCTCCAGACTCTGAGCTGTCAGCACAGAGCCTGATGCAGGGCTTAAACCCACGAATGTGAGATCTGACCTGAACAGAAGTCAGAGGCTTAACCGACTGGGCCACCCAGGTGCCCCTGCATATTCTATTTGAACAAACTCTGTAGTTCAGAGCTCATACAGGCCAGATCTCTGACCACTGTCTTGAGCTTGATATGTTTGACCTTATTTTATTTAAGGCCCATACTTATTCAGGAGAGAGATCTTGATTCTCCTTTCCTCTGTACTCCATGGTTTTGGCCACCTAACTTACTCCGAGCCTTGGGTTTTGAATTCCAGCCTGGAGAAATCGGTAAGCACCTTCTTGCCTGGAAAGGAAGGTGGATAAGACTACAAATAAAACAATGAAAGCAATTGGGATATTCCAATTGGTAGAAGTCAGATGTGCCTTCCATAGGAGTCTAGTGGAATTACAAACAAAACAAAATGAAACAAAACAAAACAAAACCCAGAAGGGTACCGGCCAGTCAGTAGGATTCCTTGACAGTCTTTTGGTCTTTGGAGTAGAGGATTGGAAAAGAGAAAAGGCTCCTAAGAGGGCAATGGAAGAATATATTATATCATTCATTCACTTTTTCCCCCTTTTGATATTCAACAAGTGTTTGTGTTGTTCCAGGTCCTGAACTATCTGGGAATGAAAATCTGAATTAACAGAGACCCTGTCCCTCAGTGTTTGTAGCCTAGACTGTACACTTGGAATAGGGATTCAGGAACTCTATCTGTGGCAAAAAAACCAGCCATAGACCTGGAAGCAAACATTCTCGTCAAAGTATGGGCAAAAGAGTATTGAAGCTGAGACTTTAGATGTGGCTCAGGGGTTACTCAAACTCTCCTGCCTCAGACAGGTCTGGCGTTTGGACTCGAGATTCAAATAACTCATTCTGGGAGAAAAGAACAGTAGAAGGTGGGATCCAGGAAGGGATTCCAACACTGGCCTCCATAGATAGATTGTAGATTATAGGCATCTAAGTCCTCTGACATGCAAGCCATTGGAGGACTCACAGAAGCACTCCTTATTATAATTCTGATTATAATTCATCATTTCATGACAGCTTGTGTTTGTAGATCTCTTCCGTTTGACATAGTTGCCAATTGAAATATACAGAATTCATCCAGACAAATAGCATGCCCTATAGGTAGGTGTAAAAGGATATAAATATGGCTGCATATAACAGAGACCTAAACACAGTATAGGCATATCTAGACAGACATTCAATTCTGTCATATAAGTGTGCTGCTGCTAGCATGGCTCTGATTTATGAATTCATGAAGGAAGTACCCAGGTCTCTTCTCTCTGGTTGCTGTGACCACGTGGTCCAAGATTGCTCACTACCATGCTTGGATTCTATCCAGGAAGAAGGGGGTTGGAGAAAGGGGTAAACATATCTTTTCCTTAAAAGCAGAGCCTGGACATTACACTTACACTCATATCCCACTGGCTAAAATTTACTCCTACACTTTCTGGAAGAGGCCATGTGCCAAGGCATAGATAAAGGATACTAGGGGATAATTTCCATCAATCTCACTTAATTTATGGTGTGGACTGTTTCTATCGCTGTCCAGGTGGGGTTTCTAAACCTTTTTCTTTTTTTTTGCCATCACCATCACTCAGAATTACCTCTATTAATACTTTTTTCCCCACTGTGGATTCTAACTCAGTGTTTATTTGTATCTGTGAGCTTCTTGCCAAGCACAAACTATTCATATCTGTTATGTGCCAAGCCTGGCACAAAGTAGATGCTCAAAACACTGGATATCTGGCTCAGTAAATGCTTGGTGAATGGATGAAATCCTTTAGAAATGAAATGTTACAAAATCCCGGCATGAAAAGGGACATTCAACTATAGACACGTTTTTTTCCTCCTGTGAGGATAGGCCAGGCTTGTACATATATTTTTTGGGGTTTTTGTTTGTAATTTTTTGAGATGATTAAAAAAAATCTATTCACACCAGTTATGATTTACTGAAGAAATGACAAAACAGGTGCAGAAGTTATAGGTTTAGCATTCCCAGATGCAAAAGTCACTGTGAATTTCAGCCTCTGGCTGCTCTAAGCCAGTAGCTCCCTCCACTCCTCTGTGGATAGGAACTGGACAACCTTTTCTGGCTTGGTTATACCAAGTGGAAGTAACATCCTTTCCCACCCCCTGCCACATCAAAGAGGCCCTGGGAGCAGGGAGGAGTGTTATTGTGGCTTTTCACTTCAGGAAGCAAGCATAATGATGCTATTCATTGCATTAACTGCAAAAATCTATCATTAAGTCTTTGAATGTCTTATAATCATGGGGAAGAGAACTAATAGTTTGGAGCTTCAAATATGCCAGGCGCTTAGCGACCACCATCTATTTTAGTCTTCTCAATATATTATGAGAAAGGTAATTTGAATCCCCATTTTACAGATGGGAGTCATCTCAGAGAGATAAAATAATGTGCCCAATGTGATGCTGGGGTTGAAACCAGGGTCTCCGTCCAAAAGCCTCTGCTCTGCCTGTGATGCCACATGGCTGTTCCTTACGTTCCTAGACTACTTTGTCATACGTAAAGTGGCTTCGCAACACCAACCTTCCTCACCCTGACAATCATCCTGGGAGGTGTGGAAGGCAGTGGCTTTGGTCCCCATTTTGTAGATGATGAACAGAGGCTCACAGAATAAGTAACTTGCCGTATGTCACTTGCTATTAAATGGAAGCCAGAACCAGGTCTTCAAGTCTAGAACTCTGTTGCCCTGTTCACACTCATCCCATGCAGAAGTTGGGTAGTTGGTAGAAGAGAAAAAGTTGATTTCTTAAAGATATGAGATACTGTCGTGATGGAGTTACGAAAATTAATGAAAAGAAACCATACTCGAATGGAGTCTGGAGGTTTTGCAGGGGCGGCTCGCCTGTCCAACCACTTACAGGCAATTGCAGACACGTGGTAAGAAAGGGACTTTGCACCTGGATACTCCTTTACTACCCCAGCAGGAGGTAGAAAGGCTTTCCTGGGCGGGGGGGTGGGCTGGAAACAGCTCTGCCGATGAGGGACAGTTAAAACTCAGCCAATGAAAAACCACTATACTTCCAGTTTCCAGTTAATCCAGTGGACTCTTTGTTTATGAAAGCCTCTCCCAACTTCCTGCTTTCCTCTATAAAAGAGAATTCCTCTCGGGTATTTAGGAGACTTGCCTCCGGTTTTGCCAAATCTTGCTTCTCTCACATTGCAATGCCCTGCTATTCCCAAATAAACCTATCTTTTGCAGGTAAAATAACTGGCAGTTTTATTTTTAAGATTGTAACAGAGTCCAGGAATGGTAATTGACATGTCTCGATTTTCCCAGGACTTTCTTGGTTTAAGTACAGAGAGTCCTATATCTTGAGAATATCCTTGGCCTTGGGCAAACTGGGACTGTTTCCCTGACCAGGTAGGATTTTTTGAATTTTTATAGAAGTCAATAATTTTCTTTGACAACATTAGGCCAGGGAAAGAGCATCATAATAACAGTAGGTTTGGGAATGAAAGTAAGATCATCACTGGCTCAAAATTGCTTAGTAAAGAAGTTGGTGGTGGGGGAGGGGAACCCGGTGTCTTGAAGGTTAAGAACTTGCTCCAGCTGCGATGAATCTTGTGATTGCACTTCTGACCCCTTCTCGTGTTAGAGCTAAAACCACTCGGCCCCTTTGTGTATTTGGCTAACAGTGGTTCTCGAAGTTTGTTATCCATAGACTCACTAGGGAGCTTGTTGAAACACGGATTGCCTCAGTCCCAGCGATTCTGATTCAGAAGTCTGGGCTGGCACTGTGAGCTTGTCCCTGCAACAGGATCTCAGTGGAGGCTGATACCACCAGTTTGTGGAACACACTTTGAGCAGCACTCGGTGAGTTCAGTGCTCCCTAAAGTGAGGGTGCCAAGCAGCTGTTTGGGTGTGGGAAAGTTGAACATTTACATATATAATTGTGTAATTTAAAAATTGTGATTTTATTTATTTTTTAAAAATTTTTTATTTTGAGAGCGCCTGGGTGGCTCAGTCAATTGAGCGTCCGACTTCGGCTCAGGTCATGATCTCACAGTTCGTGGGTTCAAGCCCTGTGTCAGACTCTGTCATGATCTCTGTCTCTGTCTCTCAAATACAAATAAATGTTAAAAATATTAATAAAGTGTTTTATTTTTGAGAGAGAGACAGTGTGAGCAAGGAGGGTTAGAGAGGGAGACACAGCATCTGAAGATAGGCTCCAGGCTCTGAGCTGTCAGCACAGAGCCTGACATGGGGCTCAAACCCAGAAACACTGAGATCAGGACCTGAGCTGAGGTTGGGCGCTTAACCAGCCGAGCCACCCAGGCGCCCCTAAAAAATAGTGATTAAAAAAAAAAAAGATAAAAAAAATAAATAAATTAAAAAAAACCTAAAATAAGGTGTTAGTACAGTAGTAAAAGTAAATAATTAATATGTAGATAAATATGCATGATTAGAGGTGTCTCTCAAGAAGATCTTGATAGAATCGACCAATCGGCTTTTCTCCAGGGAAGCAGAGTGCCCCTCCTATACCAGTCACCCGTGTGCCTCTGAATCTGCATTCCTGGAGGAGACAGGAACTGCTTTTTCAAAAGCGTATCTACGTAATTCTTATGCACACTTATATTTGGAAGCTCTGCCCTAAATTCTGGGGCTCATTCTCAGAGCTGGTGGTTCTCAAGGTGTGGTCCTGAATCATGGGCGTTAGCATCATCTGGAAACTTGTTAGAGATGCAAATTATTAGGCCTCACCCCAGACCGACTGAATTGAATTCTCTAGGAACTGAACTGAATTCTCTAGGTGTTCTGCCTGCAGTCTGTGGTTGAACAAGCCCTCTAGGAGATTCTGATACCTAACAAAGGTTAGGAAACACTGCTCTCCACAGGAGACCTTTAAGGAGAAGGAGCTGGTGACTCAGTAATGGTCCCACTGTTTCTGACTTTTTAACCTGCAGACAAATCTCTCTTGAAGCCTGCCTTCCCCAAGAAAATGAACACCTAGTGACTTTCTTCTGTCATGGAATCAGAGATAAACAAACTAGGTCATATCCTAACCCTCACTGAATCTCAGTTTTTGATCTATAAAATGGACAAATCCTAATGATGTCTTGATTATAGAGATCCGATGGGATGACAGGTGAAAAAGGGGTTTTGTCAATTATAAAGAACTATGAAAATAGTATTTAGTTTTAAATTTTGAGCTCTGTTTCAATTTCCGTTTCACAGGGTTTGTTCATCCCTCTTGTTTTGTTTATATTGGATCAATTTCCACTTGTGTTTTCCACTTGCAATTTCCACTACCGTTTACTGAGTGACTGCTGTGTGCCAGGCACTTTGTTCCTGCTTTACACTTAATTTCTAATCTTTTATAGGCCAACTAGTTATTCCCATTTTTACAGACAAGGAAACTAAGATCCAAAGAGTTTAAATAATTCCCCTAATAAGTAGCAGAGCTTGGATTTAACTCGAGGCTGTCAGACTACAAAACCCACACTTCTCAAATCACAGCACATTAAATCCTCATTCTGGTCTCATCATTAGAATTGACCTTTGTTCCTTTAGGGCCCCAACCTTCCGTGGGCTGGGGTAGCTTGTGCCCCCTGGCCCCGAGACACTGCTGCAAGGGGCTAGCGATATCTTGCTGGAGTCAGCTGATGCCAGAGGCAGCTAAGGGTCTGTAAATATCACGGCTTCATCTGAAAGCAGTGCATTTCTGGTTCTTCCTCAAACATCTTAAAAGTCTAACTTAAAAACTATGGTTTTTAAATTTTCAAAACACTCTCATGTGGGTTACCTTAAGACCCTGTCCCATTTGCTCCCTTAGGATCTCAGGCTTAGGTTTCTGATATTCTTTACAGTGGTGAATTGTGTGCTGTAGGGGCCGGTAGATGTCCAACTCAGCAGCCACTCTCCTCCTTGTTGCAAGACTGATTTGTTGAGCTGCCTGCTTACTCTAGGAGTAAGTCATGATTGTCTGTTCATGGCAGCTGCTTTCGTCTTTTCAGGCACTGGTGTAAGGATGGGCATATTACACAGTCACGGCCAATGGCTGAGAGGAAAGGTCTCCTAAGGATTCTGGGAAAAGATTCGTTACTGAAAAAAAGACATATAAGAAATCATGTCCCTGCTTCCGATGTTGCATGACTGCTTTACATGTGGGTCCTTAAAACTATGGCAACCATGTAGCACCTATAAAATCAGCTAGCTTGTGGCAATGCCAAGGTGCTGGGAATGGAAAGGAGCTGAATTTTTATACCAGTATCGAGACAGTGCCTAAAGCATTGCCAAAGGAATTCTGTCTGTTTGTGCTGCTGTAAAAAAAATACCACAGGCTGGGTAAGCTTGTAAATAACAGAAATTTATTGCTGGCGGTCCAGGAGGCTAGGAAGTCCAAGCATCGCTATGTTTGGTGAGGACTTCTATTCTGGTTCATAGTTGTGCCTTCTTGCTCTGTCCTCTCTGGAGCCTCTTTCATGAGGCACTAATTCCATTTATGAGGGCCCCACCTTCATGATTTGAGCAATTTCCAAAAGCAACCCCCCTTATTAATACAATCACTTATGGTGCTTAAAATTTCAACATATGAATTTTGGAGGGGAAATAAACACTCAGAACATAGCACCTACCTTGAACTTCTTGTTGTATGAGATAATAAAACCTCCATAGATACTAAATCATGTTTTGATGTGGGGTTTGAATGTCTGTTATTTGCATCTGATAGTGTTATTACTGACCCTTGAAACTATTTTCTTCTGTCTCTGCACTGGAAGGTGTGGATTTTATTTTTCTTGTTGAAAGTTATAACCTTAGCATCTAGCCTATAACTGACACAGCAGGTACGCATCAAATGCTTATTGACTAAATGAGTAAGAACTCTGTCAGGGGAAACTCACTGAAAGTAGAAATGTGATACCCTTGCCTGGGACACAGATTGAAATAAAAACTTGAGATGACATTGTGTATGGACCAGGAAAATTTTCTGCTGGATAATACCCAGTAGGAGTTAGTAGAATCCCTGAATATCAGAACAGAAAGAGCTGTTGGACACAGCTATCTCAAACTGCCTTTTTTCTCTTCTTTTTTTAAAAAATTTTAATGTTTTTAGTTAATTTTGAAGGAGTGAATGAGCATGCAAATGGGGGAGGGGCAGACACACACACATACAGATTCCGAAGCAGGCTCCAGACTCTGAGCTTTCAGCACAGAGCCCGACGCAGGGCTCGAACCCATGAACCATGAGATCATGACCTGAGCTGAAGTCAGAAGCTTAACCAACTGAGCCACCCAGGCGCCCCTTCTTTTTTATTTTTAAAGATGAAGAAAAGAGGCCCAAAGAAGGCAAGCAACTTATCCAAGGCTCTTGTTACGTGCCAAATGTTTGTGGTCCTCCAGAATTCAGAAACTGAAGCCCTAGTCTCCAGTGTGACTATATTTGGAGATAGGGTAAGGTTAAATAAGGTCATAAGGGGGTGGGCAGTCCAGTAGGATTAGTGTCAAGAAGAGTGATCAGAGACAACTGCCACCCCCCACAATGTGAAGACATAGTGGGGTGTTTACCGGCCAGGAAAAGAGCCCTCACTAGAAACCTAATTGGCCAGCACTGTGATCTTGGATTTCTCAATCTCCAGATCCGTGCAAAATAAGTTCCTGTTGTTGAAATCAGCCAATCTGCAGTATTTTGTTATAGTAGCATCTGTATATTTCCTGGCTCTCTTCTTTTATGACAGCCAGACCCTTACTTGCTATGTGCCTGGGGCAGATAATACCTACTCTCTGAGCCTCTTTCTAATATAGGTAGCAAAGGGGTAATGATTCCTGTTGGCTCACTTCCTAGGTTTATGGAAACAATAAATGCTATGATAGAACTGGACAAGTTTTACAAATTACACAACTCAAAGAAAATTTATTTTTCTCTTAGACCTGATGTCAAATATAGGTGTGTTGAGTTGAAAGGAGGAAAATAGCTATAACCAGGGTACTAACAGGCCTTGGTGGTGGGATCATAGGGAACACATTCACGAAAGTATTCAAATAGTAAAGGAGGGAAATGAAGACATGTTGGAATGTAAAATTGTTAGTTTTTGAGAGCTGGTTTGTGCCAGACACTACACTAGACACATTACCCATTATTGTGTATAATCATCACGTTAGCCCTGAAAATGTGGTTTGGTTTTTACTGGTGAAGAAACTGAGACTATGAGAGGCTCGTGAGTTGTTGAGATAATGGGTGGTCATGCAAAGTTTGCACCTGTGTCACCCGGCTCCAAATGTCCATGGATAAAGAAGATGGACACACACACACACACACACACACACACACAACCATGATATCAAAAAATAATGAAATTTTGCCATTTGCAATAACATGGCTGGAACTAGAATGCATTGTGTGAAATACATCAATCAGAGAAAGGCAACTAGCATATGATTTCATTCATATATGGAATTTAAGAAACAGAACGCCTGGGTGGCTCAGTTGGTTAAGCATCTGACTTCAGCTCCTGATCTCAGTAGGTGAATTCGAACCCTGCATCTGGCTCTGTGCTGAGAGCTTGAAGTTTGGATCCTGCTTTGGATTCTGTGTTTCAGTCACTCTCTGCCCCAACCCTACTTGTGCTCTGTCTCTAAAAAATAAATAAAAAAAATTATAAAATAAAAAACAAAACAGATGAACATAGGAGAAGGGAAGGAAAAATAAGATAAGATAAAAACTGAGGAGGCAAACCGTAAGTCTTAGAGAACAAACGGAGGGGTGCCGGAGGGGAAGTGGGTGGGGCGATGGGCTAGATGGGTGATGTGCATTAGGAGGGCACTTGTTGGGATGAGCACTACGTATTATATGTAAGTGATGAATCACTAACTTCTACTCCTGAATCCAATACTATACTAGATGTTAACTAACATGAATTTAAATTAACAAAAAAAAAGAAAAGCAGAAAAGAAAGATAGGGAAAAAAAAATCACTCGGCTCAGCATCCATGCTTTCTGCCATACCCTGGGCCACTCCAGAACCTTGAAGGTGTCTGTCAGGATGACCCACTTTGAGGTCCTTCTGACTCTAGCATGCCAAGACTCCCATTTTCCCACAGGTCCTGCCTTGACTGAGCAGTGGGACTGTGCCAGTAATGTGGCTTGGATGGTGAAGGTTCAGAGGTTATTGTAGATGATCATGGTGACCATCCACAGCAACCTCTTCCTGCTCCATCACCTTAGTCCACAAAAGAATAGGCATGGACAATTCTTCATTTTTGTTTTGGTGTATAGTCCATGTAATTTGTCTTTGCCTTGGTTGTGTTTGGTCTAGAAATCCAAGCTCTGGGATGAGGGCGACAAAACTAGCAGTGTGTATGACTTCAACTCAGGCCTAAGTTCAAAGCCCAGTTACACCACTGCTCACCTATTGTTTTTGTACAAGTTTCTTCTACATCTCAGTTTATTTGTGATGTGGGGATAACACCTTACTTGTAGGTTTATTGTATGTAGTGATGTTGATTTTGTGATGGTGAAAAGATACTCAAAATATGATAACAATTTCTTAAATCATTATAGAGGAGAGAGAAAAAAAATTAACTTTGCTTTTTCCCTATTAGTATTCCAGAGCCTTCCAGTCCAGTCACTGCCTTTGTTTCCCCCTTTCTCTGTACCTTCCTCATGTGTTCTCAGCTTAGCCTCTACTTCCTACAGATATATTTCTGATAGGCCCTACTCTACATTTTTTCTGGTTTGCCTTCCCAGCTCTGCTTATCCTTCTTAAATGGATTCTTTTGTTCCCATCTCTCTCTTTTTCCCTCTCCCTGTCCATTCCCCACTATTCACTTTGCACCCCAGACTTGTTATACATAGTCATGTAGAAGACTGTATTTGCCCAGAGTTTGTTTCCAGATCCATTCAGTGTCTGTCTTGCTCTGGGAACTTTTGAGGCCAAGACATTTGGCTGCAGAAGTGACTCCCTATGGCATCCATTGATGTACATCTGGATTCTGCAGCCAGCGGCCTTTGAAGCCCTACAGTGCATCTGGGAGAAAATGTTTTTGGCCAACAAGGAGCTCAATTTTCTATGTACATTCCCCCCAATCTCTTCTTCAATCTGTTAAAAACATCCAGATTTCTTGGGTTCCATTTAGAATGGAAAACTATAACCACTTGGGACCTCTGATAGTAAAAACTTTGCTGGCTCCCCATTGCCTATGGAATGAATGCTAACACACTCTGCAGGCAATCAAGACACTCAGAGTCCAGCCTCACATATAGTCTTTAATCAGGGGTTCTTAGTCTGGGGTTTGGGAATTCCTTGAAGTTCCAAGCAGAATTGTTGGTATGTACTTTTTTTTTTTTTTTGGTCTTCTGGATAGAAAGTTCAAAGCTTTCATCAATTTCTCAAAGAGTTCCCAAAATCAAAATGATTAAGTACCCATCAGTCCATTAGGTTTGCCCTTGAGTCAAGTAACTGACACACCAAACTATCAATTGCATAGACTTAGTTCTGAACTTCTTGCTCTTCTGTGCCCCTACCTACTCCCTTACTAGCCTATATATTGCATCTTCTCTCACTTTCCTACTTGCTGGCTTATGGTTCTATTTTCCTTGTTTTCTCATTAAAAAAAAATATTTATTTATTTATTTAGAGAGAGGGAGGAAGGGAGAGAGAGAATCCCAAGCAGACTCCATGATATTAGCACAGTGCTCCATCTCACAAACTTGAGATCGTGACCTGAGCTGAAATCAAGAGCCTGACACTTAATTGACTGAGTCACCCAAACATCCTATATTTTCTCTCTGTAGCATTGTCCTGATCTTCAAAGATGACCATTGGTTCTGTTTTCCTGATAATGACTTCGTCTTTGTGATAATGTTCTGATAATATCTTAGTTTGGCTTCCCATCAGAAGCAGACCCTGACACTAAGTCAGATGTGTATGGTATATTTTGAGGGTGATGCTAGGAAACTTCAGTAAGAGGGAAGAAGGTAGCTGGTAGAGAATTATTATCAAAGAGGTAAAAACATGGGCAGCTGGAACCTAATTTTACAAGGCAGCACAAATCTCAGGGTTTCCCTACCAGAGGTAGGCGAAGAGAGGTATTTATCCACCATGAATCCTTGCTGGAACAGGGAGAGAACAGACCTCAATTCTCTAGCACTCTGGCCTACCTTGCAAACAGGAAAAGTGGGTTATAGCAGTTAGAGAGTCATAGGTGATAGCAGTGGAAATTGGGCTGGCTTGTACAGAAGTGGTGTATGATGAAGAGATACAGGTAGAGCCCCAACAGCATCTGCTACATGACTTCAGCTCTACTTAATTAACCTTCTCTGACTACGTAGGCTTTTTGTAGCTCCCAGTCTAGTCCAGTCTTTGAGCTACTTCTTACTGAGACATTGGTTTCGTGTGTGCTGCACGAGACCTCTTACCAATTCCCAAGTGTAAACACTATTGTCTAGCTTCTGTCTGATTTTTCATTTTGTTCCCTTTTGGCTCTGATGTCCCTGTCTTCTGCTGAAGACTTAATCATAATTTAAGGTTAAGATAATATGTTCTCATTTTTACAGATCCATCTAAGTAAGGCTCAAACACCCTCTCTCATTTGGTCCCTAACATTTCATGTTTGCTTCTATGAAATTGGTGAGACATTCTGGGTAGATGTATTGTTTCCTTTCCTAGGAAGTGGAGTTGGAGGTCAGGTATTTATTAATCTTTGCATTTCAGAGATGAATCAAATGCTTGACACATAGTAGGTATTTGAAAAAGATTTGTCAAGAGAAATTCATAGTATCTAAGGATACAGTTCTTATTTCAGTTGCCTTTCTGGAAATCAGTGCTTTAGGATTGCCCTAAAATCATCCTATGAAGAAGGGTGTTAATTAATGCAGCAAATATTTACTCAGCATTAACTATATTCTGAGGACTGGAAATACTCACCTAAGTATACTTTCAAGGAACTCTCAGTCCTGTTTCACCATTCCTGATCATGTATGTTTAGCCAAGGAAATTTGTCAATGGCTGCCTCAGTTTTCTCTGAGAGGATTAGATTTGTTATCTTTATAGGAGCCTGTTTCTAACTCTGTGATGCTCAGAGACATTTTTTATGCTAATGATAAAGATAATTTTCTTTGACCCTTTAAGATCCTGCCTTTTCTCTTTACCAACACTAAATTAGAACTAATACAGTTGGAACCACAATGTCTAGTCTGTATTTACAACCTTGGAGCAGTGCCTATATCTGTTTTGTATGTATGCAGAACTCTTCTCTTTGTGACCAGGTTGTAAAGTCATTGAGAAAGTGTTCAAGTATTCCTGCCCCAGAATGTGTATGAGTTATTATAATATAATGACAGCCTAGCAAAAATCTTTAGGGTAGTTTCAGGCCCATCTCAATAATTCTTACTCAGCCTTCAAGGCTTAGTTCAGATGTGTCCTTAAGGAAATGTTTGGGCATTCAGGTTGGGCTGAGTGCCCATGCAGTGGTCCTCTAGCATCTGGTGCTTGTCATATTATATTAATATTATTAGCTGTGTTTCTACCTAATCGATTGTCAGCTTATTGAGGTCAGGGGCTGTGCTTTGTTTGGCTTCTTCTTGAATGGGGTGTCTGATTTAAGAAGGTCTCAATTACTATTTGTAAATGGAATATAACTCACATTTATATATTTTCTTGTTTTGGAAGGAGAGTCCATGGTAATTTCAGAGGTGGGTGATTTTCCCAGCAGACTTTCCTCTAACATCCTCTTTTCCCCCTGAACTATTCAGTCTTTCATTACCTTCCTTGATTGATTTATAGAATAGGTTAGATACAACTCTAATGAAGCCAAAAAATTGTTCCAGTATTTCTGGGGATTGCTGTACTTAGATTCTGGATATAATTATTTACTTAGGCTCTTATTTCACCTTTCATTTCTTTGTTCAGAGAAAAAGATGCTTTCTGCTTTCTGGAGTGTCAGAGAGGCTTCAAGTTATTTAAGATAGTCAACATAAAGATTTGCTGATTATAGTGGGCAGAAACATGCCATATCTATTTTCTGGGAAGTATTAGTAATTTTATTTATTTATTTGTTTTTATTTTTCTGTTTTTTATTTATTTTTGAGAGACAGAGACAGCACGAGCAGAGGAGGGTCAGAGAGAGAGAGGGAGACACAGAATCTGAAGTGGGTTCCAGGCTTTGAACTAGCTGTCAGCACAGAGCCTAAAGCGGGGCTTGAACCCACGAACTGTGAGATCATGACCTGAGCCAAAGCTGGACACTTAACTGACTGAGCCACCCAGGTGCTCCGTATTAGTAATTTTAGAAAAGTATTGGATAGATTTTAAACTCTTGATGTGTCTAATCATTTTTATGGCCTTTTTCAGATATTTCCTTTGATTTTAATTTACTTTCCATGGGTTTTTCCTGCTCCCAAACATTTTAGTGCTGTATTATCAAAATGTAGCTTTAAGATTTCAAGACTATGTCTAGGCCTTGCCTGTACCAAAGGAGGAGATTGATCAATCGGGGTCCATTCCACAGGGAGGTGAAGAGGCCTAGGGCTGGTAAGCAGGGAGTTATCCAGAATAACTAGAAGCAAGGTGGTCAATGTGGATAGCCAGAGCAATCTGGGTTCTAAAATATAAAAACACTAAAAGTGTGGGATTGGGAAGGGAGACAGGATGCAAACATGAAAAGTTAAGCCATTGAGTAGAATGCTCTAGATCAGAACAGTGTGAGATGTGAGCTATTGAAAATAGAAAATGTTAAGGTATGAACTTGTCAGTAGGAGAAGTCACCAACACCAGCTATTTCACTGATGCCTCATGTATAATATAGAGACAGGTGCAGGACCTTAAAGAGATCCCAGTTGTCTGGACAGAAGATATAGACAAAAGATCCCTGTTAATAGAGTTTTTCCTTCAGTCTATAACACTTTCCAGTTCCTGGAAACATTTCTGGAGTAGAATTGTACTATCCATGGAGAGAATAAATATCTTAGGCTGTCATGCCTTTTATGATTTTCCTCCTACATCTATTTCCCATCCGTTGTGTTTTACTTTAAAAAAAGTCAATCATAGACCTACAATACCTGTATTTCTGCTGTGTGGTTGGTATGTGAGCTTGTGGGGTAGCTATGAAAAGTCAAATATAAAACAGGTGTTCAAGCACTGGAAAAAGAGAGAGCAAGACAAAATTGATTCCAGTACCATGCAAGAGACACCCCCTATCTCAATTCAACCCTAAATGCTGCCTATGCAGCCACCATCCCTCTTGTTGTGGCTTTGAGTATTCCACACATATGCCGTATATTATGGAATTGTGGCACCAACAGGAAAGGAATGGTTTCCATGCAGTTCAGCTAAAACCCCCCTTTCTCCTCTTACACTAATGCTGACATATGCACCCAAAGAATTAATGCACTTTCTCAACCCAGATGGACCACAATGCCATATTATTTTTCAACATTTAAGTTCCTTACTCACAAAATGGTTGTCAAAAATTAAGCAACCCTTATACTCATTCACTTCAACCTTGGTGGACTATCCACTGAAATCATTTATAATTAAATATATAATTAAAAGTACAAATTGAAGTCTAATTACTAAAAACCATGGGCTGAAACTCAAGACCCTAAATTCAACAAGTATCTCTTGGTTTTGAAATAATAGAATTGAATGAAATGGAAAATTCATGTCTGTCCACAGGAAGTTTTGTGTTTCAAGTGACCCAATTCACATCTTCTGAGACTAACAGTGTTAGGCTCTATGAGGATAGGAGACATGGTTTAGATGTTATTCCTGGTCTTAAGAAGCTCATAGCCCAGTGAGAGAGAGATTCAGGGGTACAATCTGTTGATATAATATGATTATTTCTATCCCGCTTGGAGGTACAAATTAAATATTTCCAAATCTCAATCCCTTTGACTGCAATGAGGTCTCTCAATGCAGAATCTCTACAGTGATTGAGTCAAGGGTTCTAAGGAACTTGAAATAAATCCAAGGGGTCAGTCTTGATAACTATTGTCCCATAGAGAAAAAATAAGAAATCCTGAGCTCATGGAGTGTTGCTGCTCAAAACAATTAATGAATGGCCTGACCATTGCAGTAAGAGCTGCAGGGTCCCAGACCCAGTCACAAGACTAGGCATATCGGTTTGCTGGGAAGTTGCTAGGAACAACTAAAAATACACATTTGCCCCCAACCCCCTTGCCACTGGTGGCTAAAGGGGCATAAGGTTGTTTTTGATTTGGAGTTCAGACATGAGAAAGTGATGTGTTTGATGAATTTTCCAAATTAATGCTTGAGACTTTCAATTTGATAGGAATTTAGGATGGAATTGCTGGGAAGTTTGTTTTTTTAACAAAGCTAGAAACACTGGAGAAGGTGCAGAAGTGAGGGAGAGTTATTAGTTCAGCTTTGGTCATGAACTATTTTGGGGCTGAAGTGAAACATTTGACAGCAAATTTTGAGTAGGCATTTGAATATAAAGGGCTGGAACTACATGAGTGGCTGGGCCAGAAATAGAAGTTTGTGTATCATCATATTATTAATTCTACATGGTAAATGAGGTTAAAAACTTGCCAGAGTCTGATCTGTATCTTATATGGTCTCTTCCTGTTTCTTTGTCTCTCTCTCACTCCTGCATCCCTTTGTGCCTAGAGTAGAGTCTTGTCCAAAGGAGATACTCAGTAAATATTTTCATATATCCCCCAAACTCCCTAGATAGATATCTCAGATCCACTTTAAATCTGCTGGCAACTCTTGTCATTTAGAAGAGTATGCTTTGAAACTGCAAGCTCTCTGATGACTGCACTCTGGGAGACAACAGGCGAGGAAACGCGCGGTGAGACTGCTAATTGCATTTACTGGACCACACGCCTTCCCTGGCTCTCAGAGGAATACACGTTTCCAAGAAATATGGGGTTTGTCTGAGGTCCAAGGGCACTTAGACAATGGAGGAAACAAATCCCTCAGGTTGTGGTTAATGTCTCCGCCTGTCTCAAGTCCTGACTCCCTATTGCCTTATTTATATCCAAACAACCAGGACTTTGGGATATTTGTGTTTAGATTTTGTATACACAAATTTAAGGCTTTTTTCTTAATTTGGGTGAATAAGACCCTGTCCAGAGGTTTCAGTACTCTTAATGTGAATTGTATATGGCATTCTAGTTTTGGAGACTGAAGACTGGGCTCTGTATATTACTTCTGACCCCTAGAAGCATACAACCTTGGGCAAGTAATTCTAATTGTCTGAGTTCTGTTTTCTTTACTCATAACAGAGGATTAACATTATCTGCCTCCTAGGGTGGTTGTAAGGGTTCAGTGAAATGGCAAATGTGAAAGTATGTACCACATGTTTATTAAAAAATATCTGGTGGGTATTGGCAAAACATACTATTCCAAATCTTTTGGGAACTTAAGATTTTTTGCCCATCTTCAATTGGGGGGAACTTCTCATCCCAAACCTTACTCTTTCTTTGGATAAATGGAGCTACTCTGCCTCAGAAAGTACCCCTGAAATAAAATTTTAAACCACTCCAATATATACAGATTGCCTTGTCTCTTGAGAATATCCATGTCTTTTTGGGTAAATTTCTCTTGCTCTAATAATGTTCTGGTTGAAGCTGGTTATCATACATCTTGCCCTTGGCCAGAGAAACTGGCTCCTAGATTAGGTCATTCCTAGACCTGCAGTTCGTTAGCTGTAATTATTAACCTAGAAAAGTGCACGGTGTCCAACTGGGCCAATGTCTTTCCCTTGAAGTTTAAATGAAAGCTGACCCTGGGAGGGACAAGTTTTCTTTCCTGCTAATATGGTGAGAGAAGTAGAGACAACAAGTGTAACAACATCAGTTCGTGGACTATTGTCCTTGAGGCCAACTTCAGCCCTTGCTCTTTCCAGATTCATTGGCTCAATAAATTCTTTTTTCTTGAACTAATTTGGTTGGAATTTTGCACTTGTAGCCATCATAATTTTTCCAGTTATCTATCATGGCATGAAAAGCTACCTCCACATTTAGTGTTCTAAAACAACCACTGTGGAGTAAGTCCTGGATTCTGTGGGTCAGACAAGGTACCAGGGGAATAGTGTCTCTATGCTCCATAATTTTTAAAGCCTCAGCTGATAAGACTTGAATAGATTTGTCTCAAATAGCCCCAAATCTGGGACTACCGATGGTGCTGAAGTTCCGAACACTAAGATGGTTCCTTCACGCACATCACTGGCACATGGGCTGGAGTGACCCCAAGCTGGGCTCACCTGAAACTGTTGCTTGGAGTAGCAGTATGTAGTCTCTTCAGGTAGCTGAGTTCTTTCACAGCATGGTGGCTGGTTTTAAGAAAGAGTGGCCCAAGGAGAAGCATTGAAGCATCAAAACCACAGGTGAAGCTGAATCACCATTTATGATCTAGACTCTGTGGTCACATAGTATCATTTCTGATATACCCAATTGGTAGAAGCAATCAAGGAAAGGGGATACAGACCCAACTATATGATAGAAGGAATCTCAAAGAATTTAAGACCATCTAAAAAAATACAATCAGAACAATCTTAATTAATATACCCCTTTCCTTTTTTTTTTTTTTTTTTTTTTTTTTTTTATCCAGCCTCATCATTCTAGCCCTCATCTCTGTCAACTCTTCCACTGATGTCTTCAAAGCTTACCTTCTCCAGGAAGCTCTCTTTGACCCTTTGGTAAAAGGCAAAACATTTATTTGAACTAAAGAAAAACCAGAGTATCCTTATTAATCATTGTCTCCTTGGTACTGGTGATGGTCATTTCTTCTATATTCTCAGGTACATCTGTGTGTCACAGAACCACAGATGTTGAAAGGGATGTTAGAAATAATTTAGTTGATACTTTTAGTTATGCATGTTAAATTCAAAAGACCTTTATTAAATTCAACTCTATGCCAGCTAGTACAGAGGATAAAAAGTCGTGCTAAGTGCACAGAATATCCATTTAGGAAATTTATAATCCAGGGAAGCATTTCCTAAAACATCTTTTGAAAAGTTAGGTTCCACTGAACATTAAGCAATTTATGAAGAATAAAATTATGTTATTAAATATTTGCAAGGTATAGGATTTAACAAAATTAAACATGATTGTTGTTTAAAAAAAATTTTTAACATTTATTTTTGAGAGACAGAGAGATAGAGCGTGAGTAGAGGAGGGGCAGAGAGAGAGAGGGAGACACAATTCAAAGCAGGCTCCAAGCTCTGAGCTGTCAGTACAGAGTCCTGTGCTCGAACCCACGAACTGCGAGATCATTACCTGACGAGATAGGGCGCGTTCAGGGTGGTATGGTCTTAGATGTAAGATCATTACCTGAAATGAGCCACCCAGGCACCCCTAAACATAATCTTTATGATAAGATTCTTTAGGGCCTCTAATGTGCATCTATGAACTTTAAACAAGTGTTTGTCCAATAAAGATTATCTCCAAGGTAGAGGTGAAGTTCTCTGACCTCATATCTTCTTTCCTTGAAACTTAGACCCAAACGGTTTTACCATGGAAAATATTTTGGGATTGACAACAGAGGGAGAAATCAAACAATTCATCTTCCATTCCACTCTTTTCCCTTTCGATTGGCTTTGTGCATGGCCTGGGTTTTTGCCTCACTGTCCTTGGGTACATTCCAATATCCTGATGAAATGTAGGCACGACCCCCACAGTCTGCTGGTTAGGAAACTCCAACAATATAGCCTCACTCTTGCTAGGACTCCCTTCTGGGAGCTGTGTCTTGTGCCAGACACCTGATGGGCAGACATTCTGCTTCAAATGCATTAATGTTCCAAACCACAATGCCAGTATCCACCATAATTTGAGAATTTCCCATCCATTAGATTGAACCTAAAGTTCTGCCTGACAGAAAGATGTCTGAGTAAGCTGGCCTCTTTTTAACAAGTGATAATAAGACTAGTTACTATTCACCAAGGATTTACTTTAGACAAGGTCTTGAGTGAAAGTATTCACAATACTTTATATGGGTTGAACCACACCATATTACCATTTTTATAGGTCAGTCCAGTTAAGTATTGGCAGCCTATGGTTGTACCTAATATCACTTAATCTTCATAACATTTCTGAGTTAAGGCTTAGTTGGTCCAGGTCAAGGCACATATGGGCATCATGGCAGGTGAATAATTTGTGCTCTTTCAAACTGATCATCTTTAAATTTCTAGCATTTACAGATAGGCTGAAGGTAGTGTAGGGGAAGTGAAAAAAGGATTCCTGTTGGCCACCCAGTGTTCTTTTATTTTATAGAACAATTGCACTCTGGCCCAAGAATTCCTAAAGTCCAACTGTTAATCAGACAGTCCAGTCCTTAGTAGGTGGTTTAGCAACTATTTGTTTTTTAATATTGCTCCCGTCTCCCCAGCAATTGGTTAAAATATTCCCCCCTAGCTACATATTCTATTTTTGTGAAAGAAGTTCTGGAAAATACTTTTCCCTACTTCATTTCATTTTAGATAATGTTTTTATGCATTACATATAGCTTATTGGAAAGTTGGTAGATTTCATCTAGCTCTGGATATATTCTCTCCATTTTTCAGATGAGAAACTCAAATTTAAGGTAAGTTAATAAGCATGTTAAAGGTCACAGTGCCAGTATGAGCTAGAGCTGGGATTTGAACTCAGATCTGGATGACTCCACATCCAATGGTCTTAATTACTATAGAGTCCAGTTCTGGTTGCCCTCAGGCATAGTTTCCTCATTAAGTTAGTTAACAACATAGTAATTAAGAGTGTGGCCAGCCTGGGCTTGAAGACTGCTTTGCCACTTAACTAGTTGCCCATGTAGGGTAAATTACTTTATCTCTCTGTTTCAATTTTCTCATCTGTAAAATGAAGATAAAAATGCATCCTTAAAGATTTTGTGAGGACTCAATTACTTAAAAATAGTAGCTCTTGCTATCACTTATTATACCCTATCCCCATACAGTTAATTTCCATCTTCCTGGCTTTTCCATTGGCTGCTGAAGACCCAGTAAGTCCTGGGCTAGAAAGGACTTAATCTGGAGCCAGTCTATTTAAAAGCCTACAGAATCTGCATCCTCATCTCCCTCTCCACTTGGAACTGGTGCCCAGGAACTCTAAATGGCCAGCATTAGGGGATTAAATGGTACAAATTTAATAGCCACCAATAATCCCCTAGTGTTAGATATTTAGATTGTGCCAAATTTTGCAATTATAAACACAAAGAGTAAGGACAATTAAAGGAAAATGAAATAGAAAACTTAAAATGTCAAGGGACTGATTAAAACAGACAATGGTCAGACCATATATGACAGTAGAACTCTGACCTACAACTTTTGCAAAAAGCAATCTGGGAAGGCAAACTACAACTTGGCAGCAATCTGCCTGGATTTGATCAGTGACTGCCAATTTCCCTATTCTGTACTCTTACTTCAACTCAGAACCAAGCAGAGAAAGTCATATATGCTCCTCAAACTGAACACATAAGGTGCCTTTCTTCTATTAGCTTGACTCCAACTTCCCCATGCCAACAACTCCCAATTAAAGCATACCTAAAACCTTCCCATTTTTCCTTCTGAAAAGATTTCCCACTACTTTGTCTGCCTTTGAATCTCTACCAAACATAAGTGACAGTGACTAATTTCTTGCTACAGCAGCAAAATCTTAATAAATAGACTCTGCTTGTTCTCATTTTGGTGGTCTTTGTTTATTTCCAGTTTTTCTGGAGGTTCCATTGAGCTACAGCCTGTACTGCCCATCACATGGACCCCAGCCTTCAAGGAGGTACAGCATCCACAGAGGCCCCTTGTGCCTTGCTGCTCACAGCTTATAGACTTAGTGCCTTATGTGGTAAGTGAACACTGGGTCTGAACTCCGTACTCATGTGTTGAGGTTCTTGGCTATCTATTCTCAATTTAGTATTTGAATATTGTTATTAGTTCTCATTTGTTTAGCATCCATAGTGGATTCCACCTACCATGGAATCAGGCCATTCCTTTTTATCTCTTTGCTCTCTTTTGTGGTTTTGCATACGCCTTGTAGGCTTGTTGTCTGAGCCACCCCATAGTGTGGTGAGTTTGTGGTTCTTACCAGAGCAGCAGCCTTACAAACTTTGCTGTGGGTCACCAATGAAAAAGGTTCTACATCCATCTAAATATTTTGTCCTAAGAGCTTAGCATTGATCCAGAGACTGTTTTCTCTTTTTCTACCTTCTGGGGTCTGCTGTCTGTATTTGGAAGCTGCCAACTGTCAGATTGGGGCCCTGAGACACAAAGTGCACAAGCATCAATTTCAACTGACTGTTGCCACCTCTCATGGGGTTGTTTAAGAATAAATCCTCTCCAAGTCTTGGAAAAAACTGTCTTATATGTATTCTCATTAGAATCCTAATTTTTTCAGTTATTTCTCTACATGACATAACTTCACCAAAGATGATTTAGGCTTTCAGTGGCCACTCTGGGGAATGCTTGAACTTGAACAAAATTATTCATTTGAGAGATGCTTTGGAAGATAAAAGGAATTAATATTTCTCAGGCCTAATGAGTAACATTTTTTGTTTGTTTGATTGGTATACAGAGGCCTTCAAAAAAAACTCTGTTTAAAATAACTGCTTTATTAAAGAATGTTTTGGCCAAAGCTAATGAGTTATTTAACAAACTTAAGTAACTGTATGCTACACTCATTTTTTCTAAAAAATCATTTCCTTCCTTGTTCTCTGGCTGCTCCCCTATATTTAGTTCTTCTCTCTGTTCTTCAGATCTGTCTGCTTCTGTACCTATGTTGACTTTTCTCACCTTTACACCTTGACAAGATGTTCTCCCTTTTCCAAAAGACCCTCTTGAAAACCTTAAGATGTCAGATGTCTCTACACATCCTTCTTGCCCATGAACCAGATATGCTGGCTACAGTAGAATTGAAACCATGAACCCAAACTGAATTAAACTATAAGGATTTCCCTAAACCTAGACAAAACCAGAAACTATTCCTAGAAGAATTTAGAATTGTTTTGAATGCATACAACCAAAGGTTGCCTGACCTATACCAAGTTTACACAGGTTGGTTGGACTCTTAGGTGGTAGATACTGGTTGGCAAAAAGAATCTAACTGACCCAAAAAGGGACCTACAGGAGCTTTCTTTCCACAGCAATCCTGAGGATTAAAAAAAATTCTCAAAAGTAGGGTAAATTCTCCTTAAAGTTGTTTCTTAAACATTTCCATTAAAATTAATTGTATCATAATTATCCTACAAATAGAGAAAAGAGAAAAATCTAGGAGATTTGGGGATAGACCAAAAAATAATTGCTGACCACACTTGTGAGTTAGAGAAAGCACCAATGTAACAGCAGCCATGCCTTTTATTGAAGATTTACTACAAAAATGGATTTTAGAAAGCACATAGCTCCTTTAACTGAACTATAGCACCTGAGAGAACATTTTCAAAGTGGTCTAGAACAAAAATGAAACAGGACTTCAAATAAACATATGGCCCTGCAGAGCAATCAGTTGGTGACCCACTTTCTAACGGACTACCTTTTGACAAGAATACCTGTAGAAATTGTAAACAGAAGGAACAATGGGAAATAGATGATCCCATCTTAGAAAAGAAGAACCAAGACAATTAAAAGTTTCGTAATTCAGATCAATGAGATTGCTCTATGGAATGAAAAAATGCTGAATATTCTGCTTTAGTCCTAACATGCAAGGTAAATTCATTATGAACATAAATGGTCAACCTCCCCTATTTCTTATAGATATGTATGCTATTCTCTCTATGTTAAACTCTATGACCTTTGATCAACTTCTTCCTTGCAGTAAACATGCACACAATTGGTAGGTATTTCAAATAACTCACAGATTCCTTATCTCGTAGTCCTTAACTATAACCCTCAAATGAAAAACATTCTTTTCCTGTTGTGATACTATCCTTGCAAGTTTAATAAAAAGATACTTTGCAAATGGAATTATAATTAGCACATCACTGGTACAATTTCTTGAGATTCCAGAAATCTCCTCTATTTATAATCAAATTGTGTCTGCTTTGGATGTATCTTTGCTTTCTCCATTATAATTGATGCATATCTCAAATAAAGATCTTGATAATTTATGAATTAAAAATTCAACTGATGTAGGAAAAATAATTGGTGCAGGAGCTATTAAAGTTCAGGTAGATCCTACCAAACTGTTACCCAAACTTTTCCAATATCTCTTGAAGCCAGAGGAAAGAAAGGACTCAAACCTATTGTTTATGGCTTTTTATCCAAAGGCTTTCTTATAGCCAGAACCAGGCCTTGTAAACACTTCTATCATTCCAGTAAATAAACCAAATGGATAAAGATATTGATTTTCAAGGTCTCAGGGATATCAAAAAATTATAATTTTTGATATTTTGGTAATACCTTACCCAAATATCATCCTTCAGCCACTGGCTTCACTGTAGTGGACATTTGTTCTGCCTTTTTCAAATTGCCTCTAGAAGAGGACAGGTAAAACCCTTTTGCCTTCGTCTGGGGAGGACAGAAAAGATCCTAGAGTAGTCAGTGCCCCAGTGGTACACTGAGGCACTTTTCTATTTTCCATAGGAATTAAATGATCTAAAATTTAAAGCTAATAATTAAGCTAACAAACAGAAAGCAGAATCTGACCTATAAATGCAGAGAACAAATTGATGGTTGCCAGAGGGGAGGAAATTGGGGGATGGCCAAAATGAGTTAAAGAGAGTGGGAAATATATTTTTCCAGTTATGAAATGAATAAGTCAAAGGAACGAAGGGTAGAGCATAGGGAATATAGTCAATGGTATTGTAATAGCATTATATGGTAAGAAGGTAACTACCTTTGCAGTGAGCATAGTATAATACATAGAGTTGTTGAATCACTACAGTGTGTATCAACTATTTGAATCAACTACTATTCAAGTAATAAAAAAGTCAAAATTTCCCCTATAATTCAGTTCTGATACAATATGTAAATAATCTTCTACTTTGTTCAGAAAATAAGTAAGCCTATAAAAAGATTCCATTTTCTTTCTCTTCGTCCAAGCAAAAAGAGACTAGACTTTTCAGAAGACAAAATTATAATTTTACTGTGGTGCCTGGATGGTTCAGTCAGTTAAGCATTTGACTTTGGCCCATGTCATGATCTCATGGTTTTCGGGTTCAAACTCCATGTCGGGCTCTGTGCTGACAGCTCAAAGCCTGGAGCCTGCTTCAGATTCTGTGTCTACTTCTCCCTCTGTTCCTCCCCTGCTTATACTCTATCTCTCTGTTTCTCTCTCAAAAATAAATAAACATTAAGAAAAATTACAATTTTACCAAAACATAGTCCATTATTTAGGGGAAGACCTATCCAGGGAGAAAAAAAACATGATCTCCCAATAGACTAAAAAATATGCAAACTTTCCTACATCTCTCACAACATGACAATTGGGAATATTTCTCAGTTTAACTGGATGTTGCAGACAATGGGTGACAGGTTTTTTTTTTTGAGATTGCCATACTTGTTTATGAATTGACTAAATCCCCAGGAAAATATTCCCTTCTCTGGGAGCCCAGACATGAAAAGGCCTTTTGGAACTTGAAAACACTTCTTAGATAGCCTCCTTCCTTAGACATCCCTAACTATGAAGAGAGCGTTTGTCTGTTCATGCATGAATAATCTGGACAAACCTTTAGGTTTTAACTCAACCTTATGAGAGCCACAAAAAAACCTGTCCCTTATGATGGCATCAATACTGAGCCAGCTACAAAGTCTCATCTCCCTTATCTCAGAGCAGGAGCCACTATAGCAAAATTCATCCATGCTTCTAACAACCTTATTCTAGGTTCACTACTTGACCTCTTGGTTCCTCATCTAGTATAGACACTATGACTAACTGAGAACACTCAACACTTTTCAGCGATCAGAGTAATTTTTTGGGAGAGTCTGTTACTCTCTCCCTCTCACATTACTATTCACCACTACAGAACCCTGAATATTTCCCCTCTCTTGCCGCAACCGGAAGAACATTATCCTCTTTTTACATCAGGGAAATTTCTTCAGCTCACTGAAATGTATAAGAGGTTTCCATTGAGAACCTTGTTCTAATGTTATTTGTTGATGAATCACACTCAAAACAGAAACTGGTTATTAATCCAAATTTGCCATAACTAATTTAAATGATTTTTTATAATACAGTCCTCTGAGGCAAAATCAGCCTGGAGGGTAGAACATACTGCATTTATTAGAGCTTATAAAGACTTAGCCAAAAACCAGAGAGTAAATATACATACACACATGCACACACAGAACAGGTATATTTTGGAGTAACACCTGACTTTGGGATGCTTTAAAAAAAAAGGATTTATCACTTCCTTTGGAACTTTGATCCAAAATGGGCAAGTTAAGAAACTTTCAAATGCTACTCCTACTTTTTAGAAAGATAGCTATTATGAAGGTTGAAGTCCATGAAAAAAGAGCTGTATTTTATCCAGCTTCTACCCTCCATGGGTTTACATATGTTTTAGTTATTGTATGTCTATTTTGGGGATGTATTGATGTTAAAATATTTCCTTGGAAGAAAGCTATAGCCCTTACAGTTGCTAAAAAGCTGCTTGGTTTTTTTATTTCCAACCTGGGCTTTGCCAACTTATATATTAGATTAGATGATTAAGACACACTTTATGGGAACTATTATTAAAAAACTTTGTAAGTTGTCACCAACAACTCAAAAACTACACTGCCCATACCATCCAAATCTTCTGTAAAGATTAAGAGAAACAATGGCATCCTTAAATTAAAATTAGCATAATTATCAAAACTCTTAGTATCCCTTGGGGGAAGGTACTTCTACCATAGCCCCCTCTTTTGGGGACCCATCAGTTATGCATTTATGAACTGGTATATGGAAGGCCCACACATCAAGGAATTTCACCTCTAATACTAAACTTGGACCATTGCATGGAAACATGGCAAAATATTGCAAGGGACACATCTGTTATCCCCAGTTCTTTCACCAACAGTGTAAGGCCTTTTTCCCACAATATCTGCCTAAGCAATCTTTTCATGATTTTCCACCAGGAGATTTCATCTGTTGGAAGACAAATAAGAGGAAAACTCTACTTGATCTTTATTGGAAGGTAATTTAACAACAGAGTAGTGAAACTCTAGGGAATCAGTACTTGGGATTATGTTTCACAAGTAAAGAAGCAACACAGAATTCCGCACAATTGGGAGGCCACTAAAAATCAAATCTCAAAAGGGATTTTCTTGGATCCTTTAGAAATAGGTGACCTTTGAAAGCAGACAGTTGACCCAAGACCTTCAGAACAATCTGATGACCTCAGGTAGTGGTCAGCTTCCACATAAGATGTCAGACCAATACTTGTGTAATCTGTTTTGTTTTTCATTTTCTGGCCTTGCGATTTTATATAGAGCCTTTTTATGTTTATTTTTTCAAGTTTTTATTTAAATTCTAGTTAGTTAACATGTAGGGTAATATTAATTTTAGGAGTAGAATTTAGTGATTCATCATTTACATATAACACCCAGTGCTCGTGCCAACAAGTATGTTCTTTAGGAACCATAATGGTCCTTTTCATGACAGTTGTTAGGTTATAATTGAGTTAGATGATACTGGCCTAACAGTCAACAGATGAACTCTAGAAGTTATTGATGATACCTCTCTTGCCCTAGGTAGAATGCTACTTGTTGGCAAGTGTCGTAGATTCATTGTTGTAGACTTTTTGTTGGCTAGTCATGGTCTGTGCTTGTGTCACTGCTAATAGTCCTTGCTTACTCAGATCAATGAAACCAGCAAGATAGAGCAGGCTACACTTCACTTTAAAGAACAAGTGATAGGGTGCATGGGGGACTCAGTCAGTTCAGTGTCTGATTTTGGCTCAGGTCATGATCTCACCATGTGTGAGTTGGAGCCCCTCATCTGGCTTGCTGCTGTCAGTGCAGAGCCTACTTTGGTTCCTCTGTCCTCTTCTTTCTCTGCCCCTCCCCACTTGTACTCTCTCGAAAATAAACATTCAAAAAAGGAAAAAGTGACTTGATTTCCTGAGGTGCACCCTCATGGCCTTATGGGATTCGTTCTCTTTGCCTAGATTAGGCAATTGCAATTCCCTGTTCTGACCATCTAAAGAGAACTGTTAATTGTTCTTGTTTTTGTCATAGTGGTTATAATGCTGATCCATTACATTCTGTGCAGACTTGTACATGCTTCCATGCAGCAGCTCTCTCATCTATTGGTTGCTATGATGGTACAAAAATAAAAAGGGCAAAAAAAATCTTGTGATATAGTTGACTATGGAGACAACTTGGCATTTCCTATTAAGAGGATGTGGACCTCTAGTCCCTGTTTTATTGGCCAACTTCCTATAGGTGAGAAAATGACCAAAAGGGGGACTGAGGGTCTGAATATGCAAATAGATGATGGCCAAGGTATATATGACAATAGAATTCTGACCCAAAGCTATAAATAGTTTGGACTTGGATAACCTAGGTCAGCTGTCAGCAAACTTTTTCTGGAAAGGGCTAGATAGTAAATATTTTAGGTTTTGCAGGCCATATGGTTTCTGTAGCAACTAAGCAGTCATAGACAATAATAAACAAATGGACATGCCTGTGTTCCAATAAAAATTTATTTATAAAAACAGAAGGTGGGCTCATCTGACCTTCTGGCTATATTTGCTGACCCTTGGTTTACTTCTCTGTTAGTAAGAAAGCTTTCCCCTTCTTTAATAAGAGGAGGGGAAAGGAAGGAAATAAACATTGATCAAGGTCATACTATGAGCTAGGCACTGTGCTCAGGACTTCTGTATTCGTCATATCATTTAATCCTCACAATCATATCCTTGTCCTATAGAGAAGAAAATGGAGTTTCTGAAAGCTAAAATAGATTGTCCACAATCATACGGCTGGTGGAAAGAAAAGCCTTATAACTTTAAAGTGTTCTTTCTTTGTCATCACTACAGATTCCTTTATTTCCGATCCACATGTCTTCCCCAGCATCCCTAACCATATTTGCTTCCAATAACAACAACAAAGAAATAGCAATAGCAGTCAAACTTTACTGTGTGATATATTTATATGTTCTTATTTATACTAAATAAATAAATAAACATATATATATATATATACACACACACATACTCCAATATATATATATTTTCATAAAAATCCCAGGAAGTATATTTTCCCTTTGAAACAGAGATGGGGAACACCAAGTTTACAAAGCTGGAAATTGGCACATCAAGCATGAGAACACCTATTTCCTAATTCCTATTTTTAACAAGGACTTTGTTATTTTGGTCAGCATGTGTTTAATTAACACAGAATAATATTTTCCTTTCTGTGAACCTCTCTAAGTATAGCTGCCAAGTCAATTCTGATGAACAGAAGTAGCTGAGACTAGATTAATGGTTTTGGAGGGAATATCAAGTTTAATGAAATGAAATTCTGTTAAAGCAATATGGATTGGTGTCCAGGAAATATCAGAAACTCAGTACTTTGTCAACAACTTGGTTATCAGGCTGAAGGCCACCTGGATTCCTCTTTAAGGAGTTCCCCCAAGTGAAAAATGGCTTTGCAGAACATCTAACTCTTAGATCTCCCAATGTTCTGGGCAGGAAGAAGCCACTGTCTTTGGCTGACATTTCCCAAAATATAAGTACAGAGTCTCAAGAGTAGGAAATCTTTTTAGTTTTTAAAGCTGTGTATTGAAAGAGAAATCAGGATATTCCCAGATGATACTACTGGAAACTCCTCCAATTTTTTTTCCTTTTGTAGCTCTATCATAAGCAGTTTTCTGGTTTGACTTGAGAGAAGCTTCTGAGGGAGAAGTGTGCTTGCCTCCTAGTCTCCCCAGTCGACTGCCCATTCTTTGGTAGCCTGTGCTAAACGGGTTTTGGAGGCTACAGAGCAGGTTTGAGGTGAAGCTTTCAGTGGAACTGGTCTAATGAGGAAAGTATAGTGTGAGCCCCAACACTGCTTGGCTCTCTCAGAATATGACCTTGCAACTTCAGACATGGAAATGCCACTAAGGAGGGAAGGGGAGCAGAAGGGGGAAGAGAGGAAAGGAGAGCAGATTAGAGGGGATGAGAAGGGAAGAGACATACCTGCTTATGTTCCTAAATCCTGGTCCATACCTGGGCTTTAGATACAAGTGAGCTGGCTAAAGCAAGTATCTAGCATTTCCGCTCTGTAAGAAGAAATTTTATCTTCCAACAAGATCCATGCTGAGTAGTTATCATAAATGACCAATGACCATGAGGATCTCCTGCTCCAAAGCTTTGACCTTCACAAACTCTTGGTTTCCAAGGAAACCTATAGTGGCATTCTTTCTAGAGGATACTGAGTTCTGAACCTTTCTCAGAGCCCTTCTTTCTTACAATGGGCTTTGTGTATAACCCCAGAATCCTGGCATCTCTGTCATAGAGTCACAAAAACGGGCACCAATTTTTCACACAGAATCTGGGGAGCCACAGAACCTCCTTAGACACCCCATATCAGTGAAGGCCCTTTTTCCCTTCTCTACCCTCCCTCTCCGTACCCAGCTCATTTCAATTTGGAGGAGCTCATCTTTGAATTGTTTTGCATATTGGGCTTTTCTTTTGAAGGAAGATTCAAATGGTTATAACAACTGGTGTAGCCCAAGGCCTTCTTCATGTCCCATTCATCTTTGTAACCATGGTGCCATCACACCTCTGGCACAACAGAGGTACTTAATAAACATTTATGAATGAAAATAAACAAATATTTAATTTATTTGCCCATTCATGTATTCACTGGAGAAACACTTGTTCAACTGTTGCATTGTGGGGACAGTTTGCCTGTAATTTCTGCAACTCCATTGACTGCCAGTCCTCAGTCAGTGTATGTGGCTAGAAACAAACCATCCATTCCCCCTACTCTTCACTGCACCAGGTCTGTGCAACCCATGCTGTGTCTCAGGCTGAGTCAGCTTGAGGGTTAAAAGTGAGGTCATATTAACAGTAACAGACATTATATTTTTTGGCTCTATTCCCAATCTGTTATTGTACATTTTGTCTCGTTTGCTGGCCTCATTTCTCTTTAAGACATGCTTTGCTGTGAGCTTTGTCTCCTTACTAACACACAGGATAGAAATGGTGGGAAGAGCCTTTTGCTGCAAAGATTATGGAACTTTAATAGAATATATATCTGAAAGTACTTTGAGCAAGGGAAGACACTCTTCAAGGGTCAGAGGTTGTTATTAAGGAGGGCTGCTTGCCAGCCAGCTGGGTACTTGTGAGAAATTTAGGATGCCAGGGAGAAGATACTCACCCAGAATAATTGATGCTGTTGTTAAAAAAGCACTTTGCGGTGAAGTCTCAGACAAATCTTAGTCTTTCCCATGGGGAAAAGCCACAGTTCATTGGTAATGTTTCTCTTTGGTACTGGCATCGTTCTGTTGGCTATTTGAGTTAGACTGTGGTCCTTTGCCTCATTCAGCTAACATTTAATGAGTCCCTTTTAATGTTTAATTGGTGCATGCATTCATGCAGCCATTCATTCATTTACTGATTCATTGAACAGATACTTACTGTGTTCCTACTATGTGCTATAAGGTTACAGCAATAAATGAAACAATCCAGAATTCCTGGCCTTTTGCAGCTTATATTCTAGTGGTAGCAACATATAAGTGAAAAGTGAGGTGAATATGTAGAAATATATGGAGTATCAGATGGTGGTAAGTGCTGAAGAAAAAAATAAAAGGGAGGAGAGATGGGGAGTGTTGGGTAGATGGGATCACCATTTTAGTTCGTCACAAAGATGATGGCAACTCTATGAACCTTGTTCTGTGAGGGACTTAGTGGCTGAACAGGTACTTGGGCCCAGTAGTGTGTAACCTTAAATTTGGGGTTTTAGATGGAACCTTGACTGCTTACATGTTTTCATCTATAAAACATAAGGCTGGGCTAAGCCAGGACATAGAATCCTTCCTTTTTGGCTCTTACATGCCTTGGGTCAGTGGTCTTTTCTGAGGGCTACAGAACATTTGTAACTGTTTCCAGTAAAAGTGACTGATGCTACCTACTCTCTAGCTCACTTTGAGGCAATTATTTCTTCTTGGAGATTTGGCTTAAAAGTTAGATCTTCAACACACAGACATAATACTGAAAGGTGAAATGAAAGAGTTATTTTGGTGTTGTGTAATGCTCTTAAAATGAACCAATGTGGGAGTCATAAGTATTGTATATGGTAATAGATTATTTAGATTTTAAACAATATTCCTGAAAATCATAGAAAGTAATGCTGAAAATGCATGGAATGTCAAGAGTTTTGCAAGGGGGACTCTGTGGTCAGGCTGTGGATGGGTGTGAGAGTTCTGGGAACTGCTGAATCCTGTGAGGTCAGATGTAAGGAATGGGCATTCTGCTATCTTGAAATGCTTTGAGTGCAAAGTTTCCAGAATCAGAAGCCAGATCCCATGGCTAAGGCCCACCCATGAGGGTAGGGATTGCCTTTTGATTCTTTTGTATGTCTAAGGCCAGGCACAGTGCCTGGTACTTACTTGATGTCTCAATAAGTGCTTGTTGAGTGAATGAATGTATGATGACAAAGAGATCTGAGGCGGTAGAATTCAAGGAATGGATACTGAAATGGGGACTATATATTGCTTTTTCCACACTTGCACATAAGTTCTTCTCTTGTTTGTGATTTTGCAAGGGGATATAAACTAAGCTTGACACTATTAAATCTCTCTTTCTCTTACTATTTGGACCTCAGTGTATACGTCTTGATATTATCTATATATCTATCTATCTACCTATCTATCTATCCATCCACCTATCTAGTTGTTTTATATTTGCTGTTATTTTTGGTGGTGGTGGTGTACATATGTATGTATGTATGTGTGTATGTGAAATTGCATCCAAGTAGAAGACCTGGTCATTTCTTCAGTAAATTCTGTTAAGAATATTGTAATAATATCTGAGCAGGAGTAAACCTTTCTTTCATTTATGATGTTCAAGCAGCCTTAATTGTCTAGTGCTTTTGACAATGCTCTGCTGATTCCTGAGTTGTCATTGCTATGTAAGCCCCATTAAAGGCTATACAAACCCTTTTGAGCTTTCTCACAGCTAACTAATTATGCCTTGATTGATGGAAAAGTAAGCACACCTTGATTGCTTATGTCATTTTGAATTAATTACATTACTTCCAGATTTGTATGTCATTGAGGAAGGTACTTATTTATTGATTCCAATTAATGTATAACAAATTTATGATATACATAGAAGCTTTAAACACTTAAAATATTATAACTCCCAAGGTTTAATTCATTCATTCACTCATTCGTTCCATCGTTCAATGAATATTTATGGGATTTTTTAAAATGTAGAAGATGCTTTGGGGGTTGGCATGGTAAAGCAGAGAATGTATAAAGCTTGTTGCCTGCATCCTAAGATGGGAATGACAGGCACACAAATAATCACAAAGTGAAATGGCAATACATAGGATAGTTTCTCTAGCTTTCTGTTTTATCTTCATTTCTATTAGTTCAACTAGGAAAAGAAAAACCACTTTGAGGGAATTTAATGTAGGGAATTGGTTACACAGGTGATAGAAAAGCTGGGACATCAGCAAGGGATGGTAAGGCAACTCAAAGATTTGTGGCAGCAAGAAGCCTCCACCTCTGTAGTTTAGAGGGACCAAAGGAAACAAGTGTTCCTGGAGCCCAGGAGTGGATATCACTGGGCAAAGATTGACCATGGCCAGCTTATCAGGTGGAATCTTAGCTATGGAAATGATGGGACTCTTGAACATAGAGAAGGGGTAGGAGATACTCTGGCTCCCTTCCTCTTGCTCCAACCTCTTAAGTATCTCTCCTGGTAGTTTCAGGCTGAGGAGGTGAGCCCTTGCTATGATATGGGGCAGAGGAAGGGCAAGGAGTGGATCTGAAGACAAATTGGCCTGAGTCTTGCACAGAACTCTAGGATTTATGACTGTCTAATACACATTATGCTTAAATGTAGAGAAAGTGTTTACATCATACCAGAATCACACACAAGGTCAGTTTGTGGAGAGACCTCTCAGTGTGTGTGTATCCAAGTGTGTGTCTTATGTGCATACTGGGTGGTGGGGGAACAGGATAGGGCAGACTGCTAGCTTGGAAGAAAAGGGAAAGATAGATTTCTCCCTAGTAGTAGATCAGATGGGAGAATTTAATGGTAAGCTGTCTGCCATAAAGCTAAGATGGAAAGGGGAAAAGGATTTGAACTTACTTCATGATTGACTTGAGGTGGGAATCCAATAATATAGAGGGAAGAAAAATATAGCTTTACTGGAAGACACTTAACAGTGATTAATCCATTAACTAATTAATTCAACAAACATCTATTAAAAGCCAACTATAGATCCAGTACAGGATCAGGTGCTGGTGATAATATGATGTGCAAAAGTAGACTTGTTTCTGGCTTTAAGGATTTTATACCCTGGTGAGAAAGATGCTTACTTTTCAAATGATTACAAATGTGAGTAGGTACTAGCTGTGGAAAGAATGGTAAGAGTACAGAGGGTTAAAATTGTGTATTGTAGGGGGATGCCCATCTCCCTGAGGGATCAGGAAAAACTTCCTACAAGAAGAGCCAGTTGATCTGAGATTGTTAAATATTATAAGAGTAGGATTTAAAAAGGCCAAGAGAGTGTGTGGGGAAGAATGGTCCAGGGTCAGGGAAGAGCCATGCAAAGACTCTGGTGTTGAGGAAACATTCTAGTGAGATGGGCTGTGGTGGGAATTAGAATCTTTCAGTGCCATTTTCAAACAAGTGATCAACTATAGTCAAGAGGACTCACATATTACACTTTTCTGCAACCTTCCAGCCCTAAAATTACGTGATTTATAGCATTTAATTGCTTGGTGACTTTGGGTTCAATCCAGTGAGACACGCTTTGAGAGATAAAAGAACAGCAGGGGACAGGATGCTTTGGTGAGGAGAGCATAACATGCCAACAAGTTGAGTGACCATATACGACAGCATATGATTAAGCACTGCAATGAAGGGTCTACATGGCTGGAAGGACTGGAGGTCAGGGAAGAAAGCAGAGTGGGATTCGGCTTCCTGTTGTCACCTCTCCTGATCAGACAGCTAGAATTCTCTACTCTGCAGGAGGGAGTCTTACTGAAGAGAATTCTTGGCAGCCAGTAGGTAATCGCTACATCAGCTGTCAGTGTGTAACTCGCAGGAAGGAGCAAGGACACAGCGGGTGGGGGTACCATCGCTGTTTTGTGCCAGGTGTTTTAAAAGTATTGTCTCATTTAGTCTTTATATCTGCTGTATGAAATAGTAGTAGTATTCCCATTTCATAGATAAGAAAACTGAGATTCAGCGGTTTGGATCATATGCCCATGGTCATACATTTATACAGTGGCCAGCCTAGGGTTGGAACCAGTTCTGCCTAGCTCTAAACTCAATGTTTCCATCTTAGAGGCTTCCCGGCTCATTATAGTTTGTGCATGTGTGTGTTTTCTTGCTTTATTCCTTATCTTAGAGTATTACATTCTTAAAAAGGAATGGAGGGACGCCTGGGTGGCTCAGTCGGTTAAGCCTCCGACTTCGGCTCAGGTCGGATCTCACGTTCGTGGGTTCGAGCCCTGCGTCGGGCTCTGTGCTGATGGCTGGCTCAGAGCCTGGGGCCTGCTTCAGTTCTGTGTCTCCTTCTCTCTCTGCCCCTCCCCCTCTCATGCTCTGTCTCTCTCTGTATCAAAAATAAATAAAACATTAAAAAAATTTAAAAAAAAAGGAATGGAGATCAAAGAGTGGAGACGAGAAGTCATTTTTTGAAGAATCTTCTGTTCACCAAGCAATAAATATGCTTGCTAATTACATAGAATATTTTACTTCACGTTTACCAAAAAATGCATGCCATATGTTATTCTCTCCATTTTATAGATGAGGAAACTGTTGTCAGTTGTAATGTCTTTCATCTACCAGGAAAGCAGAGCTGGGATTAGGTTATGGGTCCACTTGAGTCCAAATTCCATGTTCTTTCCAGTCCATTACAGTCTCTGGGACCCTCCAAGTCATTGTTACATCTTGCCCTATCATGTACCTTCTCATGTTCAAAAGTATTTATTCATTTATTTACTTTTTATATATTGTACAACATTTTTGTGGTGGACACTGTAGCAAACACAGAGAATGGAAAGGAATTCTTTTAATTCCTTTTTGGTCTTTTAAAAAAAATTTTAATGTTAACTTATTTTTGATATAGAAACAGAGCATGAATGGGGGAGGGGCAAGCAAGAGGGAGACAGAATGTGAAGCAGGCTCCAGGCTCTGAGCTGTCAGCACAGGGCCCAATGTGGACTCAAATCCACAAACTGTGAGATCATGACCTGAGCCAAAGTCAGACACTCAACCAACTGAGCCACACAGGCACCCCATTTTAATTCCTTTTTGGTCTTATGGTCAGTTCTAGACATTAGGAAACTTAATAGTTCTCATAGTCTCTTGAATTTTACTTTATGAATATTAGCACTTAAAGGGATCTTACAGATAACTTGTCAGAGTTTCATATTCTGAAAGATTCATGTAATCATGATACAAAATTCCAGATAAAACATTAGCTAGCATAATTTAGCAGCATACTAAAGAATACTATGCTATGAGGAAGAGAAGTTATTCCAGGAATATAAGGATGAATCAATATAAAGATACATATTAAAATTTTTATACTAATAGATCTAGTGATGAAATTTCTTTGATTATTCTCCAGACATAATGAAATGCAATTGATTAATGCAACATCACACATATCTTATGGATATGCATATATATGCATACATAATGCATGTCTGTATAAATGTGATTACTTATTTGTCTACATACATATAATACACACACATACACTTTTGAAATTCCACAGAAGAGCTGAACAACTAACAAGTCCTTGGATAGAAAGGCTCAACCTAATAAAGACATTTTTTTCTGACATTAATTTATAAATTGAATACAGTTCTAATAAAAACACTAAAATTTTCTAAAAAGTTCTTATGGAAAAAGAACCAATAAGAATAGCCAAAAGAACCCAAAAAAAAGCCCCAGAGGAATAGAGGAGAAATGAGCATCAGTAAAGTATATCCTAAAACTTTAGTAAATTAGTGAGATTGGCTGTGAGGTAAGACCAATGAAAAAGAATAAGAAATCCAAATATATATGATATTCAAATATATATAGAAATTAGGATACAATGGGGTTAGCAACTCATTTCAGTGTATGTGTGTTTGGAGGGGAGCAGTAATAGACTAGTCTACATGGTAATAGCTGGTAGCCATTTGGAAAATAATTGGATTCATATTTATGTTATGCACTAAGATGAATTCCAATTGGATCAAAGACTTAAAAGTAAAAAATGAAATCAAAAGAAGTAGAAGAAAATATGTGAGAATTTTTTTTGTTACTCAGGAATAGGAAAAATCTTTTCAATTTTTATACAAAATGCAAATGGAAGATGAAAAATATTGATAAATTTTCATGTATCTAAAAAATCTGTATGCAAAAATATGCTGTGAGCAGAGTCAGAAGACAAATGACTCCAGGCAAAACATCTGCAGCTTATCACAAAGGGTTAATATCTTTAATATAAAAATAGCTTTTACAAATCAATATAAAAAATCTTCAATTCACTAGAAAAATGGGCAAATGATATACATAGACAGGTCAGAGAAAAGGAAAATCCAAAACTAAAGCATCTTATAAAAGGGAGAGTCACTCAATTTTTTTATAATAGCAGAAATGAAAATTAAGATTATTCTCATATACCATTTTCACCTATCAAATTGGCAAAAATTCAAATGTTAGGTGATACTCTCATGTTGCCAGGACTGTGGAAACACTCCTATAATTCTCTTAGTGGGAGGGAAATTGGTATAGTTTAAACAATATTAAACAAAATTATAAATACATCTCTTCTTTGACTGTACAATTCCACTTCCTGGAAATTATTGTTTTGTTGTTGTTTTGTTTTATGTTTTCTTTTGGAGAGAGGTATCCTGGGTAGTGGGGGGATTTGAATAGAAGGCTTTTCATTTGATAAAGTCTTCTACTTTTTGAATTTTGAACCATGTATAATATGTAAATAATTTTTAGCAATTTAATACCTACAAAGTATGTGAATGAACAAACCCAAATTATCAGGGTTCTTTTCTGGGTAATATTTGGAGGGCTGACCCAGATACCCATTCAATATACCCTCTCTTCTTCTCAATGACCACCACAGCACCATTCTGGAATCCTGTGACTATATGGACAGTCTGAAAACCAACTTTTAAACTCTGAGAGTTAGTACTTATAGAGCATCTCTAAAAGGGCTGGTATACAGTAATTATTTTGGCAAATGTTATCTATTGTTTTTATTTTTATACTTTGTATGTGGGCAAACTGAATCACACAGATAGCCAGAAATAGTTAATTAGATTTTAATATCCTTTAAAAATATTTCTTACATAGTACTTATCAATAACTTGACACATATAGGTATTCAACAACCACATGGTGATGAATTGACCTCACTCTGTGATATTGTTAGTGATTTACAAAGATCAGGGTCACCTGGGTGGCTTAGTTGGTTGAGTCCAACTCTCTCTCTCTCTTTCTTTGAATGTTTTATTTATTTTGAGAGAGAGAGAGCATGAGCAGGGAGGGTGGGCAGAGAGAAAGGGAGAGAGAGAGAGAGAGAAAATTCTAAGCAGGCTCTATGTTGCCAGCATAGAGCCTGACGTGGGACTCTAACTCACAAACCATGAGATCATGACCTGGTCCAAAATCAAGAGTTGAACACTCAATTGACTGAGCCACCCAGGGGTCCCAAGTGTCTAGCTCTTGATTTTGACTCAGGTCATGATCTCCTAGTCATGGGATCAAGTCCCCCATCAAGCTCTGTGCTGAGTGTGTAACCTGCTTGAGATTGTCTCTCTCTCTCTCTCTCTTTCCCTCTCTCCCTCTCCCTCCCTCCCTCCATCCCTCCCTCCCTCTCTCCCCCACTGCCTCCCCCTTCCCAAAGTCTTGCTTGCACTCTCTTTTTTAAAATAAACAAGCAAACAATCAAACAAAACACAAATGAAAGCAAAGGCCACATTGTTGGCGGAGGCCTATGCGCATGAAGTAACCTATCCAAACGTGGTAGCTTGTTCCATTGTAGGCCTGAGAAGCTTCACCTCCTGAGAGAAGAGTGTTCAGCAGGCAAATAAATTTCAAATCACAACCTAAGGAGGCAACATGGGATGAGAGGAAGCACGTCGACTCTTAAGTCAGACGATCTAGTATAGATTCATGACTCACTCACAGAGTAGCTTACAAGTCCCTGAGTGGCTCTCTTCGCCTGTTTCGATCATTGCATCCTTGTAATATCTGCCCTTTGTTCCTCATGGCTGCTATCAAGCTCAGAAGACCTAACTATATTTGAAAGCATTTCTATGCAGGAACATAGAAGTTGTAGCATAATACATGACAATTTCACAGTAACATTAGGCCTGTTAACTCTCTCTGACTAAAGGGGATTTGTGTCTGGTGAGGACAGTGTTAAATTTACAAAGCAACCCAAGGAGAGACTGGCTTGCTATAGGGAGAGACCCAGGACTGATGGTAGGCACTTAACAGCATGTTCCAATTACAGCATTTAAATCTAATTGCATACTCTGTTAATCTCTGTCAGTGCGGCATCATTTAATATCATCACGGCAGCCTCTAATATCGTGAGCAATGTGAGCTGAGCTGAGACTATTGAAAAAGTTCAGTCCCAGGTCTTCATATCCCCTTTAATTCTCTCTGTCAATTATGCCACAGCCAAGAGTTCAAACAAAGGTCTTGGGATCTGGCTTGGAGCTACCTTTTTGAAGTGAAGCCTCTTATAAATATACAGATTATATCAGGAGCCTCCAAACCCTTCCCCTGGTTATTTTTGATGGGTTAGTTAAGTGACTAGTCCCTGAGATATAACTTATGTGTGCTTATTTCAAATAAATATTGTAAATGCTATCTGTTCCATAGATTATAGTTTTGGAAATAACATGGTGTCACTTGCACAGGCATTTCCCACCCTACCCCCAGTCCTCCTGGTTCAAGTAAGGTTGATGGGGAAAAAAACCCCAGACACCTACTTAGCTCAGTTCCTTGTACATAGTAGGCTTTTTACCTTTGTTTATTCTCATCATGAATGACAGTTTACTAGCATGTAACTGCTGGTCACAAACTTAGGTTTAGTTTTTAAATTAAATTTATTTTAGGGGCATCTGGCTGGCTCAGTCGGTTGAGCCTCCAACTTCAGCTCAGGTCATGATCTCACCACTAGCGAGTTCGAGCCCTGTGTTGGGCTCTGTGCTGACAGCTTTCTCAGAGTCTGGAGCTGCTTTGGATTCTGTGTCTCTTTCTCTCTCTTCCCCTCCCCTCCTTGTGCTCTATGTCTCTCAAAAATAAATGTAAAAAATTTTTAAATTATATTTCTTTTAATTTGAACATAGTTGACACACGATGTTACATTAGTTTTAGGCATATGACCTAGTGATGCATCAAGTTTATACATTATGCTATGTTTGCCACAAGTACAGCCACCATCTCTCCCATTACATTGCAAGTACAATACCACTGATGAGATTTCTTCTGCTCTGCTTTTTATTCCCATGACTTACTCCTTCCATATCTGGAGCTCTTTATCTCCCTCTCCCTTCCACTCCTTTTGCCCAACTGCTACCCCTTTGGCAACCATTGTTTTTTCTATTTATAGTTCTGATTCTGGTTTTTGTTTATTCATTTTTTAAGATTCCATATTTTGAAGACTCCAGTTTTAAGATTTTTAAGTGGAATCATATAGTATTTGTCTGTGTTAGTTTGACTTATTTCACTTATCATACCCTTCAGGTCTGTCCATGTTGTCTCAAATGGAATCATCTTATCCTTTTTTATGGCTGTGTAATATTTTGATATACACACTATATCACTTTTCCTTATAAATTCATCTATTGATGGACACTTAGTTAACTTTTATGCCTTGGCTATTGTGAATAATACCCTAAAACACAGAGATGTATATATCTTTTTGAGTGAGAGTTTTCATTTTCACTGGATAAGTACCCAATACTATTTTTCAAGATAGAATTATTGGATCATGTGGAATTTCTATTTTTATTTTTTTGAGGAACTTCCATAGTGTTTCCCACAGTGGCTGCAGCGGTTTTCATCTTCAGCAACAGTGCATGAGGGTTTTTTCCTCCACATCCTCTCTAGCACTTGTTTTGTGTGTGTTTGATTTTAGCCATTCTGACACATGAGGTGATATCTCATTGTGGTTTTGATTTGCAGGTCCCTAATGATGAGTGATGCCGAACATCTTTTCATGTGTCCATTGGCCATATGTATGTCTTCTTTGGAAAACTGTCTACTTAGGTCCTCTTCCCATTTTTTAATTGGATGATTTGTTTTTTTGGTGTTGAGTTGTAGAAGTTCCTTGTATATTTTTGATATTAATCCTTTAATGGATATATCATCTGCAAATATCTTTTCCATTTAGTAGGTTGTCTGTTTGTTTTCTTGATGATTTCCTTTGCTGTAAAAGCTTTTTATATTGATATAGTCCCAATAGTTTATGTTTCCTTTATTTCCCTTGTCTTAGGGGAAATATCTAGAAGAAAGTTGCTATGGCTGATGTTGGAGAATTTACTGTGTTCTCTTCTAGGTTGTTTATAGTTTCAGGTCTCACATTTAGGTCTTTAACCCATTTGAGTATGTTTTTGTTTATGGTGTTAGAAAGTGGTACAACTTCATCCTTTTATATGTAGCTGTCCAGTTTTCCCAGCACCATTTTTGGAAAATTGAAATTTCCCATTGTATATTCTTGCCTCCTTTGTCATAGATTAATTGGCAATATAAATGCAGTTTTATTTCTGGTGTCTCTGTTCTGTTCTATCTATCTATGTGTTTATTTTTGTGCCAATACTATACTGTTTTGATACTACAGCTTTGTGGTGTATCTTGAAATCTGGAATTTTGATACCAGCAGTTTTGTTCTTTCTCAGGATTGCTTCAGTTATTTGGGATCTTCTGTGGTCCCAACAAAATTTGGGATTGTTTGTTCTAGTTCCATTAAAATTGCTGTTGGTATTTTGATAGGGATTTCACTGAATCTCTAGATTGCTTTGGTTTTTGATAATGTAATTCTTCTAACCCCTGAGCATGGAATCTCTCCATTGGTTTGTGTCATCTTCATTTTCTTTCATCAGTATTTTGTAATTTTCAGAGTACAGGTCTTTCACCTCTTTGATTAAGTTTATTCCTAGGTATTTTATTCTTTTTGGTGCAATTGTAAATGGTGTTGTTTTTTTAAAATTCTCTTTCTGCAACTTTGTTGTTAGTGAACAGAAACATTCCTGATCCAGCCACTATACTGAATTTATTTATTGATTCTAGTAGTTTTTTGGTGGAGTCTTTAGGATTTTGCATATATAGTATCATGTTGCACAAATAGTGACAGTCGAACTGCTTTACCAATATGGATGCCTATTTTTTTTTTCTTGTTTGTTTGATATGGCTATAGATGTGTTTTCTCTAATCCCATTTTGTTGGGAGTCTTTTTTTTTAATCATGAACGCATGTTGATTCTCGTGAAATACTTATTTCTGCATCTATTGAGATGATCAGATGATTTTATCCTTTGTTTTGTTGATGTGGTATATGTTGATTGATTTGTAAATATTGAACCATCTTTGCATCTAGGAATAAATCCTACCTAATTGTGGTGAATAATCTTCTTAATATATTGTATGTGGTTTGCTAATAATATAAACTTAGATTGTAGTTTTATTTATTTTTGTAAATGTTCATTTATTTTTGAGAGAGAGAGGAGACACAGAATCTGAAGCAGGCTCCAGGCTCCAAGCTGTCAGCATACAGCCCAACATGAGGCCTGAACTCATGAACTGTGAGATCATGACCTGAGTTGAAGTCAGACAGTTAACCAACTGAGCTACCCAGGTGCCCTATAAACTTAGGTTTTAAAGTGTAACTCTTGAATCATAAAAATCAAATTTAGAAATATCACCAACTCTATTTAAATCCTGTATTAATTAAGAGTCATTTATTCGATCAACAAACTTCAGATGAGTGGGGGCCACTTGTGTCAGGATTAGGTTGGAGCTCTGGCCAAGGAGTTATGTTCTTTCTTAAAGAATACTGGGATCCACTTCCAGCTCCATATTTTGTAAGTTATATGGTTAGATAATTTTCTAAGCTTCTCTATATCTAAGCTTACTTTTCTATTATTTTAATACCTTTGTTTCCATTGAAGCACAGTTTGGAGGATTAAATGAGATAATGTGTATAAATATCAAGTACAATTTTGAGCACTTCTATTTTGATATGTTTAGTTATTTTGCTAAGAGTTAATGAATGGTTAGCATCTAGTGATCAAAAGGTTAAGCCCCTATCATGAATCATGGATTCATTTAATTTTTCTGTCAGCCCTATAGTTAGACCATTATGATTGCCATTTTACAGTTAAGGAGGTTGAAACACCAGAAAATGAAGTATTTTGTCCATGGTGCCATAGCTGGGACATGGGGAGCAGGAATCTTAATGCAGGAAATGGGAATCCACAAGTGTGTTCTCTATGACTACAATAAGATCAGTTCCATGCCCTCAAGGACTTTTCTTCAAATATTTCTGCAGAGATGAGGCTCACCAGAAGTAGTAATTGATTAGCCAAATCCAGCCACATGTGATTAAGTGCCTGAGTGACTCTGCGTGTTTTGTTGGAAGGTTCTGAGACAAGATGTGTTAGAGAACAGGCTGAGCCACTCAGACACATGATGTAAATGAGGTAGCCCATGTGTTTCTCTCTCAAGAAGTTGTCCAGAATTACATTGTCCTGGCATGCTTGGTTTCACCTGTCATCTGCACACAAGGTTGGTTTAAAATTGTTTTTAAATGTCTTTTATTTATTTTTGAGAGACAGAGAGAGACAGTGAGAGCAGGGGAGGGTCAGAGAGAGAGGGAGACACAGAATCTGAAGTAGGCTCCAGGTTCTGAGCTAGCTGTCAGCACAGAGCCCGACGCAGGGCTCAAACCCACGAACCGTGAGATCATGACCTGAGCCGAAGCCGGCGCTTAACTGACTGAGCCACCCAGGCGCCCCCACAAGGTTGGTTTAAAGGTAGCTGATCAAAGTATTGTTGGTCTTGGGTTCTTCCTATATGTGTGACCCAATGTTATGGTATAGTGATTAAGACTTCTGTTGCCTTCTGCCTATGGGAACTTAGGCACAGTATTTACTCTCTGCTTTAGTTTTCTCAACTGGAAATAGGCATAATAATAAAGTTGATAGAATTGGAAAATGTTTAGAATAGTGTTTGGCACATGGTGAGTATTATATTATGTATGTGTTATTATTATTTGTAATTAGTGGCTCTCAATATTTGTTCATCAGTTGGCTCCTTGAGATGGGTGGCTCTCTTTCTGGAGATGCCTGAGATGAATTTACTTACCTGAAATAAATGAGATTTGTAATCTTATCCATCCGGAACTCCTGCAAGGGTAACAGGGAGACTAGAGGAAACAGAGACAGAAATCAGACTACAATGCAAACAGGATAAGGCAGGCCTTATATGTCTGCAGGCAGATTGTCCAGGGATTCTTCGGAAGCAGTATGGGGTAAGTGATGGGATACCCCACAACAGAGCAGAAGTGAAGGCTTATCCTGTCTTTCCCATTCTTTATTTACTCCTACAGAGAAAACGAACTCCACTTTTGGTCAGTGATGTACCGTGGGCCATAGAACTAGACAGGGCTAGTTTAGCATTTTAGGCAGCCTTTCTTGGAAAGCTCTAGCCAAGATACTTTCAAACATATTAAAATCCAGCCACATCCCCTATTTTTATTTGAAATAACCATATGACTTGAGTTGTAGTCTAGTAGCTGACAAAATGTTACATTTATGTAGATTCTTAATTCAACACTTATTCATTTTGATTTGCAGTTTTTGTTGCTTATTTTGGAACCAATATATGTTTTTATGCATGCAAGTTTAAGGCTCTGAGGTCACAGTACCAAATGGTTTAAGAAGCTGTGGCAGATGGTTGGGAGAAGATGATTTGGTCAAAATAAAAACTTGGTTGAAATGATGATTTTGCTTTCCACTGATTTCTTTTTAGAAACTTCGTTCAGTACCTATGTGGTTAGAATTCCTTCTGCATGGATAGGGAGAAAAAGCTCATAAGCTCTTGCTTTTTTTTTTTTTTTTTTTTTTTTACTCTTTTTGGATTGCTCTTCACCCTAGATGGCAAGGTAAGATTGTCCAGGGATTCTTCTCACTGAGAATATGGGAGTCTACCCCCAAAAGCACTACAGGGCCAAGATGGTGCTCAATCAAAGGAACCCAGAAGTGAATGCTTAGGTCTGATGCTGGAGTGGCGGAGGGGGGGGTGTTATTCTGGAAATGTCTCACATGGCTTAGCTCAGATAGTTGGAGGAAGCTTTAACAATGGTGTGACCTTCAGCAGGGGCTAGTGGAGTCACGGAGGAGAAGGGGGTTAGAAGCTGTAGGAACAGGAATCTCAGAATTTCAGCAAACTCCAGGGCCCTTCATTGATATGACGAGAAGAAGGTTTTACAAAGATCTCTTTCTTTCTTTTGGGGCGGGGGGTTGGTGTGAGTTACTTAATTCCTGACATCCTAGAAGCAGATACTTTTTCTGGGGACAGGATTGGGAGGATCTCTATGAGCCAGCCACTTTTCTTACCTTGACTAGACCAGGGCAAGTCCTGGAGGAGACTGATAAAATGCCTTAAAACTTTAAGCTTCCTTCTGTTTGCTCTTTTGGTGGCTCGTTTTCTGCCTCTTAGTAGTGATGAGCAATTACAACCCTTATAATAAGAAGGGTTAATGAGTTTGCCTTTTGGGAAGCAACATATATTTTAAAAAATACTTAATAATATAACCCAAATGAGAGGTACTTATAAAAAGGCAGAGGGAGGTCCACAGATGGGCCAGGTTTGAGATGGGGGAGAATCGTAGTAAAGAACCAAGGCTTTTCAGTTAAATCAACTTGTTTGAATATTATTTTGGATCTTATTAGCTGTGTGATGCTGAGAAAATGACTTAACCTTTGTGAAATTCAACATCCCCAGCTACAATATAGGTCTAATCATTGTCATGACATCATTCCATAAAATGCTATCATAGTGGCCAGTACACACAGAAATGTAATATTGGGAAGGAAAATCATGTAGAGGCAGCTTGCAGCTGGGAAAAAAAGATGCTACTGTTGCCTCCCCTTCTAAAGTCAAGGAGACACCTGCTATAATATCCAGCAATGGCCACATGTGAGTTTTGCATAGCATGGCATTCCAAAAGAAATGGTAGGACAGCACTTTACCCCCTTGTCTAGTCAAATAAAGCTGTGTGTGTATACAGAAATTATTTTAGAGAGCTTAATTGAAGTTAGTCCTCTCTTCCTACTTTAACCGAATCCTTAGGATTTTTAAGAAGGGAAAACTGATAATTCATTCTCCAGATTAATGTTTGCTAGATTTAAGACACATCCCTAGCATCCTGCAGTTTGGAGACAGAAATAGTGTAGAATGTTGGGAAAGGGCAGAGATCATCTGCCTATTATTGTGGGTTCTTAAGGAACACCGGAAAATCCCACATACTTCTGCAGGCCTTGAATTTGGGTTGATGTAGGTAAAGAGATTGTAGATTTGAAAGCTCATCAGAGACAACTGTGGATATTAAAGATATAAGCTGGAGTCATGTCCCCAGTGTCTCCGGGGGGCTCCGTGTTAAGGCCATGTCCAAGCTGGCTGAAGGAATTAGTGCTCACGCATCTCAGACCATGAGTAGAAAGGCAGTGAGAAGGAGGGAACCAGAACTCACAAGTGCATCCCTCATATTCTTCTGGGGAACAGGCTTCTCTTTGATTGACCCCCCACCCTGAGTAGAAGCGCATGAACATGAGAACGAATGGTCAAGGGAGAGCAGGCCACCTCTCCTCTCCTTTCTCGGTGGCCCCTGGCAGGTGCTTAATGGAAGATGCAGGGATGGAGGGTGATAATTCTTACGTGGGACTGAATATTTAGCTGAAATAAATTAGAGTATCAGTCTACAAACTGCTGAACCAAGTTGAATTATTAGAGGGACTATGATATTGTCAAGGGTTATTTGTCAATAAGGTATCACCAAACCATTGCCCGAACTCTACTTCTCCACTAGCATGTGGTGGTGGCCAGGGATTGAAAAAGCAGTCAGCATGTAAACAGAAGATTATAAAAGGGAAAAATAGTGTGATAGAGTTAAGTAGGGAATACTATGGGTCCACATTCAGAAACTGAGGACTAAGCCTTTGGAGGGTGTGAGAGTGCAATGGTGTAAATATTGAATAATCCCTCACTGGAAAGAATGACCCTGATTTGGGTATTTGCCAATTTCTGTGGTGTAAATACTCCTACCATGGCTAAAAGTATGATGTCACAAAATAAGGAGTTGAGAAGAAATGTGCACAGTCAGCTCTAGTAAGCTAGTTCCAGCTTCCTCCCAGACCAGTGTGTGTGTGTGTGAGAGTGTGTGTGTGTGTGTGTGTGTGTCTGTGTCTGTGTGTATGAGAGAGAGAGAGAGCAGGAGTGAGAGGGGGAGAGAGAGAGAGAAAGAGAGAGGGGACAAAGAAATAGAGAGATGGGGAAGAGGGAGAGAGACAGAGACAGAGAGAATATGTGTCAGAGAAGGCTTTCTGGGAAAAGGGACCCTTGACCTAAGTCTGAAAGGATGAATAGGAAATGGCCAGGCAAAGAAAGGTAGGAAGAGGAAGGGCATCCCAGGCAGGAAAGTAGAATGAGCAAAAGGAGGAGGCCTAAAGCAGCATGACTTTTAAGGACAGAGCACTCAGTACACTTTATGGTGGTTACTAATGCTCAGTTCAGATCTGTTATTTTTATCTGTGTTGTAATTGACATGCATGTTACTCAAATTATAGCCATATTGAAATCTGTTCATTTTATTGGCTCATCATTAATTTGTCAAACACAACAAATATTGATGAGAGCCTACTTTGTGTTTATTATGAAGTAAAAGTTTAAAGATGGGTGGGACATCGTTCTTGCCCTGAAGACACTTGTAGGTAGGGGTGGAACCTAACTGCCTAACATATAACACCATGGTGAGCACACTGGTTAAAGTATGCATGTGCTATTAGGGATTGTGGTAGCTAAGTAATGGACTCCAAAGATATTCTTGTCCTAATTTCTGGAACCTTGTGAATATGTTAGCTTACATGGCAATAGGGACTTTACAGATGTGATTAATTTAAGGATCCTGAAATGGGTAGATGATCCTCTGTTATCTGGGTGGGCATTAAAAGCAGTCAGAAGTATCTACAAGAGAACAGTTCTCAAAAGAAAACAGTGGTATAAGGAGAGAAGCAGGAGAGAGAAGTCCTGTGCTACAGGCTTTGAAGTTGGAGGAAGGGGCCATGAGCCGAGGAATGCCAGCAGCCTTTAGAAGTTGGAAAGGTCAGATAAAGGGATTCTTCCCTAGTCTCCAGAAGCAAGGCAGACCCATCACAACTTGATAGCTCAGGAGACTGTATCTCACTTAACCTCCAGACTGCAATTTATGTTGTTTTCAGCCATTAAATTTGTGGTAATTTGCAGGAGTAGGAAACGAATGCAGGGATATTAAAGAGGATGATTAACAACGATAAAAAATCTTGACTTGTGAGTCAGATTGTCTCTTTTTAAAAAAAGTTTATTTATTTATTTATTTATTTATTTATTTATTTATTTAGAGAGAGTGTGTGTGAGCAAAGGGGGGACAGAAAGAGGGAGAAAGAGAATCCTAAGTAGGCTTCATGCTGACAACACAGAGCCTGACATGGGGCTTGATTTCATGAACCATGAGATCATCACCTGAGCTAAAATCAAAGGGTGGAAGTTTAACCCACTGAGCCACTCAGGTGCCCCCTCAGATTGCCTCTTTTTACAATCTTGGCTTCATCTCTTAATAGACCCATAACTTTGGACAAGTTACTGACTGACTGCCTCAAGCCTCAGTTTCCTCATCTGCAAAATGGCATACTAAGTTCATAGGTTTAGAGTATGGGTATTGTGAGATTTACACCTACTGCACTGAGTCCACAGTGAGCAATCTGTAAATGTCAGCTATGCTTCTCTTTTACACCATCAAATTGCCTCCCTACTCCCTGAACTGACCATGTTGAGGATAAAATAGGCTTTTGTGGTATGACCTGGACAAATGACTACCATTTCCAATGTTATTTTTGTGGGCAAATATGATCTCAAGTTGGAAAAACCCAATCCTTTACAAATTTTGGAGCCCGAGTACAATTTTAATGTGAGCTCCGTCTCTTCTCTTGAAAATGAACAGTCATGCTCCATCAGCCAATGAAAGGGTTAAGAGCTGTGCGTCTTTCCCATCTCCTTGCCACCCCCACCCCCTCCCCACCAATAAAAACTCCCATTTTGTGCACTCTGCCTTTGGCTTGAGTATTATTCTCTGGTCTGTGATTTGGAGTCAGCCTGTCTGTCCCCTGACTGAGCAGGAACAGCTGAACAGCTGTGAAAACAATGGAGAAGCCGAAGAGAGCTGTGATCAGTGGGGGAAGCTGGGGAAATCTGGGACCCACCAGCCCGTTTCCCACGTCAGTGCACAGCCTACAGAATCTGGGTGTCATGTGGCCAGGCTCAGCCTTAGGGGCCTGCTCCCAGCTAGGGGCTCCCCATCGCTGGCACCGGTGCAGCTCGGACTCTCTGGCACCCTCTCTTCAGAAACTGTTCTTTTTCCACTGTCTCTTATTCCTTCCGTGTTCTCTGGACTGTTGCATAAACATAGTGTTGCTAGGCAGCCCTCAGCCTCCTTTCATCCTGGATCCCAGGAAACTCTGTCCTGGCAAATTCACTGGAGTGTGCTTACAGCTGGTGTTGTGCTCAAAACCAGCTCTCCTGTCTGGCCCCGGGTTTCCCCTACAGAAGCCCCCCAGCGTCTGTCTTGTACGTTTGATTTTCTAGATGTGGATATCAAGGAGAGTTTAGGGACCCCCTCCACCTCACCCTACCATTTAGTGTCTCTTACTCTGCAGGCTGTGCATACACATTGTCTAACTTAATCACAGCCCTTTGCCAGCCTACTCAAGATTACTGGACAGTAAGGAATTTTGCTCAGGCTCCACTGACATACCCAGTGACCTCCTAAGAGAGTTCTGTATGTCGCCCCACTTTTTCCTTTGAGCCACAGAACTCACCACTCACTTTTCCAAACCTCCTCCCACCCCAGTTTCCTAGTGTCCACCCTCTCCTGGTTTTCCTTTCTCTGAAATGGACAGCATGTTTTCCTTCCTCAAAAGTCTGCACTGTCCTTTATACCCCCAACAGCCCTCAAGGAACCTGGTACACGTTTGGTTCAGTAAGCGTTTGTAGGGTGAAGAAATGATGAAATCATTTACATAGTTCCCTTCCTTATTTATCTCCTGCCTTTGAAATATAATTTAAAAAATCTTGGGGCACCTGAGTAGCTCAGTTGGTTAAGTTTTGACTCTTGGTTTCAGCGCAGGTCATGATTTGTGGATTCAAGCATTGGGATTCCATGCTATCAACACAAAACCTGCTTCAGATTCTCTCTCTGCCTCTCCCCCACTTGCATTTTCTTTCTTTCTTTCTCTTTCTCAAAATAAATAAAACAAACTTTAAAAAATCTTATTACTATCTTGATCTTGGTTTAATCTTTTCTCTTCTGGATTGAGTTGTCACTATAATTATTCTCAGTTCTCATTTGATCAAAAAAATCTACATACATTATAAATGTTAATAAATATTTATTGAACATAAAATTAGAATTTCATTGAAAAGGCATCTCTCAATGAGATGAATGCACTTATTCATGTAGTTTATGTATCTGTGGAGGAATACTATTTGTTTTTAGAACAACAGTGACTTCTACACTAATTCCATTCCAATATTCTGCAAATATTATATATCATTGGAAATTTCAAATACATGCTGACTAGAGAGCCTAGTATAAAACAGTGATCATTTGCCTCTTTTTATAGTTGCATGCAAATAGTACTTTCTAGATGTAGATGAGCAATTTAGCATGTATAAGTTTTGTTCAACTTTTATTGAGTAAATGATGTAAACATCTGTCCTTATTTGACTGTTCTAAATATTGCTCTTATTTGTATTAGACTGTTGGAAGCTTGACTATATAGCCTGTGTGACATCACATTGATTTGCTGATCAACCAGAATATTGGCTTCGGTTGAATCTTGATGCAGCTTAAAAGTCCTCTAAACATCGTGGCCAGGCAATGGCTACTAACTGGAGTGAGCATGGAGCCAACACCAATTTTATGGCCTTGTATTATTTAAAAGAATAATATCTTTATTATTTTCCAAATACAGTACACATGAATGAAAAATGAATGGTGTTGAAAAGTTCATAGAAGCAAGTAAAGCCTCACCCCAAATTCCTCTACACACATGTTAACATAAGTTTTAGACAGTATTGTCTGTGTACTTCTCTTTGCAGACTGAGTGGTAAAGTGAAATACAAATAATTTCATTAAAAATGTCATCATTCTATGCCATTCATTGAGTAAAAACATTTACTTTTTTCTTAAGTTTAATGAAAAAAAGATGGGATTGCTGAACTTGATTTTCTTTAGAAGAAGAAATATTCTTTCTTATAAGAGAGCCTAAAAAGTTAAGAAAAACATTGTGAAATACATTAAGGGGTGAGGAAAAAATTGCTTTTAAATTACGTGTTTCAAATTGGGCAGTATCTATAATGCAGTCTTTGAAATGTGAGATTTTAGGTCATCTAAGTCTCTATATCCCCCCTTCACACTTCCCTTTCTTTCCTTAGTGAAATTATTTTCCACTGTTGGAACTCATAATATTAGTATTCTGATCTATAATTCTGACAGTTGTTTAATCTTAATTCAATATTCAAATTCATTCAGTGCTCAGTACTAGCCTTCTTACCATGGCTTTGCTCTTAAAGAGGTCTTTTATTTTGAAACATCAATAGTTTGGTATTTTGTTATCAGGTACTTTTTTCATGAAAGGCTCACAGGTATCATTTTTGAGTTTTTAATATGCTTGAGAATGTTCTCATCTTTATGCTTACAGGCCAGATAATTAATTGTCCTACAGATTTTGTGATCTGGACAACAAAACGATACCATTATTTCTTTGCAAAGGGACTTTTGGATGGCCCACTTCTCCTGAATTTGGGTGTTCCTCGAATCCTGTCTGAGGGTAAGGAGGATCAAAGGTCTGCTCACAGCCAGCACGGCTGCCCCAGGAGGCCCTGTCGCCTGCCCTGCGTCACTCTGCCTCTCTCCATTCCCTCTTTGCTCTTGGACCAGCCAAATATCTTTTCCTTCCTTACCATGTGGATCCTAGTTCTGGCCTTCGTCCATCCTCTGTGAGATTTAATATCTTTAGCACCTGCTCTGGAAAGATCTTATTTCTCACCAAATTTCCTCTTTCTTACTCACAAGGAAAATGCCTTCTGTCCTTGGCACCTCTGGAAATTGAAGTAAATGATTTTTCTAAGCCGTTCTGCAGGTTTTGCTACTTATTCCATTAGGATTTTCCTTGTCATCTCTCTCCCCCACTTTTTTTCTCAGCCCAATGTTTCCTCTGCTCAGGATACAGCTGCTTGCTTTGAGCAGTTTTTTATTATGTCTAAAAATGGGTTGCTTGTCAGAGACCTGTTACCTCGCAGCTCTGAGATGCAGACTGGTTCAAAGTCTGATAACAGATTAGTGACATCTAACTTGGTTTCTGTCTTCAACTCTTACCCACTAAACTAAATAGAAGTAATAATCCCCCCTTTTTCTTAAGCTTTATTTATTTATTTTGATAGAGAGAGCGAGCATAAGTGAGTTGCATAAGTGAGGGACAGAGGGAGAGATAGAGAGACAGAGAGAGAATCCCAAGCAGGTTCTGTACTGTCAGCACAGAGCCCAACATTGGGCTCGAACCCACAAACCATGAGATCATGACCTATGCTGAAACCAAGAGCCAGACACTCAACCAACAGGTACCCCAGTAATAACCCTTTTTATTAGCATGGTACAAACACAAAACATAACCAATCTTGGGTGATACCTGGTTTGTGATTTCAGGGGAGGAAGACCAAGAGGGCAACAGTCATAATACAATGCAAATATTGCTTTAACCTGGTGAGAGGAGGGATGGTGGGAAAAGGTGGTCTAAGTCTGTTTAAGGGCTTCTGGGAAGATTTTACAAAGGATTTGGCATTTGAAGGGAGACTTTTAGAGCAAGTCAGAGTTTGTCAGGAAGACAAGCCCTTGGGGAGAGTACAGTAGAGAATGACAATGCATGAAGTGGCAAGGAAAACATGGTGGGCTGTGGGGACTAGAAGTTGCTTAGCATGGCCTGGAAGGAGGAGCATTAAAGTCTATGGCTGGTGAGGTAGGCAGAGCTGTGTGTACCATGTAGAAGAGTTTTGATTTTATGGTGAAGCTGTAGGACAGGGAATGTTTTTGAAAGGCAGGAATGTGATTTAATTGGATGTGCATGTCATGGGCAGTCACTCTGGCAGGGAGTAGGGGCCATTGTCAGAGAATAAGCCTAGAGACTAAACAAAAGGCTACTGTAAGTGTACAGGTGAGAGACAATGAGCTTGACTTGGGCCTGACTGACTAGAATGGCAGTGGTCGTGGGGATGACCTCACTGTGAGATTTCTTATATGATCTAGAAGACAAACAACAAGTCTTTAGAGGAAAGCTCTGAGTGCATCTGATCTGGTACAACACTGGCTTTGTCCCTGATTGGCTGTTTAATTATGGGAGAATCACTAGACAACGTTAGACTCAGTTTCCTCATCAGTGTAAGGGGGCCAAAGTGTTCAACTCACAGTTGTTGTGAAGGATATACATATAGCTCTTGTTGGGAGAATGCTTGGTGGCTAGTGATCCATCCAAGTGAATTAGCTGCACCTGTTTCTAGCCTCCTTGACACATAAGGTTCTTTGACCTTATGGACAGTTATGCCATCAATTCTCTGAATAGTTGGATAAACATTCTGTACTGTTAACTACCCTAGTACCACCTTGTGCCACTAAATCGTTCAGACTGTGAGTCAGGATTATAAAATCAAACCCTAGCTGAGTATATTTTGCATAAGATATCTTACCAGTCACAGGATGAATGGGTGATACAAATAATCTCTGTTTTCAGTTTTTTGGGACTGAAATTCATGTAGAAGGTAGTGTGGAAAGAGGTATATGGCTGGAAATACTATCACTATTACATAGCTATTAGTCCTAACACTTGCAGCTACCGGTAATTGAGTATTTAATATGTATGAGGCATTGTGTACCAAATATTTTAATTGCATTATATCATTTAGGTCCCCACAATAAGCTTATGAAGTGGACATTGCTCCTGTATTATCAACAAAGAAATATTGGAGTAAATCACTGTAAATAACTCAAAGTCACCTTTCTAGAAAATATTGGCTTTAGAAACCAGAAGTGTATCAGTTAGCTTTTGCTGAATAACAAACTACCCTGAAATGCAATGGCTTCAAATAACTTCTTACTATTACTTATGAGCCTGAGGGTTGGTTAGATGTTTTTGGGGATTTATGTCAAGCTTAGCTGATATTAGCTTGGCTTCTTCTGCTTTCAGAACTGACTAATCTGGAATGGCCTCTCTCAACAGCCTCTCTGGCTGTGGTTGTTGATCAGCCATTTACTGGAGCAATGAGACTGAATGGGCCTCATTAACTAGCAGGCCAGCCTGGGGTTGTTCACAAGACTGACAGGGAGTACTCCAAAACCAAGAGCAAATGTGAAGAGATGCTTGAAACTCAGGCTCAGAATATCGCTTCTGCTACAGCCTTTTGGCCAAAGCAACACAAGGTCAATTCAGATGAAAGGATGAAGAAGTGGATTCCACCTTTTGGTGAAAGAATTGTGGCCATTTTTATTATATACCATACAAGCCATGGCTTTGGTCTCCCTAGTCCATGATCCTGTACTAAAGGATATTGTTTTTATGCTTATTTTGTAGATGAAAACACTAAAGTTCAAAGATATTGAGCAATCTGCTTGAAGTCCCTTGACTTAGTGAGTAGCCAAACCATTGCGTGAAGCCAGGCATACCTGACTCCAAAGTCAGTGAATTTTTGCTGGATACTCACTGTTCAAAGTCTGTGAGATGTAAAGCCATTCTGTTCTAGAGGTGGAAGGGACCTCAGAAGTTGTCTGATCCATTAGCTGATAGAATTTTGAATTTCACTGGTCACTATAATTTCAAAAGTCATTTTGGCAACCAACACAGACTTGTCAACTTGCTTTTTTTTGGCCAAGTCAAAGCACTAAAAATACCATCTCCTAGCTTCCTCATTTAATGGGAAAAAAAGTAAATTTCAATGCCAAAAAGCATAATTTTTTAATAAAATGTTGTGGTTTAAATTGAATTAATTCAGCTTTGCAAAAACAAAACAAAACAAAACCTTACTACTTTGCCTTTAATTTTGCTTCTCTTTTGTAGGCCTGTGATGTCTTTACATTGGTCAAAAGACCAGCATTTGGGAGTCACTAATTTATTAGTACTCATTTGTTAGTACCCAAATGACCTCTAAAATATTCCTGACATGTGGTCTTCAACTGTTGAATATTTCTGGCGATAGAGAGCTTTCTATTACCTGAAACAGTTCACTTCATCTTTAGACAACTGTAGAAAAGAATTTTCTCTTACTATATTGAACCAAAATCCTTCTCCAAGTACATCTACCCACTAGCTGAAGTTCATCTTTTGGTGCTTAGCTACAAAAGATGAGGGCACAAAGGTATCTGGAAATAGCCATGGTTCCCCTGGATTGTCATTAACCCTACTTCCTTTGATCTTCTCTAATATAATATGGGCTTGAAGTGCCATCTGCTTTTGTCCTGCCCTCAGGCTCCATCCAGGCTGACTACATCTGCCTTTATGTGGATGTAGAATTCAGTTTATGTCTCTGGATTTGGCCTGATTAGCTGGCATAGATTAGGTCATACATTTTTCTCTCTCTACATATGATTCCTTTATTAATGAAGTTTAAGATCCTATTAACCTTTGAAGGAAATCTTATCAAGCTGTTGACTCAAGGTTCAACTTTAAGCCTCAATTTCTGTATGAACAAAATGTGAGCACTGTAGAGTTGTTTTAAAGGCTCAATAAGTACTTTAAAAGATACAATACAACTTCAAAAGCATTTAAAGAATATCTGTCATGGGTTTGGCTCTGTGATAGGTGTTGGCACTATAAAGAAGAAAAGACAGTTTTTGTGTTCTCAAAGAAGTCAAAGTCCAGAAAGTAAAACAGACACACAAAAATAATATTACCACAAGATTATTGGCTTTTTTGGGTGGTGTGTTCCAAGTGACATTAGGGGAATAGGAAAAGCAGCATCAATGACTGCATGGGGCTCAAGGAAGGCTTTATAGAGGATGTAGCCCCTGAACCAAGACCTGAAGAACGTTAAGATTTGTCAGGTGAACCTGGTCCCTTTACCTTGATGGCAGGCGTTACATCATGGCAGTTAAATAGCACAGGCTTCGGGACCAGACCATCTGCTGCTTTTCATAGGTTAAACCACAGAAACTTCAGCTTCCTTCTCAAGGACATTATTGCTCTCTGGCCAAAGCTCTGGTAAAGCTTAGATGAGTAAATAAGCATAGGATTGTTGGCATAATCCTGTTGCATAACGTGTTAAATCTTCTTATTCCAAATGCCTAAGATAACTCAAATTCTGAGTTCTCCTAGTCTGATTAAGGACATTTCAACTCCCTTAACCTTTGTCCTCTGCCCAGTGCAATGAAGGGTTCACCCAGGATACATCCTTACCTGTTGACATCTTAAAAGAATGACTTTATGAAGAACGCATGGGTGGGCCAAAAGGCTTCTTGAGCTGATACCCACTGGAGCAGCAGGATAGTCTGAGGTGATCGGGCTCACATTTCTCTTCTAAAATATAATTGCTAGAAACCCAACCCAACATTAAAAAAAATTTAAATTGTAAATAATTTCAAACATGAAGTAAAATCATAGGAATAGTACCATAGACTCTTTATCCAGATTCTCCTATTGTTAGCATTCTGCTCCATTTGCTTGATCATTTCCTCTCTTTCCCTTCCACACATGCACATACACACACATATACATACATACGTACATACATAGACACACACACAGACGCAAATAGGCATACATATAAACACACATACACAAATACACACACACATATAGATATGCAGGCACAAACACACAAACACAGATATGTACACACACACATAGACACACATGCACAGAAACACATAGACACACACACCCAAAGATACAAATACACAGATACACACACAGACACAAAAAGACACACAAACACAAATACATACACACACACACACACACACTTTTTTTGAATCATATGAGACTAAGTTGTGTCTTTACCTTGACCTTCTCCTATTTGCTAGGAACAGTGATGTTCTTTACATAACCACAAGGTGGTTATCACCCTAAGTAAACACTGATATAATAATTTGATATACTCTAATGTCATTATGCCAACTTTGTCAATTTACCCAATAATATCCTTTACGAATTTTTAGCCTCCATTATAGAATCTAAAAGTCAAAATTTTATAAAAAGCTCTACCCAGAGGGGAGCTGCTTCTTCCCATCCCTTTATCCCTCTTTCCTCACTTGTATAAGTAACTCACTTAATCGTCTTCTGGTTTATCCTCATTTATTGGTAAAGATAAGGAGGGACTTGTATGTTTTCTTATTTCCCATTTTATTTTACAGAAATGGATATTATATATGTTATTTTGCATTTTCCTTTTGTCACTTAATATCTCCTGGAAATCATTCCATGTCTGTGTACAGAGACCAGCATTATTTTTTACAGCAACCTAGTACAACAGTGTGATACTACAGTTTATTCAACCAGTCTCCTATGCTTGAGCATTTAGGTAGTTTCCAATGTTTTGCAAATAAAAATGATGCTGCATTGACTAACCTTATACATATTGTTAGAGGTGAATATTCAGGGTAAATTCCTCGAAGTGATATTGCTGTACTGAAAGGTGAATTACATATGCAGTTTTGTTATGTATAAATTGACAAACTGTCCTCCAAAGGGAATATACAATTTTGCATTCATACTAGTAAGAGAGTACCTGAGAAATCCAATGTTCTGACTTTTATTTTTGCACAATGATAAATCAGGAAGGATTTAGGAGCCAGAACAGGATGAAGATCAAAGGTCAGGTGTTGCATGGAGTAAGAAAAAAGGATACCCAACACAAAATCAATTCACAGAATGCTTTTTCAGACATTTGGACACCATTTGCTTAAGGGCAGGGCAGTCTTACTTAATTTTTCACTCTAGGGCAAGGCATCTCTAGAAAGAGATCATAGCAAGGTGCCTAGAATATAGTAAATGATCTATAGATAGAGACTTTTTAAATAAATGAATGAATGAACTTGCCAAAACCTGGCCTGGCCCATGGGAATAACTAAACCTGGCTGAGAGGTGATTCTGAAGGAGCACATCTCACCTCTTCGTCTCCCCTCCCTTCCTAGACAGATGCTTCCTTGTACAGCCATTGCTGGGGACTGAGCAGTTTGAAGTTTCCAAAGATGAAAACATGTAAGCAGTCCTTGCATTAGGAGATGAGGTTGCACAGAAGCCTATTGTCTGCAGGGACACAGGGAGCTCTGTAGTAAAAGGGGAGTGTCTTCTACCACAGCCTGGTCTTTTCAGGCTGAGCATTGCCTTTTCTCTCTGGAATGTAATATTCTACCCATGCCCTTCCAGTGGCACTGTGCAGTAGCAGGGTCAGTATTAGGGGGGCAATGGGGGACACAAGCAGGGAAATGATCTCTGTACAGGCAACCCAGTAAGTCAGAGGCAGCATCAGAGGGCACAGCCAGGTCTGGGCTCTGAATGCATGCTTTGTGAGAGTCTTGGTGGCAGTGGCTGGAGAAGCACCTTCCCCTTGCGGCTCACCTGGTGGCTGAACAAAGCTGTCTTTCAGGCCTCAGGCCCCACAGCAAACACTGTGCAGGTGATAGATCTACTTTCCTGCCCTGCAATGGCCCAGGGATCGCATTTCCGCCTGGCATTTCTTGTGGGTTGCCACTAGGGCCTGTACTCCTTTCAAGATAATGAAACAGCAGAACTAGCCCAGGAGGAGACGGGGCACCTGTTCTGAGGCCAGAGGGGTCACTGCAACCCTGAGGATTTCTTTTCAGAGTCACAGGGGAACAGGCACAGCTAATCTACATTTCTGCTGACTCTTGGCATTGTCCACATGAGCAAGCACTCTTTGTCCAGCCCTCAGTGTTTAAAACATTCTTTTAAAAATTTGATCTCCACAATGGTTTTAAGGGGTCAGTGGACAACTTTTACACATGACAAAATGGAGCCATCACGAGCTGAAGTGGGTGGAGACTTCCAACTCCAGAGACAGAGTTCTTTCTTGGACACTGTAATCCACAGTATCATAGGATTCAGCGTGATGGTGACGGCAAAGTACGATGGGTTTTGTTCTGGCTACTAGCCATACCTGAAAGGACAGGAGGTTTTCCCCCTTCCTTAATATGAGAACCAAATCTCTGTGTTCTGAGTTTGGGTTCTAGTCAAAGGGGTTGCTAGTTTTTATGTGTCAGGGTTAAAAAGAGGCTGTGGAGCACCTGCAGAAAAACACTCCTGGTTGGTTGTATTTGGGTTTATAAACTCATGGCAAGAGGCTGGTGCTGGGACTTAAGGGATAGAAAGGGTAAATCTGGACTCAGAAGGATAGATTCCCTTGTGTTAATCAAAGAAAGTTAGTTAGTTAGTTAGTTAGTTAGTTAGTTAGTTAGTATTTGGGGTGTTTTGTGAATGGCAGAGATCCATGACCTATGTGCATGAAGTCCCAAGTATGGGTACATGTCCATTAGAGGACTGTGAAGGCCTGATGCCAACACAGAAGCTTTTGGAGCAGGTGTTGGGCCTGGGACTGGACCTGTGTTGAGCGAAGAGGCCTGCTGTGGAGCACCTCTGAGCCACCTGGAAAGCCATCATCTGCGAGATGGCAGAGGATGATTGGCCCGTAGTGTCATGCATGGAACGAATGGAACTAAGGATGGTGAACACCATGGAGTCATCCCTCATTTTGTGGATACCATCTGACCATCCAAGGTTGTTTGTAAAGCCCCAGGGAGGGAAGGAAGTCCCCCTTAAAAGTGACTGAAATGGAATCCTCCCTGCCCCTATCAAGTAGGAACTCTGAGCCAAATTTAATTTGCTTAAGGAAAATGAAAATTTACTCACTCATGTATTCATTCGTTCAACCATATTTACTGAGTTGTTACTGTAAGCCAGTATGATCTCAGAAGAACGTCAGTACATCCTTCTCTTAACATCTTAACAAAACTGGACTAAAATGGATTTTTTTTTCTATTTGGCCTCTGTAAGGGTTCTGTTTTCTCTGTCATCTTTCCTCTTTGTGGGCCATTTGCTGCAGTGTTTGCTTAAGTCCTACTCTTCCTTCAAAATATGGCTCAAATACCTCCTTTTCCACAGATGCGTTCTTCTCCCATCCAACCCATAAGTTAAAGTGACGTTGGGTCTGAGCTTGAGCATGGGCCATGTCTGCTTATGGATCCAAGCATGTCTGAGAGTGTCTGGAAAACTGCAGATTCAGGCTTCATGGAACTCTATTTTGGGGACTATTGAGAATCCTCCTGTGAAAGAAATCATGATGTTTCCACTTGTGAGATCCAGAGAGACACACCTTAGCATGTCTGGAGAGGCACTAGAGTGACTTCAGGTTTTAGGGAGTGGTAGCAAATTCCAAAGAAAAAGCTTAACCTCTAGTAAGAAGGAATCCTACCTAAAGATCTTGGTACAATAACAAGCTTTACCTTCAGAGGCCTGAGACTGATAACTCTGAATATAGTATTCAGATATTTGCCATTTGGTTTTGTCTCCTAGGTTGCCTGAGGCTCTTTTGAAGGCTGGCTCTTGGGAACACAGAGCTGTTATATATAAAAACAGAAATAACTACTTAAATCTCTGCAAATTTTGGTATAAAATAATCCCTCTTAGTAACCTCTCTCTGCCTCCTCATTCTTGGCGATTTACATGAAACAGAAGAAATATTCTCCTCCATTTGATCATAAAATTGTACTGAAGCTTTGGTACATTAAAGTCTGAGTCATTGATGGTAAAATTTGTCATAACAGAGGTAGGACAGCAGTGAACCTTGGTGTTGGGCTTGACTGGGTGGTGTAGAGGAGCAGACAGCACCATAGTGCTTAATGTCAGGTGTAGAACTTCTTCAGGAGTGGGATCTACCTGTGGAATTCCAGAAATTACTTGAAAGACAAGTCTTGTTAGTTAGTTAGTGTTAGTCCAGATGCAAAATGCCACAAAATTTTTGGATGTTCAAGTAAATGTAACCCAGATCCAAAAGTATGGGTGAAAGAATGATGGTGACAAAGCTGAGGAGGGTAGTGGAGGAGGATGGTAGACAATCTTGTAGCCAGTCCAAGGCAGTATGAATTGATCATGAGGATTGAGGTCAGGTTGTGTTTTAGAAAGATTGTTCTGGAGGCTGATTGGTAATTGATAGGAGAAGAGGAAACTAATAACTTAATGAATTTCTCACTATTTCCGGGGCTGTGCTTGGCCATGGAATATGTCTGGTCCAGGAAATAGCAGCATTTCCTCCCCAATGTCCTCTATCTGGATGGATACACTGACAGTGCAGAGCCCACTTGGGGTATTGTCTCTCTCTCTTTCTTTTTCATTCTCTCTCTCTCTGCCCCTCTCCTGCTTGTGCTCTCTTTCTCTCAAAGAGAGAAAAAGAAATTCTATTGGGGTAATCAAAGAATGCTTTCCTATGGTGCCTGGTGAAGATCCACAGGGCTATGAAAGATGGACTGGTGGGTCATATGGACAGAGTGGGAGGACAGGTTGTCATGGATGATTGCATTGACATAATGAAAGAATTGCTGGTAACTTTTGTTTGTTTGTTTTTTACTTCTTAGCTATTTATATGTTTATATCACTGACAATTATTTTAGGATATTGAATTACATTTGCACAATTATAATATTATCTTTTAAAAAGATAATTGAGCTCCTTACCAGTACTTAGATATCTACACTTTAAGAGTATTATTAATCTGGCAAAGATCTGGCAAAGAGCTGGGACATTTCAGTTAAAGGGCTTTCTTCTTTTCTCTCCTCACTCTCTCACTCTCTTTTTCTTTTTATTTCTTGCTTTCTTTCTTTTAGAGAGAGGGCAAATGGGGGAGAAGGGCAGAGGGAGAGAAAGAATCTTAAGCAGGCTCCACACTCAGCATGGAGCCTGATAAGGGGCTCGATCCCATGATCCTGTGATCATGACCTGAGCTGAAATCAAGTCAGATGCTCAACTAAGTGCCCAGGCTCCCCTATTTATTCTCTTTTTAATATGTCTTGTTTCAAAATGTGGAGGATTTAAAGGTGTATTTAAAAGTAACAACCAGTTGTTCAACAAAATTATGACATGTACATTTTTATTCTCCATATTAGAATTTTCCAAAATGGCCAACATTTTTGTCCCTTTAAAAGTTACTTTAAATATTAAATGAAGGAAGGAAGGGAGAAAGGAAGGAAGAAACATGGAAATCTAGTCAGCTAATTACAGTCATGTGCTTTTTTCCTTCCAGAAACCTTTTCTCTCACCGGATTGTACATGCAAAGGGATGCTCAAACCTTCCATAGCACTTCAAATTCTCTTCTGCCCAAACACTAAATTTCCTCAGAAATGGCTTAATATTTCTTGGTCAAGTCATAGTTGAGGACTATTCTTTTTCATAGTTCTAGAAAAAATCCTCTCCTTTTTATTTGTACAAAAAATGGTTAAAAAATGGGACAATGCCATTTTTTACCCTGAATGGTGCCTGCCAGCTATTAAAATGCTAATTTCAAAAAAATACAAAAAAAAAGAAAAACAAATAGAAGAGCCAAAGACAGCCAGGAAACAAGAGGAATGAAATCTACTGAGTGATTAATCATTTGATTAACCAGGTAAGTCTCTGGCACATTACTAATTAGCTCACTTACAAAGCCCTGGACAGAGCAGCCCCGGTTTGATTAAAGAGGTGCCGAGCCATTCAAACCCTGATGCTTCAGCTTCTTTTTTAAAACAAAATGTGACTTTCATGCTAAGCTCATCTCTTTAATCCAGCTGTGAATTCTCAGGCCTCTGACACTCAGGCCTAGGCACATAAATCAAAGAGTAGAAAATGGTCCTCATGAATGTTCACAGAATAGGATCTATATTTTAGGACTCTTTTTTTTCTCACTTAAAAAGGGCTTGTTTAAATTATGAAGTTGTGGTAACTACCTGTTGACTGTTTTAAAGCTGCTGCTTTTGATGACTCTTTAGGTTATCTGAAGGCATTGGTAGAGACTCTGCCTTTGTAGGAGGGAATAAATATGCATTCATTACATTCTAATTATCAGGGAGGATTTGTGAGCTCTAAAAAAGGGTATTTGAAATTAATAGTACAGATATTCTCAACTTTACTAGGGAGTCTGGCTTTAAAATATTTTCAAAGCGTATTTCTTTGTGATTATGTATTTGTATTCTTAGTCACATTAATGCCATCCCTGCCCCTCACCCTGAAATATCCTTCTTCTTGGTGGTACTAAAGTGGATCCATCCTGACTGTTTAGTGGACGTAGTGGACACTTCCTGCTCCATGATTCTACTTTGGATTCTCATACAGGATTTTTGCTTCTTTACTTTAAAGCTTGCTTAAGACAACTGAATACTTTCTCAAGATATGCACTATATTAATGAATTGGGCAATTCTGTTGTGGTTTCCTTTGTGACTATTGCAGGAATAAAGAAACGAACAGAAATGTTGGCTGGATCAATTGAAGTATAGGGTATTCCAGGTTGATTATACCATGGCTGGATATTTTCTCCCTTGTGGGTATTGTATTTTGAAGGGGCATTAATAAACAGAGCTCATCTAGCAAACACCAGGAAAGAGAGGATAGTTTGGGAAATCTTGTCATGAGGGCAGTAGCTAAGAAACTAGAGAAGGGGCTTCTCGAATAGGTAATGGAGTAGAGAAATGTGGTACCTGTCTTTAAATTTTTTAAGTTTATTTATTTTGAGAGAGAGAGAATGAGAGAGGGAGAGAAAGAGAGGGCACGAGCAGGGGAGGGGAAAAGAGGGAGGGAGAGAGAATCATAAGCAGGCCCCAAGAACATGGAGCCCAGTGTGGGGCTCAAACCCATGAACAGTGAGACCATGATCTGAGCTGAAATCAAGAGTCAGATACCTAAACTCCTGAGCCACCCAGGCACCCCAGTACTTGTCTTTAAATAGTTGAAGGATATCATGTTAGTGTGAAATGTGTTCTTGTCCACACTGTATACTCAACACATAGCACAGTACTTGGTAGAGAGTAACCATAAACAACAGTGATCACTATTGTTTGAGCACACACTATGTGCCAGTCATTGTAATAGTGTTATGCTTACTTTATCTCAATTAGAAATTATTATTACAAAAACCATAAAATACCTAAGAATAAATCTAACCAGAGGTGAAAAATCTATACACTGAAAACTATAGAAAGCTTATTAAAGAAATTGAAGATGACACACACAAAAATGGAAAAATATTCCATGCTCCTGAAGAAGAGGAGCAAATGTGGTTAAGATGTCAATACTACCCAAAGCAAACTACATATTCAATACAATTCAATACAAACTAACACCAGCATTCTTCACAGAGCTAGAACGAACAATCCTAAAATTTGTATGGAACCAGAAAAGACCTTGAATAGCTAAAGCAATCTTGAAAAAGAAAACCAAAGTAGGAGACATCACAATCTCAGACTTCAAGCTGTATTACAAAGCTGTAATCATCAAGACAGTATGGTACTGGCACAAAAACAGATACTTAGATCAATGAAACAGAGAACCCAGAAATGGATCCACAAATATATGGCCAACTAATCTTTGACAAAACAGGAAAGAATATCCAATGGAATAAAGACAGTCTCTTCAGCAAGTGGTGCTGGGAAAACTGGACAGTGACATGCAGAAAAATGAAGCTAGACCACTTTCTTACACCATACACAAAAATAAACTCAAAATGGATGAAAGACCTAACTGTAAGACAGGAAGCCATCAAAATCCTTGAGGAGAAAGCAGGCAAAGAACTCTTGACCTTGGCCACAGCAACTACTTACTCTACACATCTCCAGAGGAAAGGAAACAAATGCAAAAATGAACTATTAGGACCTCATCAAAATAAAAAGCTTCTGTACAAAGAAGGAAACAATCAGCAAAACCGAAAGACAACCAACAGAATGGAAGAAGATATTTGCAAATGACATGTGAGACAAAGAGTTAGTATCCAAAATCTATAAAGAACGTATCAAACTCAACACCCAAAAAACAAATAATTCAGCCAAGAAATAGGCAAAAGACATGAACGGACACTTCTCCAAAGAAGACATCCAAATGGCTAATCGACACATGAAAAAATGCTCAACATCACTCATCACCAGGAAAATACAAATCAAAACCACATTTAGATACCACTTCACACCTGTCAGAATGGCTAACATTAACAACTCAGGCAACAACAGATGCTGACTAGGATATTGCAAAAGAGGATCTCTTTTGCACTGCTGGTGGGAATGCAAACTGGTGCCACCACTCTGGAAAGCAGTATGGAGTTTCCTCAAAAAATTAAAAATAGAACTACCCTATGGCTCAGAAATTTCACTACTAGGTATTTATCCAAGGGATACAGGTATGCTGTTTTGAAGGGACACATGCACCCCAATGCTTATAGCAGCACTATCAACAATAGCCAAAGAATGAAAAGAGCCCAAATGTCCATTGATGAATGAATAAAGATGTGGTATGTATGTATGTGTGTATATATATATGTATACACACACACACACACACACACACAATGGAGTATTACTCAATCATAAAAAAGAATGAAATATTTCCATTTGCAACTCTGTGGATGGAAGTGAAATTAGTCAGAGAAAGACAAATAGCATATGACTTCACTCATATGAGGATTTTAAGACACAGAACAGGTGAGCATAAGGGAAGGGAAGCAACAACAATATAAAAACAG
>NC_043707.1:93718678-93723052 GCF_006229205.1 Suricata suricatta
AGTCAGGATTGAAACCTTGTACAAAATTCAACCTCCTGATCACAATGTTTTATAATTTTCCTGGTGCAAAATGCAATACATGCTTGTTTCTAGTTTGACTTGGATGAAATATGGCTATTTCAAGTCTGAATCTCTGTTACACTTACCTTCTGATTAACTTCTGAACACTTGAGAACTCCTTTGTCCTCTGTACCTGAATTCCTGGTTCACTTTCATCTGGTGCTCAGTTCATCCTTGGATCCTCTACCTGGCCTGCTCCAGCTGACCTTCTTCCCTGATGGAGATAAGGATAATATAAGTGAAGTTTATAGAGTGTTTTGCGTCACTGTGAAGATATGAATTGCAGTATTGAGGCTTATCCTCATCACACTTAAATATTCCTTATAACAATCCCCTGAATATAATTAGTATCGCCTACATTTCACATTTCACAGAGAGGTGAGGTAGGTTTTCCTAAGATTACACAGCTAGTTAGTTAATGGCCAATTTAGCTGAATACTAACACTAATACTAATACTACAGGTGTTCTTTCTACTACATGCACGCTGGGAATTATTTCCACATTTTTCACTTTCACTTGACAACTTTTCTCTTCTATCCCAGCAAAGAGCATGAAGAGCCCCTACCTAGATGACTAGGGCATCACTAGGTAAGTATCATCATCTTTATCATCATCAATTTACATTGAAAACTATAAAAAATGTAAACAAAAATATATTTCATTCTATTATTAGAGGAATTCAATTTTAAAGAAGAGAAACTGAGGCTTACAGAAATAAAGTGCATTTCTCAGTCATTCAGCTAGTAAGTAAAAAGGCGGTGGCTTGATCTTAGGATCTTAAATACTGGAAGCATGTATATTTGAAACAGGAGGAGATGGATAAGAGGTGTTAGTAGGGAAGGAATAGACAACGATGGGAAAATGTTTAAGAGATCTACAAAAGAGTGGTGCCTCGCTGGCTCAGTTGGTAGAGCATGTGACTCTTGATCTTGGGGTTATGAATTTGAGCCACACATTCAATATAGATATTAATTAAAAATAATTAATTAAAATATTTCAAAAATATCTACAGGGGTGCCGGGATGGCTTAGTCAGTTAAGTGTCTGACTTTGGCTCAGGTGATGGTCTCACCATCCATGAGTTTGAGCCCCATGTTGGGCTCAGTGCTGACAGCTCAGAGCATGGAGTCTGCTTAGCATTCTGTGTCTCCCTCTCTGTCTGCCCCTTCCCCACTTACCCTCTGTCTCTCTCTCTCAAAAATAAACATTAAAAACGATATCTCCAAATATAGTGAAAGGTTATAGAAATGTCATGGAAGTCCTAGTAGAACAGAACTAAAAACTTTTAGTGGTATTAGGCTGTCTGTATAGCTATGTGTGGGTAGACAAAGCAGCCCTTTTTAGTTGAGAGGGGATTCAGTTTACTGCTCCCTCCTGGTTATCGAAATGTAAAAATTAAGGTGAGTATGCACCTGTGATCTAAACAGAACAGCGTAACTGCACTTGAGCATACACAGGCCTATATATGTGACTTAGCAAAAGCTTAGATTCTTTGACACATGGAGTTTTCAGGCAGGGATAGATTAGTTTGCCTGCTGAGACAGAGCAGATACCTGAACACCTGCTTCACATGTTGTGAAGGTAGGGACACTGACTGAGTAGACCAGGGCAGACCTGACCAAGGTGTGCTGGTAAGAAAGGACTCCACAGAATCTAATGGCCCCAGACTAACTCACTTGCAGCAAAGAGAAACACAGAAATTTCCAGATTTACATATTCAGCTTCTTTCTCTTTCCTAAAGCCCAGACTTTTATATCTATCTTGACATCTCTATTTAATAGGTCTAAAGAATAATGCCTTGATTCTCTCTGCTCAGACTCTTCTACTGGCTTTTTATCTTGCTCAGAGTACAAGTGTAGGCCTTCATGTCAACACCCCTTATGACCTGGCCTCTGCTCAGCTCTCTTGTTTCCTGTTTCCATTATTCTGCTTGGTTTTCTCTCTGCACCTGCCACACTAGCCTCCTTGATGTTTCTCAGCGGTGGCACACATGCTCTGGGATCAGGGCTTTTGCATTTACTCTTCTCTCTGCTTTGAACTCTATCTCCAGATATTCACAATGCCTGTGTCCTTGTTTCTTCAGATTCCAGAAACCACTTCACCACCCAGGCCTTCTGTGAGTCTCCCACCTAGATGAGCCAGACTTTCTCTTATATCACCCTCCCCCTTGCTGCTTTGTCACTGTGCCATGTTTTGTTTCTCCTCCTTGTACTTGTCACCATTGACATGTTCTATTTTTGTTATTGTTGTTCATTTGCTTGCTTTCTGTTTTTCTCAGAAATATGAGCTACTGTGTCCCCTTTGCCTACACACCTAATGGATACTTGTATATATTTTTAAATGAATAAATAAAATGGGCCTCTGGGTACATGACCTTAGGCAACTTAAGAGTCTAAGCCTTGGTGATGACTGCTGCCCAGGGAAGATGGTAGGGTGCTGGTGGTGGACCAGTGTTCTGTCAGATCTCACAGGCCCAGCCTCAATAGTGACCTCATGTGGCTTGAGAGTCAAAGTCAGCAGAGGGTTGACTTTAGACCCTTTCCTCTCTGCCTGGCCTGGTATCTGTAAGTAGGACTGAGTAAGCTCCAAAGGGTTTTGGGCAATTATATGTGGCATGTTTTTAAATTTTTAATTCAACATATATTGTGATAAGGCAGTATATTCTCATGGTTTAAAATACAAGACTAGCATAATGTATATAGTGAGGGTTCACCCCCTTCTCTCTGCTCCTAGTTACCCAGAAACCCCTCTCAGTTCCTTGTGTGGCATTCTGGAAATAGTCAATGCAAGTTTAAACAAACACATATTTGTTTAAAGACCTATATAGAGACCGATATATTTTTCTCTTTAGCTTATATTGTGTACAATACAGAATATTATACATGTTGTTCTGAATCTTGTATTTTTTAACTAAGATGAAACATCCACAGTAAAGGGAAGAAATTTTATGTACAACTGATACATTTGTCTTCCCATATGTACTCCTGTAATCATCATCCAGGTCAAGGTCTGTCTTCTAGCACCGGCCTCTCCCTTGGGCCTCTTCTCAGTCTCTCCTGAAGTCCTTGCTCTTCTCTCTCTTACCACCATCTATTACTTTCCACCATATTCATCCACATATGAATGCCATACAGACGAAATCAAATAGTATATGCTACTGTGTTTCTGACTGCTTCACTCAAGGCCATGTGCTTTTTAATATAAAAACATATCTTTTTTGGGGCACCTTGCCAGCTCAGTTGGTTAAGTGTCGGACTGTTGATTTTGGCTCATATCATGATCTCAGGGTTGTGAAATAGAGCCCCATATTGGGCTTTGTGCTGGGCATGGAGCCTGCTTATGATTCCCTTTCTCCATGTCACTCTCTCTGCCCTTTCCCCCCTCTTAAATTAAAAAAATCTCTTTTTGATGATTGTATCTCATAAAATAAAAGACATAGAGAACGTCCTCATCCTCTTTTATGATTACATGGTCTTCCAATGCAAGAATGCCCCATGCCTCATTTGAGTGCTCTATCCTGATGCAGATGAGTGTTGCAGTAAAATAAGCATAAACACTTGCACAAGTGTATCTGTTCCTGGAGTACAGGAAGTGGAATTGCTAGGTCTAAGAGTGTGTATGTGTATAATTTTAAGAAGTAGTCCCAGTGCCCTCCTGAGGTGTTTGTGGAGACATACCCCACCAACAGTACCTGAGAGTGCTTATCTCCCTCACCATATTAAGTGTTTTCAAACTATGGATCTTTGCCAGTTTTAAAGAGAGGAGTGATATCTTAGTATATTTTCTCATTATGAGAGAGGCCAAAAATCATTTTTTATTTTAAAGACCTATTTTTTTGTAAGCTGTGTACCCATAATTTGACCATTTTCAATGGAGTTAGTTATTTTATCTTATTCCTCCCTAAACCTCCTATCTGTATGAGGAAAATTATCCCTTTGGTGATTTTCCAAATATTTCATTTGTATTCTATTTTTTTAGCCATTTACAAATATTTTGTTTTTATGTGGACAAACTTACTACTAATTTGTTTAAAGTTTCGGAGTTTTGTGTCATTGCTTAAAGGTCTTCTCTACTGCTAGACTGTTAAAATAAATCATATATTTTCTTTTTTTTTTTTCACCTGAAGAAGTAACATTTTATTATGGTAAAAATAAAAATAACAAAGGTATTGCTTTAGCACAGAATAACTGGTTGCAGTACGACTGAAATACGAGGAACATGGTGGAGAGTGGAAGCTAGATGGGATTCCATTAGAACTGGTAGACGGTTTAAATTACATTTTCTTTAATTAGTTATTTTGTCATTAACAATAAT
>NC_043707.1:93723152-93735901 GCF_006229205.1 Suricata suricatta
TCGTTGGGAGATTTTTGATAACAGATTCAATTTCTTCACTGGTTATTGGTCTGTTCATGCTTTCTATCTCTTCCCGTTTGAATTTTGGCAGTGCATGCGCATTTAGGAATTTGTCCATTTCTTCTGTGTTGTCCAGTTTGCTGGCATACAATTTTTCATAGTAAATCATATATTTTCTTCTGGTCTTTTTATAGTCTCCTTTTAAATTCTAACTATTTGGATGCTTCTAGAAGTCATTTGTAAAATACCAAGTAGGGATCCAACAGTTTTCCCCCCAAATTGCACCAATCATGCTCATTCTGTTTATTGATGGATCCAGTTTTCCCAAAACTGAAATGCCACTTATCCTATCCTAAATTCCCCTATCATTTGAGTCTATTTCATAATTTGACATTATGTTCTATTTATGTGTGTGCCAGATTAAACTATTGTAGCTTTACTATAATATCTGAAAGACTTTACTTTAATATCTGGAATACTTATAAGCAGGCGTATGTCAATGTGGAGGCACTGTTTTCCCTTCTAATAACAACAGCAGGCTCCATAGCAGTTAACTATAATAATTAAAGAGATGTAACTATATTTGCATCTCAAGTTTGGATAGCAGCATGCAGTGGCAATAGAAGAATAAAATAAGCAATAAGAGGGATCTTAGACTAGGATTCAAAAGTATATGCCTATCTCCCTCCCAACTCCCATCCTCACCCACACCCCCAGCACACACACACACACCAAGCAGATTGCCTGCCTGGAGCAGACAGGACAGGGTGCCCAGAGGAGTGTGGAGGATAACATGAAACTGATAAGTCAGAGCTTGGCTGAGGGGATTCTTTCTTTATTCCTCGTCCTCTAAAAGTTATCTTGTAAATAACAGAGTTTAAAACTCTAGTAATGGCTGAGAACTTTTTTCATCTTAATTTGTAATTAAACAAAATTTATTTTTTGAAAAATTTTTTGACTACACACTTATTAGAATGGCCAAGGTCCAAAAGAATTCCAATACCAAATGTGGGAGAGGATGTGGAGCAGTAAGAACTCTCATTCATTGCTAGTGAGAATGCAAAATGGTACAGCCACTTTGGAAGATGGACAGTTTCTTACAAAAATAAACTCAGACCATATGACCCAGCAGTCATGTTCTTTGGTATTTTAGCTAAAGGACTTGAAAACATGTCCACCAAAAACCCTGCATATAAATGTTTATAGCCGTTTTATCCATAATTACCAAAACTTGGACTTGGCAAGATGTTCTTCAGTAGGTGACTGGATAAATAAACTGTGGTGCATCCAGACAATGGAATATTATTCAGCACAAAAAGAAAATGAGCTATCAATCCATGGAAACACGTGGAAGATGCTTAAATGCATACTACCAAGTAAAATAAGGAAACCTGAGAAGGCTATATCCTGTATGACTCCAAACATATGAGATTCTGGAAAAAACAAAGCTGTGGAGAGATTAAAGAAGCCATTGGTTACCAGGGGTTAGGGGCAAGGGAGGGCTAAATGGACAACAGAATATTTTTAGGGCAGTGAAACTATTCTGTACGATGCTTTGATGGTGAGTACATGTCATTGTGCATTTACCAAACCCCTACATTTGTCAGTATAGCTTCAGTGATTGTAAAAGCTGTACCACTCTGGTGTGTGTTGCTAGTGGTGGAGGTCATGGGCAGGGGGTAGCAGGGGTATATGTGAATCTCTGTACCTTCTTCTCAGTTTTTCTGTGAAATTAAAACTATGCTAAAAGATAGTCTATTCAAGAAAGTTGTTTTAACAAATATTGAGCTTCCATTTTATTTTGGGTACTTCAAAGATGTTTGAGATTAAATGATAGTCCCTGCCCTCATGGATCTTGAGAGTGCTGATTTAAAGACTAAGTGATGTCTGATGAAAGTGTACTAAAAAATCTTGGAGGGGAAGCAGTAAGGGTTGAAAGCACTTTGGTGGCAATCAGCTGTTAAAATTCTGATGACACAAATTACAAGCACAACTTTGGACGTATTTTTGAGATTCATTTGCTTAATTGCAAGGAGATAAAAATGTGTTTCTTGTGATATTATTCTGAGGATTAAATGATGAATGTAATGGACCCAGAGTAGCCCCTGACACATGTTAAGTGCTCATGAGATAATGGGTCTTTTCTGCTTCTTCATGTGGCATTTCACTTGGGCAAGCCAAAGGACACCCTGGCTCAGAGGGTGTTGGCAATGCTTTCTGAATATGCACCATATATACATACCTCTGTAGAGAGCTTGCCTGGTCGTGGCAATTTCTGCCAGAATCTTCCCAGATTGCACATGTTCTTTGCAAACTATTAGACACAGACTAAACATTCATCCTTCACTTCCATGTACCTTTCCTTGGGCGTCTCTTGTTTACTTTCTCCTCTTCCTTTGGCTGAAACCCTAGCTTTGTAAAAAATTTCTCAAGTGATATGCTCTTCTTTTCAACTAAAGTGGTAGGTGCTTTTGATAATGGAACACCATTATTATATTTATACTATGTATAAAATTTATAATATCTTGTTCTTTGTCAGTTTCCTAAGTCCTAAGCTGACTACTAAGAGGAAAGGCTCATACAAAATTAACCATGTCAGTTTGATGCCAAGCTCTGCTTTTGGAGGGAGGTATTGGAGGTCAGAGCTGAGTTTTCTCTCTAGTATCAGTGTGAACAGAGACTGAATTATGTAGTCCAGATAGGAAATGTATCCCATCATTTGACGCCCATTCTGGACTAGATTCTCCCCTTTGTTGCTCCCTCAGCAACCTGTGTGTCCGCCCCTGGACAGGTAGTGTTGGACAGTAATTAAATCCCATGGGCTCTGCAATCTTACTGCTGGGTTTAGAGCCAAGTACCATCATGAAGGCATTCTGGATCTGTATTAAATTGCATATGTACTTTGTGCCCTAGTTTTCCTATCTGTGAAATGGGCTTAATAATAGCACTTACCTCACATGGTTGATGGGAGGATTGAATGAATTAATGCATAAGAAGCACTTGTGTTTTGTACTATCCGAAATGCTGCTTATGCATTAATTCATCCAATCCTCACAATAACCATATGAGGCAAGTGCTATTATTATAAGTGTTCAAAAATATTTACTGTGTTTTTCTATGTCAAAACAGTTATCACACCAAATTGTAAATCTATGTTTACTTATGTCTTTATCCTCACTAACCCATAGGGTTTTGGTGGTAGGAAATATGTTTTGTTCATTGTTCTATTTCCAGATCCCAGCACATAGTATGTATTCAATATTTGTTTCAAAAATAATGACAACCTGGTTGAGCCTTGAAGGCATTGTGCCAAGTGAGACAAGTCAGACAAAGACAAGTACTGAATGATAGCACTTATATGTGAAATCTAAAAAACCAAACTGGTAAAAAGAAAAATAAGGGCTGGTGGTGGGAGAGGAATTGGGGAGGTGATGTGTAGAAGGGTACAAATAAATTCGGGAGACCTAATGTGGAGCATAGTGGTTATAATCAACAGTACTGTACTATAAACTTTCAAGTTGCTAAGAGACTAAATCTTAATTATTCTAATAGAGAAACCCTGGATTAGGCAATCACTTACTTGGTTTCTTTTTTACAACTTTTCTTTGTATGCACAGCTCCCTTAGTCAGGCATCCTAAAGAGGAGGAAGGGATAATATTTGAGAAACAAAATCCCATCCTCAAACCCCCAAATGTCATGGTCATTGAAGTGTTATGAGAGGCCGGATGTTATGGAAGTTCTAGAAAAAAAAAAAAAGACCTGCATTGAATCTGGGCTTCCTTACTCTTGAACTTGGAAGTTTCTTTATTGTGAAAGGGAAGCCCATTTGTATCTACCACATAAGGTTCTTGTACAGATTCTTTGTGATAATGCATGCAAAGCATTTACTACAGGAGTGTCTGTAGGAAGTGAGCAATAAATGCAAAGTAAAATCATTTTAACTAGTTTCCCATTCTGAAGATTATCAAGAGTATCTATAGCCATCCTTATTTTTAATCAAGGAGATAATTAAATTCAATTTTTAAAAGCTTATTCCCAAAGTGAGATATTGAACTAGTTATGGATTTTAATATTACCTTTTTCTTTTTCAATGTGTGGACAGTTTCTCTGTGTTTAACTTTATTTCTCACTGTTTTTCAACACGTATGTTTCTGCCTTTCACTTCATAGAGTCAGCACTTCAAGGGCATGGGGACATGCCTAAAAGGGCCAATTAAGGAGAGTTTCAGGATCATGAAAGGTTACCAGAAAAAATGGCAACTCATCTGGCCAATGAGAGTTACCCAAGCATAGCTTGGGGGTAGAGGGTCCTGGCCAACATCACCCACAGGAGAGAAAGATGGAGTGGTGGGGGATTTGCAAGTTATTTGTTATGATTGGGATTGAGGGAGAGAAAAGAGTGGCTCCAGGTAAGTATCCAGTAATTGGCAGGGGTTAGGTCAAAGAATGTCGTGCTGGCACATGAAAGAAAGAGCTTTCTAATAAGGGCAATGGCGGATCACTGGGGGTGTTTAATAAGGGTGATGATATGAGAAATTGTTTTCTTTAAAATGACTTTTATGGCTACAGTGTGAAGAATGGGTAGAGAAAGAAATATAAGAGGCAATGAGACCATTTAGGGAGTTACTGAAATAAAGTTGCCAAGAGATGTTGATGGTTCACATGAACATGATGCTCTTGGGGATGGAGAAGAGTAGATGGATTCTCGAGATCTTTCAGAAGTTAATGTATGAAACTCCATGATTTATTGGTTATAAGGAGTAAGAAAGAGGTAAGACATCCAGATTTAAGTAATTGGGTGATGTGGGTATTATTAATTAAGGTAAGACAGAAGGAACATGCTCTGTGAGAAAGAAAATCAGTTTTGCACGTGGTCTATCAAAAGAAGATGAAAACCAGGAGTTGATAACACAAGGGAAAGCTTTCCTCAGAGAAAGGAATGGTTACTAGTATCAATGCTGCCAAGATGTGAGAAAAAAAGATTATCAGGAAGATCTAGGTTTCATTGAGGAAAAAAAAAATGGAAGGATTAATAACAGGTTAAAGATGTTAAAAGGTGAGGTTTCCATGGAGAGAGGTTTCCTGTGCAGAGGTTTGGGAGAGTGGGGGGCAGCAGAAAATGAGTCTATGGAAGGTAAACCAGCAACATCAATAACATTTATAGTGTGCTGACTATGTATCTTGTAAAACGTTTCACCTGTGTTACTGGAACTGATAACTCTCACTATCCCATGATTGACTGGGCTCTGAAAGGTTAAAGAAATTTGCCTAAGGTCACGTAGCTAGTAAGTGAGAGTCAGAATTTGAACGCAGACCTGTAGGCTCAGAATCCTGCTCATCCTCAGCTATGCTGCTGCCTAGATATTATGCACAAAACACTGTGAAGAATAGATCAGAAGTAACAGATGGCCACAAAGTCCTGGGTCTTGACAGTCTGACCCTGTGAATTGCATCAGTTAGGGTCCCTTGCAAGTTGCCTTCTGATTGGGTTCAGCCAATGGGAGACTGGTGGGAGGAGGAAAGAGATGTTTTTCCTGTTTTGGTGTCCTGCATCTGGCAGAGCTGTCTACCTCTGGGCAGCCCCTTATTCTTTCCGGCTACAGTCCTCACTGCACTCTGGGTAGAAGACTACTCACATTGTCCCTGAGGCTGTAGCAAGGAGTAACTGCTTCCAGCTAATGTTGGCCTCTTGGCACTTCACCACCTTTTATTTATTTTCCTAACTATGCTCACCCCTTTCTAAATAGGGCCTTCATTTGAGTCTCCCCATTTGAATCATCTGGAAATGAATAATTTCTCCTGCAATGACCCTGAATGATAGAGACAGTAACCAAGGTGTAATGGGGACATAGGGACTGAAAGATTTAACTGGCAGCAAAACCTACACACTGCATCGCCATAAATAGCAGTGATGAGAGTCATAACACTCACTCACAGTTGTTGGCACTTTACAATAAAGTGTGCCAACTTCACCAACAATATCGATATAGAGTGGGAACTGATGAAAGATCTCTGTAGGCTGAAACTAACTGGACAAAGTACTAAAAATCACCCCACAATGCCAGGAGATCCTGCTGATGATTTCATTGAATTTATTACCTCTTCTAACATATTGGGCATTTCTCCCATGAATGTTGTTTATTCCTCAAGATCCATCCTAACTGAGTATAGTTTCAGATTTTAAATGTTTTCGAGAGCCTTCTCTGTGCCAAAAGTTTTCACATGTATGATCTCATTTGAATTCCCATAGCGGCCCAGACAGGTGAAGTGTATTTCCTCAAGGCTGTAGGACTAGTAAACAGAAAACCTGGGTCTCCTGGTACTTTTCAGAGTATAAGTCTCTCAATGATGTTGCTGCCGGTTAAAGATCAGCTCCTGCAGTTTCATGCCTATATATGTATGTATGAAAGTATGTATTTATTTGAATTAAAATTGACATACAATATTGCATTAGTTTCATGCATACAGGATAGTAATTTGACATTTTTATACACTATGAAATAATCACCATGATAGATCTAGTTACCATCTGTTACTATATGAAGTTGTATTGATTATATTTCCTATGCGGTACATTACATACTGGTAACGGATTTATTTTATAATTGGAATTTTTTGCCTCTTAATCTTCTTTGCCTATTTGGCTGTCCCCCCAACCCCATCCCCTCTGACAACCACCAGTTTGTTCTCTGTATTTATGAGTCTGTTTCTCTTTTGCTTTGTTTGTCCATTTGTTTTGTCTTTTAAATCTTACATATAAGTAAAATCTTACAGTATTTGTCTTTGTCTGACTTATTTCACTTAGCATTATACCCTTTAGGTCCATCCATATTGTTCCATATAGCAAGATTTCATTCTCATGTATTGGTGAGTAATATTCCATTGTGTATATAAACTATATTTTTAATCCATTCATTTATCAATGGACATTTAGTTTGCTTTTATAACTTGGCTATTGTAAATAATACTGCAATGTACTTGGATGCATGTATCTTTTCAATTTAGTGTTCTCATTTTATTCAGGTAAATACCCAGAAGTAACATTGCTGCATTGTATGGTAATTTTATTCTTTTTTTTTTTTTTTTTTTTTTGAGGAATCTCCATACTATTTTCCATGGTGGCAAAAATTTACATTTCCATCAAAAGTGCATCAGGGTTCCCCTTTCTCCACAGCATTGTCTACATTTATTATTTCTTGTCTCTTTGATCATAGCCATTCCGACAGATATGAGGTGTTAGCTCATTGTTGTTTTAATTTTCATTTCTGTGATGATCAGTAATGTCAAGCATATGTATATATAGTATATTTCCTTTGGAAAATGCCCATTCAGATCCTCTGTTCACTTGTTAATCAGGTTTTTGTTTTATTTTGTTTTGTTATTCAGTTTTATGGGTACTTTATATCTTTCCAACCCCTTATTGGGTATCTTCTCTTATCCAGTAGGTTGATAGGTTCCTCCGTTATGCAAAAACCTTTTAGTTTGATATAGACCCACTTGTTTATTTTGCTTTTGTTTCCGTTGCCTGAAGAGACATATCCAAAAACATATTGCTAAGACTGATGTCAAAGAGCTTACTGCTTATGTTTTATTCTAGGAGTTTTATGGCTCCAGGTCTTACATATAAGTCTTTAATCCATTTTGAGCTTATTTTTGCATATGGTGTAAGAAAGGGATCAAGTTTCATTCTTTTGCATGTAGCTGTCCAGTTTTCCCAGCATCATTTATTCCGGAGATTATCTTTCTTCCTCTTTCTTTCCATTTCCTTGGATATGCCTAGGGGAAACTGAAAGGAGTATCAAGTTCATGGAGATGAATCTGTTGATTCAGTCTAAGGGTGTGTGGAAGGGGCTCTGCTGAATAAATAGGGAATAAGGCTGATGGAATGGAGATTGTCTAATACCCAAGTCTTCCTTTTATCTTTCTCTAGATGCTTAGACAGAAAGGAAGAGGTCTAAACTTGTTTTTTCTTTTTTCTTTTCTTTTCTTTTTTTTTAGATTATGAGAAAATATGCTTGGAAAATGTCTCTACTAAAAGTAGCTCCTAACAGGTGTTCTAATCCCGTTCTTGAGTCTTAACAGAATAACTGCTAAAAGTGACTGTGACAATGACAATCAATAATGCTAGCTATTATCCTTTTTATCATTGTTTATTGCTTAAATTATTGGAATAGTGTACTAGCCGCAGCCTTTATAACATGAACTAATGAATGGTTCATCCACACATTATTCTTGATGGGAGCTGTCATTCTCTAATCTGACAATAATGGCCTGAACGTGGCAGTGGCAATGGAGATGCAGAGACCCTTCTGTTGAATAAACACCTAGAAGTTTGTCATGGAGTACAAGGCTTCTCAGTTTGATCCAAAATTATGCTCTTGTTATGTAACCTGCTTATGATTCTCCTCCATGCACACTAAGCTAAAGTTGCACCAAATTATTCAAGCTCCTTGAACACACCTTACCTTCGTGTCTCTGTGAGATTTTCCTGTAGCAGACTTCCATCCTTTTCCATTTGAGTGATGGAATTCAAAAGTCATCTTTTCTCTGGAACTTTCTGATTCTCTCTCATCCCTACTGCCCAAGAACTGATCACTCCTTTTTCTGTGCTCTTCAACTATTAAGAAGTATAAAGTACTTATAGAAAGCAAGCTATTTGCGTTCCTGACATTCTGATAAACTCTCTTCAAGGGATATAGCTGTTCCAAAGTGGGCAGTCAGTGGAAGCTGCTGCCTGGATAAAGGATTGGATTCTCATTCTGTGTGAAGGATTCTAGTAGTTGATAATTCTCTGATCCTCACAAAGCATTCCAGATTGTGGTTACACAATGGCAATTTATATCTTTGCCTTCAGATAGGACCAAACTTTGGCTTGATGCCCAACAATATCGTAGACATAAATTAACAGTGAAGCAATTTACAGTCTGTCATGTCTTATTGCTTAATGAATTTGTCAAAAATCATATTACTCTGAAAATTATGGCAAGCAGGGTCCATGGGGCTTATGTCTTTAAGAGCAAGATTGTTCCAGCCTCATTCAAGGAAAACTGCTTCACTACTTTCCTCTTTTTAACGTGGACACCAGAATCTCTGAGCACTTCTGTTTATTTATCAAATCTCTGTTGACTTTCACTTTGCATTAGGACTATCAGGGATGTCCTTGGCCGGTTTTCAAATCCTCAACCTCAGTCCACCTGCTGTCAGAGCCAAATAGGATTTAAGAGTCTCTTAAACTCCTGATTCTATGCTAATATGATGTCATCCATTTCTGGCTTATGCTCACCCCAGACTTTATTCTTATTCTTTCAGACAAAGCCAAAGCCTTGTCCTCTATTATGAGGCCACGAAGCAGAACCCCCTTTTAGTTCTGCCTCAACTTCCCCATTCATTTGCTCCCCAAACCCCTCTTAATGGTTGTTCCTCTTTGTTTCTCCGAGTATGAGTTGTTTTTGAATGATACTATTTCACAGGGTAAAGAAGCAGATAGACTTGGGTTTCTCTAGACACTACTTTCCTCATTTGTACAGTGAGGAAACTAACTCATTGGACTAGTATGAAGATTAGAGTGCCTCTGGCATCCATCCATCCATCCTTCCTTCCATCCATCCATTTATCCATTTAAAACACATTCATTCATGTTTTAAATTATGTTGAGAACTTAAATGGGTCAGGTCCAATGCTTTCATTTAGGATGCATAACCAAGCTTTAGATTCTACTGTCAAGGACCTTGGAGTCTACTAGGAGGTTGGACAAATTGAGAAATAGCTGAAAGCTAAGATGGAAAGTCGAGTGATTGAGACATGCTCATACAAGACAGCAGTTTCATAGTGATTTTCACAGGTCCCCTGGGAGGTGTGTGGAGGGCTGCCAGAGCTCTGTTCTGGAGGGACAACTGCCCTTAGGTTTGAGGCAATAGTCAATACTTAAAAATGATGATGGTGATGCTGGTGGGACAGACAGCACTGAAATAGTAGTTTTGACTGTTGTTATCTTGTTTCTCAGTCAGTTTCTCACTCTGTTCTCTGTTCCTCTCTCTGTAAGGCTCTTTGTGTTCTCTATATTTCTACATTTCTTTCTTTATACCCTATCTTATAATTCTTTTGGGAGCTTGTAACTATGGATTAACTGACGGCCGATTAAAACACAATTGGATCTTTTTATTATGTGTTTTTCCTAAGGAAAGATTGCCCCAGTGGCACCTGAACATATGGAAGAGCCACGGCTGGGTTGCAAACCAGTGGGGGCTGCCCCATGAAGGTGGCAGATGCCCCGGGGCAGCTCCCTGGCTCATCCTGTGATCTGTCTGGTTGGCCAAATGGAATCAGGCCAGCCACCTAACAGTTAACTGTGATGCTTTTTTTCCCCATTTTATTTCAATCTCTTTGTTCCATGCAACCAAAGAGCTAATGCCTGGCGAATTTATTATGACCCATTGTTTGGCTCATGGAATAAACCGATTCTTCCCCTTTCTGTGTTCTGACTCCCTCCTTTGTCTGCAATTTTATTTTATGGTTCTTTTTGTACACATCCAACACATGCTGAGGTTATTGAAAAGCACAAATTACACAGAATTCAATTTGCATATCTATTGAGGGTCCAATCCCAGAGTCCTTAGTCAGGCAAAATGCCCATTGACTCTTACCTCCTTTACTCTGCTCCTTCTTGGCACCAAAACCTGCAGGCTGCCCCTCTGCTGCTTCTAGCAGACCTGGCAAGTGGCCTTCATGGGGGGTTTAAGCAGAGTCACACCATAGAGGACAATGAGTTGGGTTTTTGTAAAGTTCTAACAAAATCACTTAGAGTATCTTAGTGTGCAAGGTAGAGAAAGAGAGGTCAGATGACAGCCAGGTGGGGTCAATTTAGTACTGGTGTGACTGAGAAAGTACAGGTGTTAGAGTCACTCAGGGTTATGTATGAATCCCTGCTCTGTCAATTACTTGCTTTAATTTTTTTTAAATTTTGAGATAGCTGTCGGTTCACATGCAAATATAAGAAATAAGAGACAGGAAGAGCTACTGTAACTTATACCTGGTTTCTCCCATCATTTGATTTTGACTTTGGGCAAGTCTTAATCTAACTAAGTCTCATTTTCTTCACCTGTAAAATGGGAGAAATAATAGAACTTACCAAATTAGATTGTTTTGAAGAGCATCTGAAATAACATCTATGAGATAACCTAGCATAGTACTTGTACCTATACGAGTACCTACACAATAGTACTTGTAACCTAGCATAGTACCCAGCCTGTCCCCAATAAACAGATTTTCTCCTCAGAAATAAATGATGGTAGCCAAACAATTCTGATTATTGAGAAATATTAACCTGGAGAGAGTCTCTAGCAGCATATTCATAGTTTCAAGCTAAATTCTGTCAAGAAAAATAGCATATGCACTTTTTAAAATTTTATTTTATTTTTTATAATAGTTTATTATCAAATTGGTTTCCATATAACACCCAGTGCTCTTCCCCACAAGTGCCCCCCTCCATGACCATCATCCTCTTCCCCCTTCCCCTCCCCCTTCCCACCTCAGTTTGTTCTCAGTATTCAATAGTCTCTCATAATTTGCATCCCTCTCTCTCTCCAACTATCTTTCTCTCTTCCCCTCCCTATGGTCCTCCGTTGGGTTTCTCCTGTTAGACCTATGAGTGCAAACATATAGTATCTGTCCTTCTCTGCCTGACTTATTTCACTTAGCATGACACCCTCAAGGTCCATCCACTTTGCTACAAATGGCCAGATTTCATTCTTTCTCATTGCCGTGTATTACTCCATTGTATATATATATCACATCTTCTTGATCTACTCATCAGTTGATGGACATTTAGGTTCTTTCCATGATTTGGCTATTGTAGAAAGTACCGCTATGAACATTGGAGTACATCTGCACCCTATGTATCAGCACTTCTGTATCCTTTGGATAAATACCTAGCAGTGCTATTGCTGGGTCATAGGGGAGTTCTATGGATAGTTTTTTGAGGAACCTCCATACTATTTTCCAGAGTGGCTGCACCAGTTTACATTCCCACCAACAGTGTAGGAGGGTGCCCATTTCTCCACATCCTTGCCAGCATCTATAGTCTCTTGATTTGTTCATTTCAGCCACTCTGACTGGTGTGAGGTGGTATATCAGTGTGGTTTTGATTTGTATTTCTCTGATGATGAGTGAAGCTGAGCATCATTTCATGTGCCTCTTGGCCATCTAGATGTCTTCTTTGGAGAAGTGTCTGTTCAGGTCTTCTGCCCATTTCTTCACTGGATTATTCGTTTTTCAGCTATGGAGTTTAGTCAGTTTCTTGTAGATTTTGGATACTAGCCCTTTATCTGATATGCCATTTCCCACTATCTTTTCCCATTCTATCAGTTGCCTATTAGTTTTTATTGTTTTCTTTGCTGTGCAGAAGCTTTTTATCTTGATGAGGTTGCAATAGTTCATTTTTGTTCTTGATTCCCTTGCCTTTGGGGATGTGTTGAGGAGGAAATTGCTGCAATTGAGGTCAAGGAGGTTGTTTCCTACTTTCTCCTCGAGAGTTTTGATGGTTTCCTGTCTCACATTCAGGTCCTTTTTCCATTTTGGGTTAATTTTTGTGAATGGTGTAAGAAAGTGGTCTAATTTCATTCTTCTACATGTTGCTGTCCAGCTCTCCCAACACCACCTGTTGAAGAGGCTATCTTTTTTCCCATTGGATAGTCTTTCTTGTTTTGTCAAAGATTAATTGGCCATACACTTGTAGGTCCAGTTCTGGGCTC
>NC_043707.1:93736001-93777410 GCF_006229205.1 Suricata suricatta
GTGATGCCTCCCATTTTGGTTTTCTTCTTCAGTATTACTTTGGCTATTCGGGGTTTTTTTTGGTTCCCTATGAATTTTAAAATAGTTTGTTCTAGCTTTGAGAAGAATGCTGGTGCAACTTTGATGGGGATTGCATTGAATGTATAAATTGCTTTGGGTAACAATGACATTTTCACAATGTTTATTCTTCCAATCCATGAGCATGGAATATTTTTCCATTTCTTTGTGTCTTCTTCAATTTCCTTCATAAGTCTTCTATAGTTTTCATCATATGTGTCTTTTACATCCTTGGTTAGGTTTATTCCTAGATATTTTATGATTTTTCGTGCAATTGTGAATGGGATCAGTTTCTTGATTTCTCTTTCTGCTGCTTCATTATTGGTGTATAGGAATGCAACCAATTTCTGTACATTGAGTTTGTACCCTGCAACTTTACTGAATTCATTGATCAGTTCTAGAAGGCTTCTGTTGGAGTCTGCTGGATTTTCCATGTAGAGTATCATGTCATCTGCGAAAAGGGAAAGTTTGACTTTTTCTTTGTCGATTCTGATGCCTTTTATTTCCTTTTGTTGTCTTATTGCTGATACTAGGACTTCCAACACTATGTTAAACAGCTGTGGTGAGAGTGGACATCCCTGTCGTGTCCCTGATTTCAGAGGGAAAGCTCTCAGTTTTTTCCCATTGAGGATAACATTAGCTGTGGGCTTTTCATAAATGGCTTTTATGATGTTTAAGTAAGTTGCTTCTATCCTGACTTTCTCGAGGGTTTTTATTAAGAAGGGATGTTGTATTTTGTCAAATGCCTTTTCTGCATCTATTGACAGGTTCATATGGTTTTTTTCTTTTCTTTTGTTAATGTGATGTATCACCCTGATGGATTTGCGAATATTGAACCAGACTTGTAACCCAGGAATGAATCCCCCTTGATCATAATGGATAATTTTTCTATATGTTGTTGAATTCGATTTGCTAGTATCTTGTTGAGTATTTTTGTATCCATATTCATTAAGGATATTGGCCTGTAGTTCTCTTTTGTTGGGTCTCTGTCTGGCTTATGAATTAAAGTGGTGTGTGCTTCATAGAATGAGTGCATATGTACTTAAATTTCGATGTAAGAGTGATATTTTTTGTAGAAGTATTTTAAAAAGAGAATAATATAAAATAAAATAACCAATCCTAATAACCAGATATGCTTATTGCCAACATTTTGTTGTCTTTCACTCATAGGTATATTTTAAACAACAAAAAATGTCATCATACTTTTCATAGCCTTTTGTAACCATTATTTTAGTGTCAAGTGATATTGCACAGTAAGGAGTATCATCTTTTATTTACCTTTTAGGGGTGTGCAATGTCTTGCCATTTTCTTCCTTTTTCCTCTTCCTTCTTCAAATCTCCCTCCTCGTCTTCCTCTTTCTCCTTTCTTTCTACTTATAAAAGTATCTATGTAAAACATCCTTATAAATAAATCGTTGCACTCATCTATGATTTTTTCCTCTGAGCTCATTTTTGAAATACATTACTATGCTTCAAAGGGTCTACACATTTTATGATTTTTAATAATAGTGAGCCACATTATGATCAGTTATTTAGATCAGTAATTAGAATGTATGTCAAAATCATCTTTCTAAGTTCATATTTCTGAGGCTTAATCTCTGAACATTCTTATTCCAGGGATCTTGCACTTTTTAGATGCTCCCAGGGATTCCCAAATGCACATCTGCTTGAGTACCATTGGCTGAGAGGAAGACAGGGGTAAAATGCCAATAAAATTTTCAAATGAGAGGAGGCTGGAAAGAATTAATTAATTGGGTGACAATATCAGTTTTCTCAAAGATATCCATGTCTATGAATAATGGAAGAATGAAGGGACTTAATATATATGGAACACCATTTGTAAACTACACCGTATGTTGCCACAGCACATAGGTTATCTGAATGATTGTAAAAATTCAGACAGAAATGTGTTCTTCTATATTACAGATGAGGAAATTGAAACTCAAGGAATTAATTTACTTGCCCAAGGCCAGCGTTTGTGGATCTAGGTTTTGGAATTCTTAGTGCCAAATATTATGCTTTTTAATTTTTACATACCACAAATTTTTATTGGTGAATTTAAGAAGAATCAATACAAAGTAATGAAGTTGGACTTTTAAATCCAAGTGGACAAAGACCACCACTAGGAGATGGACTTTAAAGTATCTGTATGAAAGACTTGAGGCGGCATCCTCAAAATATTGTCCAAAAATCACCAACTTCAGAATTATTGGTGGGGGAAATGATTAAAAAATCAGGTTCTTGAGCCCTGCCAAAGATACACTGAATTAGAATCTCTAAGTTGGGACCCAGAAATCTGGATTTCTAACAAAACACCCAGATGATTAGCATCACACCAAAGTTTGAGAACCAGTGGTGAAGAGTTTTAATTAAATTGGGGTTTAATATAAATCGGCAGGGTAATAGTTCTGAAAAGATAAAGAAATCTTAATGTGAGCCAAATTTTTATTGATCAAGAGCAAAATCACCTACACGGCTGAAGTCACTGTAGTGTACACATTTGTAGGGAAAAAGAGTCAGCATAGTGGGTATACTTGATCCAGTTCAAGGAACTGTAACTGCTCAGCCTGGAATAGAGAACACTTATGTACAAAATAGCACTGCTCTACCCAGTTCTAGGTAAGTGGTGATATTTGCAATTTAGTACAAAGCAGCATTCAGCTTTTAGGAAATCAGAATTAGACATTAAATTCACATAGAACATTCTAGACTCCTGCTTTTTAATTATTATGCTAAACTACTTTTGTATATGTTGACTGAATAAATTAGTCAAATAAAGGGCTTATAGACATGACTATTGTTTTCTTGGATCTAGTAAAGTTTGGCTTCCATAATACTATATTCTTTTCTCATAAGAATGAAGCTTATTGACAATTTTTGTAAAGAATAGAATTAGGGTAGGGCCTTTATGGTAAGACCAAACATTTAAGAATTATGTGTAAGCCCTTCACTTAAAACTTAAAGGAAAGTCATTCAAATATTTCTTAAAGATAGAAAAATAATGGATCATAAGAGAAAAGATTGATAAGTTGAACTTCCTTAAAATTAAGAATTTCTCTCAATTTAGAACCCCATAAAGCAAGGGAATATGCAGTTTGTACACTTGGATAAGATGTGTACAATACACATCTATAGAAAGAACTTATTCAGAATATACAAAAAATTCTTATAAGTCAACTACAAAGCAAAAGACAACACAACTAAAAAATGAGAAAAATACTTGAACTGATTTTTCATAAACAAGGATAAGCATTTGAAAAGCTACTCAACATTACTTAGCAAAATGCACATGAAAACTACAATATTGTAGCAGTGCACACCCATCAGATTGGCTAAAGTGGCTGATAAAAAATGTTGGCAACAATGTAGACCTCTTATACACATTGCAGGTAGGAATGGAAATTGTTACAAATACATTGGAAAACTGGTGATATATACTAATGATAAACATATGTTTACCTCAAAACCCTCCTGGACATATACCCTGGAGAAATGAATGCATATGTCCACCAAAAGACGTGTACAAGAATGTTCATACAGAAGCTTTATTTATTATGGCCAAATCAAACAACATACATATCCATAAAGACAAATACATTGTGGTAAATTTAACATGATGGAAAACTATACAGCAATAAAAGGGAAGCCACATTGCCTCACACGATAGCATGGATGAATCTCTACTCAAGACTATACTGTATGATTCTATTTTGTGAAGGTCAAGAATAAGCAAAACTAATGGATGATGACAGCAGTCAGAAAGTGGTTATCTCTGGAGACGGGTGGTGGATACTGATTGGAAGGGGCATGAGGGAAACTTTGAGTACTGGCAATGTTCTATATATCGAGCTGTTTTGTAGTTACAAGGATACACATAAACACAATTCATATTAGTTATATAACCTAAGATTCAAATTTTATTATAAAACTTTAATAATAATATAATAATGAACTGAAGAAGGAAACCCACACTTTTGATACCTTAATATAGGCTAGATACTATATGCTTTTAACATTAATAACTACAACAAGGGAAACTATGACCATTAATTAAATACCAGAGGGCCTAAGTTTGTTATCTAGAAACAACAGTGATCCTATGAGATAGACATTAGTATTTTACAAATGAGGAAATACAAATTCAGAGAGGTAAAATCATTTTCCTATAGTCTATGAAGCTAAGATTCAAAAGTAATTTTGTCATGTTCAAAATATTTGCTATAGACCATATGTTTCTTGGAGGATGAGGACATGTTTGTTTAACTCATTTGGGTATCTCCAGCACCTGGCACAGGCTTTTGGTTTTATTAGGTATTCAAAACATTACTAGTATAATGATTCAAAGAATGAATAAATGACCATGTCCTTTCCTCTCTATCAGGCCAGTTTCCTCTCTGCTGGTGATGTCAACATTAGTGAGGATCAAATGTATTTTTTTCACATTTCATTGGTGTGTAGGCTGGAATTTAAAAAGCACCTCAGAACCAGGAATGTCGTGGGAATTCCATCCAATACTGAAGTGCCTTGACATGGTGACTTTCTCTACTCTTCATCGCCTCCCCTCAGCTCCATTCATTTTACTAAAAGGGCTTCCTGCAGATAAGCTATTATATCTGTGTTCTGTGGCCTTAGTGCATGACTTGGGCCAGGGCTGATATGCAGATGGCATGAACTGCATCAGCCTTGCAGATTGTTAATATTTTGAATACCAGCCTAACTTTAGACCAAAGGGCAATACGCCTCATGGAGGGCTTGATCAGTGCTTAACACAAGACAGAAATTCCTAACAGTCAAAGATTACAGGAACTACTTCCTGAAGTAACTGAATTCCCATCAGTGGGGTTTTCAAGTTCTCTGGACAAGTTCTTGCAGATGCTGTGAAAAAGATTTGAATATCAGTTGAAAGCATGGACAAGATTTGTGATTTTCAAACTATTTTTTTGTTTGTTGTTAGTGGCAGATCCATCTCTTAATGGAAATATTAGAATGAGGGTCAATCTATGAAAGATTTCCAGGTGGTTAAGGCAGAACCTGCTATATCTCTGTAGTGTTTCTTCCTCTGCAGAATAGTGATTATTGTGGCTGCTCTGCTTCATCAAAGTATCACAGTGAGGGCCAAATAAAAAAAGGCAGTGAAAATGGTTTAACCATAAAATACTACACAAAGTCAGGTATTAGCACAATTCTTTAAAAAATTTTTTTAATGTTTGTTTATTTTTGAGAGAGAGAGAGCGAGCGAGAGAGAGAGAGCGAGCGAGCAAGCATGAGTAGGGCAGGGTCAAAGAGAGAGGAAGACACAATCTGAAGCAGGTGCCAGGCTCTGAGCTGTCCATATAGAGTCCTGACACAGGGCTCAAACTCACAGACTGCGAGATCATGACCTGTGCAAAAGTTGGACGTTTACCCAACTGAGCCACCCTGGTGCCCTGGTACTAGTACAGTTCTTACAACAGATTTAAAATATATGTATTTAAGCATCTATGTTTAAAAACACTGTGCTCAATGGTAGCAGAGCTGATCATGCTAAAGTAGGAAGGATTGGAACAAATTAACAATGTGCTTGTCCCTTTCCATGAACCCGGCTCCCTAACTTAAGGGGCTATTGTAAAGGATAAGTAAGTATATGTGTAAGGAAGGACCATGATGCTTCCTAACTTGGTTTAAATGCATTATTATATACATAATGTAATCCTTGAGAGGCAGCTGTTGTAAGCCCTCTCTTTTACAGTTGAGGAAACTGAGGTCCAGCAAGTGTAAGCATCCTACCCATGGCAGTCATTGGCAGCTTTTCATTAAGGAAATTGTTGACGTTATGCAGGGGTGAGGGGTGAGGGAATGGTGTTCTTCTGTGGTGTAATTAGTGAAGAAATGTGCCATGATTTAGGTAAGATAGAGATGTAAGAAGGGTCTCAAGAGCAGAGCTGTTTGATAAAATGATGGGTCTAGGATACCTTGTGGCAAGGATGGTCTTTTCTTGAATGCATTTGTAGAGTTCCTGCTCTGAGTACCCACTCTGCAAGTCACTGGCGAGACAGCCAATAGCACACATTTCCTGCCATTACAGTGCCCTCAATACTTGCAAAAGCAGTTTATATTTATACTTTCTGTGGCTTCTGCTTTCTTCCTTCTGCCTCCTCCTTTTCTTCCCTCAATTACCTGCCTGTGAAAACACTGCCAAGATAGAGTGTAAATGTCCCTTCCTTCTCACCCTTTGCATTCTTCCTGGTAACAATTTCTTATATGCTTACTATGTGCTGGACTTTGTGCTACACATTTTATGTAGACCATTGAATTTAGTCTTCATAACAACACTGTGGGATGTTTAATGATCTCATTAAAAAGGAAATCTGGGATGTTAATTTGTTCAAAATAGCTTGTCATGGCCAGTAAATGTTCAAGCTGGCTTTCATGCCTGGGTCTTTGGTCTTCAAGTATATCACACTTAACAGATACAATAACTAACTGCCTTTACACAGCATACATATATATGTTTGCTGTTGATGTTGATAATTACTTTGGTAGACATTAAGAATAAAAGGTTAACAGCTTTTGGAAGCCATATCTTAAGAGAGTCAACGTGCTATAGTATAAGAATTATAAGTAAAGGTCATATGCCTAGGAATTATTTATCTTGTAGGCAAAGTTAGGAATGGTTATGTACATGCTTTCATTGTTAAGAGCCTGTAGAGTCTTAACAATGGATTTGAGTCTTGCTTGTACCATTTAATTGATTGGTTTTATTTAATTTTTATTTATTTATTTATCTATCTATCTATCTATCTATTTTTGGAAGAAAGAGAGTGCACACAAGTGGGGTAGGGGCAGAAGGAGAAGGACAGAGAGAATCTTAAGTAGGATCCACACCTAGCATGGAGCCTGACTTGGGACTTGATCTCATGACTGTGAGATCATGACCTGAGCTGAAATCAAGAGACAGTTGCTCAACCAACTGAGCCACCCAGGCACTCCTTGTTTGTTTGTTTGTTTATTTATTTATATTTATTGAGAAAGAGAATTTAATTTTTATAATATTCATCTGTATAATGGGAATAATAATAGTGTCGTACATATGGTAATTATAAGGATTTGAATCACAGCATAATTCATGGTGTATAGTAAGTACTTATTATTACTACTATTATTACTATGATTGAGACTTTAATGTTTTTCAGGTACTCTCATGGGTCATTCTTTTTTTTATGCTCAATCAATGTAGAATAAGTGGAAATTTCATGAATTATTCCACACTGTTAGAAGGAAATGTTTTTTTCCCCTATGACTTACTGTATGCAAGTTTTTAGTCTCCTTTTTTTTTTTAAATAAAATTGTTCTTTTTGTGGAGAAGTGTCAAGACTTTATGAAGAAATTAGCTAAGAATAACTGGGAATGACCTATTCTTTTTTCTTCTTGGGGAGAAGCAGGCCCACTCTCCTGCAGTTAATTTCCCTTCTGTCTAGTCACACCGTGAGTGTCACCTGAGCATACCTGTCGTGCCTAGCCATGCTGTAGTGGAGTCTACATTACCAGGTTTTTGTTTTCAGTGCTAGAAAAGCCATTTTGATTCACCTGTTAGCTTACATACCCCAACCTATCAGCACAGGCACTGAAGTTGAACTTTGACCCTCACCTGCCATTTTTCTGTTTATTTGTCAGTGCATTCAAGACTCAGGAGAAGAGGCGTGCTATTTATTCTGGAGTCCCTCAGAAGCCCCCCAAAACACTTTTCAGTTAATTTAGCAATAATTTATTAAACAAGTCTAGTGAGATCTACATTGCAAGGTGCTGGTAAGTCTAGGCTGAAAAGGGCTTACAGTGATGTGGCAAAGGCAGGACTTACCCATGGAAGCCCATGGCCCCAGATGACAATGTGGGTGGTGCAGTCCAGACAAGAAAGGACAAAAAGAAGAATAAGTATGGGATGGGATGGAATTGGTGGAGAAGTGGGCCCTGAGACGATGTCTGGAAGCATGGAGATAAGATCAGGTAATTGAAGAATACTTGGCAGGCCTTTCAGGGGGCAAGAGAAACAGTACTAACATCAATGAAATGGCTGGGCTCTGGCATTTAGGAGATTGTGACTACTGCCCATACAGGATATGGACCTTGTATAGCAATGGAGTCCTTAGATTGTAATTTACTCACTGAATGAACTTGGGCAAGTGAATTCCCTTCTATGAACTATGGTTTCATCATCCTTAAAATGAGAACAAGAATTTTGCCTTTGCCTGGACGTTGTAAGATATTAATGAGACAATGGATAGAAAACAACCAGCTCAATGCCTGGCACATGTGAAAGCTTAATTCATTTATTTGTTATGACCAGAGTAACCACAGTGCCTGTAAATGAAGTGACTTGCCTGCAGTTAGTAAACGTTATCTATGCTTTCTATAAAATCATGTCAGAATTCTTTGAGCTCTGAAAACAAAACACCCTAATTCTTAAATGGATATACTCATTATTCAGCAGACCAGAGTTCAACCTTTAACTTGTAGTTGTGAAATTCTTTAAGCTCTCCTCTTTTTTCAGTTATTCATTTTCACTAAATTTTTAATAAAAGAAATGTAAATATAGAACTTGCATGACCAGATTACAGTTCTGGTGTTTTGTACCAATTATTACATGTAGGTTTTAAATATTAAATACCAGTATTACTAAGGAGGATTTTATGAAATCAAGTCTTGCTAGAGGTTTCATCTGCCTCAATTTCTTATAGGTGTTCTATCAAAGTCTTATTTCCTGTCAGCAGCTGAATTGCTTATTATTTTTGTGTTTTGGAATACTTTAAGCATGAATATTGGGTGAAAATAGCCATGTCCTTAGACAAAAAGTAGTTTACAACTAATAGAATAACAAGCTTTCCATAGGAAATGAAAAACAGCTCTTGACATGCAATCAGAACCAGATTGCAACTTGAAGAATACCACCCTGGCATTTCATACGGGCCATCCCAGTGACAGTGGTGGACAGTCCAGATCACTCATTTGGTGACTATTGCCAGCTATATGCAGGTGGTTTCCAAATCTGTATCTTCAGCCTAGGACTCTCTTTGCCCCACATCCACTTGCTCAGCTACTGACTGGGATTTTCCACCATGACGTCTCAATTGCCTTAACATGCTCCTAAAGAAACAATTCTTTCTCCCAACATCTCCTTTTCCCTGTATCAGTAAGTAAATGGCATGACCATCCATCCAGCAAGCCAACAAGGTCACAGTCAGTCACTCCGGGGAGTCACTCTTGGTAGAATAGTATTTGTGATATTAGTATTAGTGGTTAAGAACATAGACTCAAGAGGAAAACCACCCATTCGTTAGCTGTGAGACCTTGGGTAAGTGACTTAACCTTTGTGTCTCATATTTATCTCCTTTATAATACAAGAATGATAGTAGTTCTAATTTCATGGGTTTAGTGTGATGCCTGAGTCTATATTTCCAAGTGCTTGGCACATAATAAATTCTATGTAAGCATTGATTAAATAAATAAATGACACATTACATTCCCTGAAAGGATATTAAATTCATACATTCCTCTCCATCTCCATGAAGCCTCCCTTCATTCAGACTCTAACTCCTCTGGAATAGTGCAGTGATCTTCATTTTCTCAATGAGTTCCTGACTCTCGTCTTGTGCCCCTTCAGTCTATACTTTCCACAATAACCAGAATGATGTTACTGAATGCAGAGCAGATTGTGTTTCTTCCTTAGCTACAACTTGGAGTGACTTTTCAGTGTCTTACCCAGCCTAACTCAATTCTTCATAGTCTGGCTCCTGCCTGAATCTCCAGCGGTCACCCTCCCTCCTCATCGTTCTATGTTATAAACATGACAAATGAATTCTGTTTCCCTAAGCTTTTCTCCATTTACTCTGATTCCTGTTGGTAGAAATCTCCTCTCTGCCTTGTTTACCTTAGATACAGCTTAAGCGTCCCTCTCTGTCTCTGAAGACTTCTTGATTCTTCCACCAGGAAGAGCTCTTCCTTCCCTTGTGTTGCCATGGTATAGGTGGTTATCATTGCACAATGACCTTTATGCATTTATTTGTTGCACATCTACTTCTACCACCAAAATGTGAGTTCCTGAGGGCATGGAGACTTTCTAGGTTTCACTCACACTTAGTTTTAATTAACTTTGTTTGTTTTATCCTAGTAACTTTTCCAATATCTGGCATAGGGTAGATGTTTGATTAACATGCACTGAGTGAATAAAAAACTGAGTGGCATCTTATTGATCACTTAATACAACCCTTAACTTTGTAAATGAGAAAACAGATCTCAGAGAAGTTAGGTAACTTGTTCTAGGTTTCCCAGTTGGTCAGCATTAGAGTCTAAACTAAAAATATCGTTCTGGCACTTCTCATTACATTGCCTCAATTATTAAGGCTCTTTTGGATCAATTACACAATTTTAAATTCTCAACTGATGAAGCTAAGTGCTCCCTGAGCCCATTCTCCTAATATATTTCCATTAAAAATACCTTTCTTGGTACTCTGGATTCAGACCCTGTGGTCATGAATGTTAGCTAAATCTCCAAATCACTCAGGGCTTCTAGGGAAAGAGTATGTTTTGCCTACTCTCCAGACACTGGAGGTGACCTTTATTCTTTATCATTTTAACTGGGGTTGGGGTTGGTATAACAGACTACTTTTTGAAATTTAAATATGGGAACTCTTTTAAGAAGAATTATTTTATCCTTGGGAAACTGCCTCTGTGTGTGTGTGTGTGTGTGTGTGTGTGTGTGTGTGTGTGTGTGTGTGTGTTGTGAGCAAAGGGGCAATAGGTTACTTGAAAGAGTGGTACAGAGGTGAGAATTGGGGATGCCATGAGTTTTGCATTCCCGTTGAAAAGTCTTCAGAAAAGAGTAAGGTCAATTCTGATTTCTGCCAAGTTTTGCCTTGCATGCTGCAGAATGAAATGAGGTAATGTACTTTATGAACTGTGAAGAGCTACAGAAATGTGAGGCATTTTTAGAATCATTGATTTATGGAAAAGGAAAGCCTTTAGAAATGATGTAGCCCTCCCACTTCCTCATTTCACAGAGAGGGGAAGTGACTCTCCCAAGGTCATAGCTAGAAGGTAGGCAAGGTAGGCTCTGCTCTCTCCCCAGCCCTTAGCTTGCCTTTTCCCATAGGTTCTCTATAATCTCACCAAATAATGTGGCCCTGAAAGGGCTGAGTTCTCCACTCTTCTGTGCTTTTGCAAATGTTATTCCCCATGCCAGGATACCTTGTTATTCAGGATGCCTGGGATACCTCCTTATCCTCAACTGACAAGGTTCTAGTTTCCCAGCTCTGTACTCCTAATGTCTGGTCATGATACAAAACATGTAGAAGAAAACCTTTCCCTTAAAGACATTTACTGTGAACTATTTCCATTTCAAGGGAGGTCCCTTGAGTACAAGTCCCCACTCATAGTTGTGATCTCGACTAGAGATGTTTTAGGTGGTGGGAGATGGAATTAGGGCACAGAGAAGGTCCTCATAGACACACGATCCTCTTGGTTCTCTCCAAATCACACCTCATAGGCCATGTCTTACTCTACCAATATTTAAAGTAGGGGAGTTTATGGGAAGTGGGTATCTTGGGGGCTTCAAAACAGCCTGCAATAACTATCAGAAGAATGTTTGCTTCTGAAAGAGAGATGGAGTTGCAGAGACAGATTTAGAATTAGTTTAAAGAAGACCTTTCTGATCAGGGCTAAACAACCATAGAAGGGTGTGCATCCCTGAGGAGGTAAAGATATCCCTGTCCCCTCAAGTGTTCAAACATAGCAGCAAGCAGGGCTGAATCACATGACCTCCAAGCTTCCATGTGGCTCTCAGTTCCTTGATTCAATGATAGAGTTTCCATCTTATCTCCAGTATTGCAGTTTGAGGTCTTAATCCATGAAGTGAAGGGGAGAGTTTTTCCTGTGAACCTCTATAGATGTGTTACTTTAATCAAGATTGGAATGACCAAATGAAGATTTCCTGAAATGCTAAAAAAAAATGTTGTCATTGTGGTGTGTGTACATGTGTGTGAGTATGGAGAAGCAGAAAATATAGATATATTGTTTATTTTTTCTTTCTTTTCCCTTCATCTTTTCCACTGATTGGTAATCCTGTAGAGCCCTTCAACACATACATTAAGCACAGATTCTATATCCCAGTTTTGAAGCTAGATTTTGGGGCATAGATTAAAAGATGAATAAGATATGAACACTTTTCAATTTGCTCAGCTTAGTGGGAAGAGAGAGACAAAAAAGAGAGCCTCTCTACTTAGTCATCAGCTGGTTTAGTATCTCAATCTGTCCCTAACAAAATATGCTCATTCTCCCCACCCCCCATCTTTAATGAATTCCCATGTTTGCATTTTTATTTGGAGTCCATTTGTAGGACTTATTCCCAGAAAAAAATAGATGGCATATTCAAACTAGGCGATTAGGGTAGAATTGAATAAAAGATTCATTTACAAAGGTATGGATAGATTGTATGGAAATCAGAAGGAAAATGCAGTGTCTGGGACTATTAGTAGCTGGCTATTTTTACTCTTGTGTGTGAGGAATAAAAGGAGAGAGAACTTAACAGAATCTAATGGTATAGAAAATGGTATGGAGAGGGCTACTTGGCAGGGGTTGTGACCTTCTGCCAAGGATGCAGCAGCCTGTGATGACTGCAGAAGAGAAAGGTTGAGAGGACTCTTCTTTCTCTCAGATCTCTGAGATATCCTTCATTGCTGGACTCAACTGGTAGTTAGGGAGGAAGCCCTTTGATGGCATCCAAAGAGGTCAGTCTCTCAGGGCACACAGCTAGTGATGTGGGGTCAGGTGTGAATCTGAGGGAACAAATCAGAGATAGATAGTTCATTATACTGGATAAAATAAGCCTTCAGGGGCACCTGGGTGGCTCAGTTAGTTGAGCTTCTGACTTTGGCTGAGGTCATGATCTCACAGTTTGTGGGTTCTAGCCCCAGATTGAGTTTTGCTCTGGCAGTGCAGAGCCTGCTTTGGATTCTCTGTCTCCCTCTCTCTGCCCCTTACCTTCTTCCCATTCTCAAAAATAGACAAACACTAAAATAAGGCTTCAGTCCTACAAAGACATGCTCAGGACCTCCTCCCTCTACACACTCACATACCTACACACATCCTTCTATTACTCCAAGTTTATGAGAATTTGTTGGCATCAGAGACTATATGAAACACATCACCTACTGTGTTTTCTTCACAAACATGCCTCAATGTAGGTGAAGAGATAGAACAAAAATGAGACTAAAATCTCTCTGTCTCCAAAATGCCTATAGTATGTCTAGTTTCAGAGCAGTATGAGCACATTTGCTTTGAGCAGTATCCTCAGGAGATAAACTCTCCTCTGCCTGTACATCCTTGCAACCCTTACCTACCTGACCAGCCATGATTCTTCACCCTTGCCTCAGGTTGGTTTTCTCATGCAGAAAGCCTTTACAGAACCTTCCAGCTGGTGGTGTGTCCCTCTCAGGCTCCTTTACGTATACTGGCCTTGCTTCTCATATGGCACCAACTGTATTAAGTTTAATCATCTTGATTATTTTCCCTGTGAGACTGTTAGAAATTTGAGATCAGGGATCATTTATTTTTCATTTCTATGTCTGTAAAAACACAGTGTCTGCCATGCATTAGGGCTCAGTAAATATTTCTTGAATTATTGAAAAATAAGGGCTTAGTCTATAAAAAAGATTAGGTGGAGGAATGCTAGGAAGGTAAAATAAAGTGTCCTTTATGTTCCAATGTTTCAGGAAGAAATTCAGGAAACCTATTCAAATAGTCGTTTCTGTAACCAGATAAACCAAAATGATGTCATGAAAATCCCACTGTTATCATCTATGAGTACACCATCCCATTGCAGTTAATGGAAATAAATGTACCATTTAGTACTTTAAATCACCAAGCAACATAACTGCCTTCTATTTGCAGTGACCTTCTGATGCCCTCATTATTTTCTCACTGCGGATGTCTGTGCCTGATCTTGTTGATTCAGCACAAGGGGTGTATCTAAAAGGCACAGGTGAGGTGCAGAGGGGTGGTGGAGTCAGGAAAGGAGGAATCTCGAGTCCCCTGAAGACTGGAGGACTACCCATGATTCTCTACTCTTACCTGCATGTTGACCTTAGTACATTCATTGCATTGCTGTGTTTCACACATATCCCCACTAGACCGTGAGCATCTTGAGGGCTAGTATCACATTCAGTTCATCTCTGGGTCCTTAGTGCCTGGTATAAAACTTTGGACAGTGTTTCCACTATGTAAATGATGAATGAATGAATGACTAGCTTTTTCTGACCTCTACTCCCGATTTAAAACAATGACTGAAGGGGTGAGAGAGGGAGTTAGGACCTTGTGAAGAACATTATGATTTAATTTGGGGGGCATGGGGGAGAAGCCCCCAAATAAACAAAGGATCTTTTTTTCCTGGTGCTATTCCTTTCACTCTGACAGCCTTTTGCTTCCTTTGTATTGACATCCATCATAGTTAAATCAGGCACCAAAAGCAGTATATTTGCTTCAGTTTGATATCCTCACTGCTTTGCACAGAGGTTGGCACACTGTTGTAACTCAATGAATTTTTTTTAATAAAGTTAAAGTCTCTCTCTGAGCTTTTATGCTTCCTCTCACAATTGGCCCCTCCTATCTCTCTTGCCTCCACTTCCAATCATGCACACACTGAGCTGTGTTGCCCCATGAACATTCCAAAGTGAAATAGGAAGGGGGCTAGCTCTCATGATGTTTAAATTTTCCATTTTCAGACAAGCAAACCAAGGCCTACAAGGCCAAAAAAAAAACTTGTCTAAAGTCACAAAAGTTAGTAGCAGACTTGGCATTAAAAAAATGAATATCCTGGGGTGCTTGGGTGGCTCAGCTGTTTAAGTGCATCTGACTTCAGCTCAGGTCATGATCGTGCAGTTCCTGAGATCAAGCCCCATGTTGGAGTCTGTGCTGCCAGCTTGGAGCCTGGAGCCTGCTTCAGATTCTGTGTATCCCTCTCTCTGCCCCCAATCCACTCTCATTGTCTCTCTGTCTCTCTCAAAAATACGTAGGCATTTAAAAAAATGAATTTCCTGTCTCCCTATTTGTCATCATATTGTGACTCCATAGTTCTGTTTTGTGATTTAGTGGCTTTCAACTATTTTTGTTTTTTAACTATGAAACGCTTTGTTCTTATCCAGAAGTTCAATGTTTAGAACAGGCAAAGTCAATGCTCCTCTGTTTAAAGTAGCATTGGAGACACTCCTTCCAAAACTCAAACACATATGGTGGGGCACCTGGGTGGCTCAGTTGTTTGAGTGTCCGACTTTGGCTCAGGTCATGACCTCACATTTGGTGGTTTGAGCCCCACATCGGGCTCTGTGCTGACCGCTTATAGCCTCAATCCTGCTTGGAATCTGTGTCTCCCTCTCTCTGCTCCTCCTCCACTAATGCTCTCTCTCAAAAATAAAGAAGATGATCTTGGGATCTTTCATTCAAACACAAATGGCTCTTGGGGAATTCAAAGGAGCACAGTTTGAAAACTCTTGATGTTACAAGCCTTCTGACAAGAATAAAGGGAAGGATCAACTGAATGTGAGCTCTTACCCGCGTCTCCATGGAAGACTACATAGTAGTGGTGGTGGTTATGAACTAGTTACGCCTAATAGAGGGGACTGACAAAGAAGATATGATAGCATGCTAACTTGGAGCACAGGTTCTAGATTCAAGGCTGAGAGCTGCCAATGATTAAGAGCAAGGTTACTTTTTTTTTTTTTAAATAAAACGTCTAATTCATTCTTGATTTCTTCAAGTTTTAATTGAAGCTTATTATCAGTGGTGAATGAGCTATGTGTCTTCTCATGCTGACTAATTCAGGAAATAAAAAAAAATGTTTAAGTGCCACTTACTTAAAAAAATTCAAAGTGAAAATAACTTTATCAAATTCCATGGAAAAATCATATTCTTGTAACCTATATTATCTCCTTTATCAAATAGGAGATTTTCTATAGAAACGTGGAAGATTTCTAAGCCTTTAAAATTAAATCTCAGCATACTTGAGAAATGGCAATAGAGAGACAAGTCTGTAATATCCCGTTCTGAAATCATAGAATAATTTAGCATTCACATTGTTCACATGTGTTATCTCTACTCATTAATGAAAAATCCTACAATGTAAATATGATTGATGGGGAAACTCAGAGAGGTAAAGTGATTTTCTCCAAGTCATCCCAGCAGGTTTGCACAGAGCTAGGACTCAATGTAGTTAATTCCAGTTAAGGCAATGTTTACTAACTATATTAATAAAGACAGGCCTAACAGCTATAATAAATAAACCTCTAAATCTTAATGGTTAATATTATAAAAGTTTTTTTTCCTTGCTAATCTGAGAGCCCAGTGTGTGTGCTTGTAGTTAGTGGATCTTTCCTAGGCAGTGATTCAGGGAGCCAGGCACCTTCCATCTGTGGTTCTACAGTCTTTACACAGCCCTCATGTTACCTGGGGGTTATCTCTACTCCATTCATTTGGAAAAGAGGAAGCACATGAAGGATTACATGAGGAACATTTGCATATAGTAGGTTTGGAAATCACCTACACCTCTATCATTGGTCTTAGACAATCATCACATGACCATTCCTGACCCCAAGTGGGCTAGGAAATGTACTCTTACTTTGTGCCTGGTGAGTATGGAAAGGGGCATCATAATCTGCCACATTAGTGTTGTGAGCACGTTGAGGACCAGGGCTGGGTCTTATTCATCTCTCTGTATTACAAATTGCTTTGGTATGTGTTGAGAATCATGTTGAGAACCTCCCTCAGCTGTTGTTGAAGTGTCATCTTTTGTTGGTGAGATGGAGTGGTAGATCCTTATTCCTCTCTATTCTGGGAGTATCCTACCCCTGCCCCCATTCATATGGATACAGCTGAGGTTGCCATATTGTTGAACATAACCTTTCTTTTTTAGACACAGTTGATTGGTACTAAAGTAGGTACTACTCCAAGGTGAACCAAATAAAATGCTTCATAGAAGACTTCTATGGAATTTTTCAAGCTATATGCTCATTTCTCTGGAGGTAGAATCTGTGCAATATGAGGCTCCGGAGTGGTGGGTAGCTACGTTTTTCACTTTGCAGAAGGCAGTCAGCAGTGATCAATAAGGAAGCCAGCAGTGCAAAACCAGGGAAGTGCAAAAACAAGATGAGACAAGTCCATATTCTTTTCTAATTGCTCCAAGGTCCAACTACAACCATACCTTCCTTCAGTTTGGTTCAACACTTCCACCTATGTGAGATGATCCAGTATCCTTCCAATGTATTTTCTCTTTGCCTGAGTTAGTCTGAGTTGGGTATACACCTAAAGCAATGACAGGAGACCTGGTCATGCAGTTTGACAGCTTAGGGTGAGCCAGAACAGGACTCTGCCGCCCTCCAGAAGGGCTTTCTTACTTCAGTGGTTTGTAGTGAGCTCATTCTCCTCCTGGAGGCCTTTTCACACCCAGTAGAAATCCTACAGGAGGATATTGTTCTGAATATTCTAAGAAAATATTCTGCATGGTTGTATGGTAGATTTTCCCTTGGTCGTTCATCTGCCTCATGTAAACGAAAACAGTTGATTGTATTTCCAAGTATATTGAAGATCTTATCTGGAAGCTGTGGGCCAATGAGGGCTCTGGTTCTGGGTTTAGTCGCATCTCTATTAGATGATCCATGATGTCCCTTCCTACTCTGAGCCATGTACAAGTGTTACATGGGAGCTGAAAGTAGAAAAATGATCATTTCTGAAGTGCCTCTCCTTTTACAAAATGACTCTCCCATATATTTCTCTTTTAAGCCTGTAAGGGGGTGAATGACATCATCACACATGAGCTTGGTAGCCTGGTAACCTATAGGATTTCTGTTTTCTCATTTGTAAAATTCATGATTAGTGAGGATTGCATTCTATTAATGTATGCAAAATGCCCGGCCACGGACAGGAACTTGAGTATTAGTTCTTCCTCATAACTTCTCACTTACGTACTTACATACTCATGGCTCTGAACAGCAGAGACAGCTTAAGGAAGAGGACTACAGTGGTTATGTCCAAATTCTCTCAGAAGCCACCACCTCACTACCCCCCCCCCCATAACTTGCTCCTCTTGACCCTTCTCTCATCCTACCTCCTTGACACCTCTGTATCTTCTCTCTTTTTTTTTTTTTGTTGCAGTGTCCTTGTTGTCTCCCACAAGTCCCTCTCCCATCCCTGGTGCCTCTCCCCGCCTCCTGCCAGCCCCAGCTGCTGGTGTGGCTGACTGTTCAGATGCTATTGATTTTCTTCTATAAAAGATTGCTCAATTCATTTTCTCCACCTCGGCCCAGCGCCAGACCTCAGGGTAGGCCCCATGATGACCGAGTTGATTATGTGCACTGCTTCCCCTGAAGGACTGCAACCACATTCCCTCTTGATTCCCAGACAGGATAAGACAGTGAAGGTGAACATGATTCATAAACTCTGCAGAGCTAAACAGCGAGCAGTGGACCCTGACTTACTCATCTCCATATATACAATGCCTAGCACAGGGCCTGGCACCAAGTCAGTGTTAATAATGTTTGTTGAAATTAAATGAATCTCTTCTTAGCTTCACAGCATTCTGGGCACACAAGGAGGATCTCCATTGCTTCTGATTGCCTATGGCAGTGGTTTGCAGCCCTGGTGGAACATTAGAATCACCTGGAGAGATTAAAAAAAATATCTGTGGCCTGGCCTTACCCAAGACTAATTAAACTTGAATTCACTAGCAGTGTGGCCTGAGCATTGGCACTTTGTAAGAGCGCAAAGGGTAACTCTGATATGCGCCCATTGTGGGCTTACAGGATAAGAGCCTGGCACTCAACATCTCTGGTTCTCTCCTCCTGCTTTGTGTCCAGGATCATCTCCTCCCATTGCATTCCACATACTCTATGTTCTAGCTGCTTTGACCTTTTTGCTCTTCCCTTTGGGCATCACTATACATTTGTCCCTTCTGTTGCCCTGTCAAGGACTCCCTTCCCTAGTTTCTCTCCCTGGTCAGCTCCTACTCATCCTTTAAGACAGATCAAATTCTACCTCCTCTGAGAATACTTTTCCAGCCTTTCCAAGTCTCTGGTACTCCAGATCTTCACCTCTGCATCATATTCTCTTCTCTGCATGGGTTTGCCTGATAACCTCCAATTTTTCTTCTGTCCTGGAATTAGTTTCTTCTACTCTGACTGCCTAATAGTCCAGGTAGAAATTTTGCCTCATCTTGTCTGTAGCTTTGTCCTTGGTCATGGCCTTTTGGGGCCATCCTTGGCTCTAAGCTTTGAAGTCCACTTGCTGACCCTTTCCCTCTATCCTTTCTCAGCTTCCAGAACCCCTGTACAGGTACAGTGGCTGGGACCCTACATTTCTGGAAGAGACATTTGCATACGAACTCCACTGGGTAACAATGGGTCAAATTTACTGAGTGTTTACTATGTCCCATGTTCAAGTGCTTCACTGCATTATCTCACATAACCCTTAACTATTGAGTCACGGGACTTAAAGACTATAAACGAATTGTCCAAAGGCAAACGAGCATCAAGAAGGGAAGCTGGGATTTCCCTGAAGCTACCAGTGTTCAAGTCCAAGTTTTTATGCCTATGTGATACTTTCTTTAATGCTTCTCTGTGCATTTGGTTTTTTATTCTGTTGCTGCATGCTTGTGCTGGGTTATAATTTATTGGTTGGTGTGTCTTGTCCGTCCTCCTGCTCTGTGACCTTCTCAAGGTCAGGGATTGAGGTGTTCAAGTCTATACTCATAGCATTTAACAAATTGCCTGGCATGGAACAGAGACACAATAAATGCTGTGGCATAAATAAATATATGACCACTATAGCCCTAAGGGAGACTGGTCAGTCTCCCTTAGACCACAGTCAGATCAGAAACCTCACTCTAATAAGGCCCTGATTGGTGAGATCTCTACTGGGCAGAGAAGGCAGATGGGTGGAGGAGGGGGGCAGCCGGCCCGAGGGCGCCTTTCCCTGGTTCCCTTGAAAGCCTGCGTCTGTCCTGTCCTGTCACCCAACAGCAACAGAACATTTGTTCCCCGAAGGACCGGCGCTGTGCCAGCAGCAGGTGGCGGCCTGTCCACTGGGAGGGAGGCAGCAGGCGGGAGCATTGATGTGTGCCTGAGACAAGATGCTGCAAGTCTGCTCTCCGCACGGCAGTGACAGCAGCTGGGACAAGGTTGCAAGTCACCATTCTGTAACCATTAAAAACCAGTTGCTGTCCCTTTCATAATAATAAATTAAAATATCACTTCAAACTGTGCTGGTTTCAGAGAGCAAAAAGGAAAAAAACCCCACATGAAACAACAACAAAGAAACCACCAAATAGTGTTGGACCATATGTTATCAGTTAGATTGTCTATAAAATTGATAGTTTTCTTGGTAATTACAGAAAAGCTTTATGGCTGCTTTTCAAGATGCAATTTTTCATTTCCTCACAGGGAAAAAAACCTATCAACCAACAATGTACACATTTGGAAACAGGAGGATGAAAAGAAGAGTAGAAGCAACGTATTTCTGTCTGCTTAGTTGGTTGTTTTAAGAACTTCAGTGTTAAAACTAAACTAAGCCATCAATATCTCTTTTCACAACTGTCTGAAAATACACCTATTCGATGTTGGCAGGATCTACAAGGAAGCCTGTAAAGTTGACCTCAATGGCCCCATGTGCTTTGGCCTTCTGCAAGTGACTTTTTAATTTAATAACCAGTTAAAGTGTCTGGGAGCCCTTCACCTGTCTACAGTGGGAAGCCCGTGCCCTCCTGAAGATTTAAGTGGATTCATGACATAGCTCCTTATGATCTCTTCTTATGGTCTCTTGCTGTAGATTTGGCTTCTTGATCAACCAGCTCATGCATTGCCTCTTGTGGCTGCCCTCCTTCTTCTTCACACTCAGTCTCATTTATTGACAGTTTCTTCTTCACTCTGCAAAGCATCACAGACAGAAGGCAGCTATATGTAACAGACTTTCACTAAAAAATTTCAGGATGACTACAGGATTATAGCACAGAATGGGAAATGATCTAACACGCAAACTAGATTACTAGACATCTCAAAAACTGCCAGCCTTCTTTCCTACAGGGAAAGCCTCACTTGCTATGTTTATGGTCAGGTCCTACTTACAAACTTACAGACGTGTTTCATTAGACCACAACTCCAAAATTCCTGTTAACATATGTGCAGAGAAAGTCAGTGTGCGCATATGCTTGATCTCTCTCTCTCTCCTTGTTTTTTGTTATTACCCATCCAGAACAGCACAGAAGGTTTTGCTGGGTATAAACTTTTTTTTTCCTTTTTGTAAACAGGAAACAGTTTCTGAATTTTATTCCAAAAGAAATAAGAATCTAGATTTTATAATACTACTAAGGGAGTCTGATTGAATAAGTTTGATATCAGATTCTTACTATACAATATTACTACTATTACCATTAAAATTACCATATTACTATAAACAGAAAAAGTTGGGCTGTTCTGTGTCCCCTTGGTGTAGAGGCTGAGAGCTCATGCTCTGAACCCTGGTCTGAGCTGTCTTGGGTAGCAGGGTGGCACAGCAGTGGTCACAGAAAGGCTACAAACAACAATCCATTTGCAGTGACTTCCTTAAAAAGGGGCTGTAAGTATGGCAGATATTTAAAATTTCAGCCTGTTCTCCAGTAGGATAAAGCTGGGTCTTTGAGTTAAGGGGATACTTATGCTGATAAGTATGAGGGGATATCCTGGCTGAGGGCTCCTTAGTTTGCTTAATAAAAGGAAGGAGGACAGCATTTCCGCAGTGGCATAAAGGTCCTCTTCCACACTTGAAGTCATACTAAATACTTGAGATTTGTTAATTATGAGGTCTTGTTTCTCACGAATCAAAATGAGCTCTTCAAGCAGAGGCAGGATCGCAGGAGCTTGCATGGGACTCGCAGATACAGTGGACACCTAACGTGAGTAAATGGAACTAATGGGGTATCATGACAAAGGCCCTATGTATGCTAATTCTGCACCCTGGAATGTTTCCTTCAATGTCACGAATATGTACACACACACACACACACAGTCTCTTTTAACTTGGTAAATTCTTACTTATTCCTACACACCTTAGCCTCCTGTAACCTATGTCATAATACTTACAGAATTTGCTTCTTGTGTTCTACATTCATATCGTATTTGTCATTGTATTCTTTAAATATGTATGTCCATGTATTTGTGATCACTTGTGAAGCCCTTGATTCTCCTCTACACTTTCAGCTGCCTGAGGGGAGCCCATGTCTGAGTGGTCTAGGACAAAGCCCAGTGCTTAGGACAGAGTGAGTGATAAGGGCAGATATAGAGTAGTTTTCATGTTTCCTCTTCTTTATGGGCCAGGCTACATTTCCTATCCCATTTGATGCTAACTATGGCTATTTGATGGTGTTCTAGTCAATGGAATTTGAGCAGAAGTAATATGCTCACTTCCCTACCTTTCCTTTTACAAAACCTTGCATGTGAGATCATCTGCACTCTTCCCTCCTACCACTGGCTTATGGAAGACAGTAACAGTGATTTTGGAAGCCATGTATGGTAGATGGCAGAGCCACAGGGTGGAAGGAACCTGGACCCCTGGGTCATCACTCAGAACAAAACTTTCACCAATCAGGATTACCTGTTGTGAACTGTACTTGAATGAGACATGCATTTCAGAGTTTGTCACAGTGGCTAGAATTACCTCAATTAACAAAGTAATCATTTGTATACGTGTGTGTGGGATTAATAGATGTGTATAGAAAAACAGATATCTAGGATACAGATTGTGTCAGAAATGTTGAGCCCTGCAATATTATGCCAGTCTTCAAGGAGACAAATGATTCCATAATTAAGAATGAGACGATATACCAGCAATCCAACATTTGCTTCATTCTTGTAATAAATATGTCAGACTAATGCTAAGAGAGGCCTGTTTCCCCTTTGCACCCACGTAAATAAATCCTCTCTTCTCTAAGATACCTAACTTTCCCAGTTGGCATATGCTGAATGTTTGTGTTTCCCTCACATTCATATATTGAAACCTAGTCCCCCAATGTGATGGCATTAGGAGGTGGGCCTTTGGGGTACGATAAGATCATGAGGGTGGAGTTCTCATAAATGGGATTAATGCCCTTATAAAATAAACTACAGATATCCTTCTTGCCTCTTCTCTACATGAGGACACAGCTAGAAGACAGCTAGCTGTCTGTGAACCAAGAAGCAGGTCCTCACCAGACACTGAATCTGTCAGCGTCTTTATCTTCACCTTCCCAGAGCTGTGAGAAATAAATTTCTGTTGTTTATAAGCCACGCAGTTTTTGGTATTTTGTTATAGCACCCCAAACATACTAAGACATGGGCTTTTCATTCCAAAGTGACCGTCCCTTCCTTGTCATGCCACTGAAAGACACAACATTTTTTTAGGTATTAATGATCTTCTGAAGCCAGCTTGTAGTAAAGGGTTAACTCCTGCTTTCTATTTTACATTCATGGAGAGACTGCATTTTTAGGGCCAGTGGCAAAAGTCAGTCTTTGCTGAAATTTCAAGAGTGGATTAAACTGAAGCATAGATCACTGAGCACTAGCAGGCAGCTTATATTCTTATCCTAAAGCATTTGCCATAGTCACAATGACAGGGAAAAATAACAGAGAGAGTCTGAGATATTGAAAAAAGTACGCAATTGCCTTACCTGTCCTGGACTTCAACTTCTGATCTTTTATTGAAGGATTATAATTCCTGGCTGAAATAGGTGCTATGTTTTCCCATGACAATGGGCTGCCTCTGGAATCATAGACATCAGGAGACCAAGAGGGGAAGGTGGGAATCTAGAAGTTAACTATGCCAGAAAGACTGTAGAAATACTTGGTAGTGGGTAGTGAGATTTTTTTCCTCTTACTATAACAGCCTATACTATTCTAAATAATTGATTTCTTGCTGAAGTTTAAAAAATTACCTGTTGTTTATTAGGTGTATTGCCAGACTCATTTTGTATGCTGTTCCATATCTTTTTGGCCATTGTTTTCTGCTTGAAGCTGTTGATCTAGAAAGATCACCTGACAATTGTATTCTTACAGGATGAAGAGGGGAGATTTCATCTTAAGATCTGTGGCCACTTTATGGCAGGGCCAACTTGTTATGGTACTCCACCTGTTTCCAGTCCCTCATATCTGCATGATGGCTCCTATTCCAGGGCTTTCCTGCTACTACTGAGGCAGGAAACACTGTGAAGCCTTGACATTTGGTGTAACACATGCATGCTAGCTCACTGTGGTTGGGCTGTAGGCTGCACACACACGGACAAGGAGAGCCACAGGCTCACCAACTGCAGGGATTCACCCTTAGCTACTGTTAGCGGATGGCGTCAGGGATCTGACTTCCCTAAGATTGTTGCCAAGGGGTTGGGAATGACAGCTGGATGTGGGAGGAGTTGACATTAACATTGGGTTAGCTTTATCAATGGGGGTCTTCTCCCTTTTTGTCCATATTCCACTTCTATGGAGAAGGGCTGGTTTCATAGGATCTCTTAGAAGCTATCCCCCAAGAGTGAGTTGTGATCAGTAGGGTAATGCTGTCTCTTGTATTGTCTTTCCTTTCTTCCTGGTCTCACTCCCCTTTCTCTGTATCCTGTGTCTCTGGGCTGTGCTCTCTAATAAAGTTTACCATGAAAGCTTTTGACTCAGGATCTGTGTTTTGGGAAATAAACTTAAGACATAAAGCCCCAGTGTTGAGTCAGGGGGATCCTAACCTACTTAAATTGGGATATCTTAGGTGCCGGACAAAAATGAATATAGTTATGGGGATAGAGGGTTGAATGATTTTAATATTTATCTGTTTTTCTACAAATATATGTTGTAGAAAATTTAAAAACCCCACAAACTTAGTTATTAATGCACTCATCTTCTCTCTTCCTCTCTGCCTTTCCTCACTTACTCACCCACAAGTCCAAATATTTGTTCATTTTACCAATAAGGAAAAGCTCGGATATTCACTCCGAGAACGGCAGTAGGGAATTGCCCCTTTGTTTTTCCCAGGGAGAAGTTCAGCATCTTTAAAAATACTCACCTCTCAGAAATAGAACTGACAGGATGTGAGGCAGAAGAGACCAGTGAGTGCCAGAGACATCATGCTATGGACTCACTCGGCTCAGGTGTATTCCAGATGCAAGTGTGTGCACACATGTTTGTGCATTGTGGAGTGAGCAGTGAGGAGCAAACAGCAAAAGAAAAGAAGGCATCATCCCACATCACTCTCTTCCTCATTTTTCAGTAAGTTCCCACGAGGCAAAAACATATTTAGAACGGGGTGAGTTGCAAGCGTCACAGTCCCATGGAGCTTCTTTTTCAAAATGTGCATGGTTACTAGAAATTGAGTCCAAAAGCATTCACATTTTTTCCTTTGTCAAGTGAAGCTTTTAATGACTGCAGGGGTCTTTGAGAGAGATTGTTTGAAAATAAATATAGAGGTTTGGCGAAGCTGCCAGAACTCAGACCTTCACCTTTTAAATCGCATTAGTAATGGTGGTATGTGTGGTTGCTGGACAAAATGGACTTGAAATATCATCAGGAAGGAAAAAGAAATCAAGATATGTTTCCTTCCGGTGGCTCACTCTGAAAGCAGGGATAAAAGGCCCAGGGATAAGAGGGGGTCAGATCAGGGTTGTATTTGTAACAGCAATGAATGGACAACAGCAAAAATCCATTCCTGATCCACAGAGCTTGAAGAGAGGTCAGATCAGATAAATTAGGAGTTCTATACAGAAAGAAGATTTCTCACAGCCCAGCCAACCTGGGCTCTAAAGCAATTGAAATAGACTTGAGAGCTGGTGGGGGGGTACCCTAAGGATAGGCTAAGAAGAATGGGGAGGAGAGGTCTGTGCTTTGGCAGCTGAGGGCACAGGTTTAGCTTAAGACTTCAAGGCTTTGCATCTTAAAATTTAACTTTTTCCCATCTTGCTCTTGGATTTGGAGACCCAAAGGTCTTTTACAGGAAACCTCAAGGTTCAGAAGCTGTTTATTAAGTTTGTTTTTTTGGGTCATAAGAAAGTGTTGCCTACCTTACCTGGGGACAGTGTTTTTTAGGGACACATTTGGTTGGAAAGGGAGGAGTTGCTAGGTACCAGGCAGCTCTAATGACTGCTTTCTTTCTCTGTCAAGGCCTCATAGTCTCCCCCGCCCTCTCAGAGGTTGCACTGCTCCATGAGCACATCCGCTGCATTATTTTGCTACCACCTGGATTTCCAAGCACCTGTCCATTCTTGCACCCTGTGTCTTTGGCTTGCCCTTGGCCCATCATTGTTACTCTAGTCCTCACTCTATCACTGAGCTGCAGTACCCAATACTAATTTAACACATCCCCTTAACATTCCTTATTTCAACGTTCCAAGAAAGCATATCTGACTGATGACTCCTAGATCTAATTAGCTGTAGTCAAAGAGCAGAGTCATATAATATATCACATAGGCTGCAGGGGCTGTAGCAGGGGAGACAGTTTCATTTGGAAGAGGATCTGGATGAGGAGGTACAATAAATGCCTGATTTCTCCAGCCCCAAAGGCAAGCTGGATTCTCAGTAGGAATGTACTGGATGGTTTTATGTGGGTGTGATTAGACATGATCCACCTTTGGTAAAATGTGTGATCTGGATATAGGCATGGGAGAAACAGCAAGAAGTAGTAGGAGGGAAGGAGCCAATCTGTGTCAGCAACAACCATGAGCAGGCATTTACAAGGAGGTAAAATGACTTTGTATTTTGATAGAACAGCTCTAGGGAACTTGCTTAGGTTCCCCGAGATTCAGTTTTCTCTTCATTAAAATAATAATGTGGCCATCAAATAAGAGAATATGTATGGAAACATATGGGACCTTCAAGTATTTGCTGGTGGAACAGCATGGTGTGGCATTAGTATGTGACTCATACTAAATTTAAATCCAGACAAGCTGCTCACTAGGACTCACTAGGGCAATTTTGAACAAGTTGGCTAATCTTTCCAGGACTCAGTTTTGTTATTTGGTGAGATTAATAGGATGGAATGGCATGAAGCATATTCTCAATAAATGCATATTGTTAATATGATTATTAATATTTATTTCATATTGAAATAATTATATGTATGAGGCTTTCAGGTAGAGACTGGGAGTAAAGAATTACTTGGGTCATGGGAAACAGTGTCTATAGGCATAGAGGTGTGGAATAATTTTTTTGGAAAACAGAGAGGGGCCCAGTGGAGTTGAGAGAGATTATTGGGCAGATGGAAAGATTGGCAAAGGCTACTTCATAAAGGACCAGGGCAGCAGGGATGGCACCCAGTGTCTTGGACTGGGAAGATGCAGAAGTGTGGTGCAGAGTCAGCCCTGCAGAGGTCTGTCTTCAGGCTTGCCATCTCCAATCTATTCTCCATGATGCTGCCAGAGTCCTCTTTCTAAATCTCAGATCTGAGCATATGGCTTTTCAAGCAGAGTGCTCAATAACTTCCAATCCCTGCAGGATAAAGTTCATACCCTTTAGCAGGGCATTTAAGGCCCTCAGGATCATTCTAGGATTCTCTGCTACCACAGCTGTGCCACAGAAAAACAGTTTTCTGATTCCTGCTGCTTTGTTTCCTCCAGCTGTGGAGTCAAAGCCTTAGGAAGGGGCAAGGGATGGATCGAGACCAGGTTAGGTGCCCACATCTCAGCTGCCAGGCAGCTGGGCAAGTGAAAACCTCCATTTCCATCTTTCAGACAAGCATGAAATGCAAATTTCTTTTTCCATATTCCAAATATAAATGGTGGCTCACCTTTTGAAGGATGTTTGAAGTAGAAAGTTTTCACTACACTATATTGATTTATTTTTCTGACTTACCTTTAAGAAAGAATAAAACACTATTTTATATTAAATTTACATGGAATATTATTGATAGAAATGATCAGAATAACAGAAAGTTGGTAATGACTAAAACTTTACATTATTAAAAGTATTACAGTTGAAAAAATGGATAAGTTAAAAAAATGCAAAAGTCAACTGGGGAAATGACAGTTTTTGGAGAAATAACCCAACAAAACCATGCAAGCCTAAAAATGACATATGGGGAAATATTGACAAAACATTGATGACTGAATAACATAATATTGACAAAAATTATAAATGCAAAATTGAGTCAAGAAAGTTAGACTTTGTGGAAAAAATGGCCCACAGAGAAAACTTACTGTGGCAGAAACTATTATTCAATTTGATGCGAATGGAAAAAAAGGCAATAAATGAAAGTTCTATTATAAAATGTTTGTGAAAAACAGTGGATATTCATGGAAATAATTTTAGTAAACAAAAATAAAGTGGAATCAAAAAGAATGAAATCCTGGCATTTGCAACAACATGGATGAAGCTATAGTGTATTATGCTAAGTGCAATGAGTCAGTAAGTGAAAGGCAAATACCATATCATTTCACTCATACATGGAATTTAAGAAACAAAATAGATGAACATAGGGGAAGGGGAATAAAAAAGAGAGAGAGAGATGGAAGCAAACTGTAAAAGACTTTTGACTATGGAGAACAAACTGACGGTTGATGGAGGGGAGGATGGGCTAAATGGGTGATGGGCATTAAGGAGGGCACCTGTTATGATGAGCACTGAGTATTATACATAAGTGATTAATCACTAAATTCTACACCTGAAACCAATTTTACCATATATGTTAACTAACTAGAATTGAAATAAAAACTTGAGGGGCGCCTGGGTGGCTCAGTCGGTTAAACATCTGACTTGGGCTCAGGTCATGATCTTACAGTTTGTGGGTTCGAGCCCCGCATCAGACTCTGTGCTGACCGCTGGCTCAGAGCCTGGAGCCTATCTTCAGATCCTGTGACTCCTTCTCTCTCTGACCCTCCCCTGCTCACACTGTCTGTCTGTCTGTCTCTCTCTCTCTTTCTCTCTCAAAAATAAATAAAAGCATTTAAAAAAAAACTTGAAATAGAAAATGATGGAAAAATATTATTAAAAATGGTCATAGAATTAAAATGACTTTATATGTATATATACAAACTACAAACACAAAACAAACATATGTATGTTTAAAATGTTTGTTTATTTTATTTTTGAGAGAGAGAGAGTGTTTGTGTGCACAGGAGGAGGAGAGAGAGGGAGACAGAGTTTCCAAAGCAGGTTCCACACTGCCAGCACAAAGCCCGATGCAGGGCTCAAACTCACAAACAACAAGATCATGACCTGAGGCAAAGTCAGACTGACTGAGCCACCCAGGTGCTATGTATGTATTTTTCTTTTTTTATGGAACATTCCCCAATATTGATATAATCCTGGGGACATGTTTGTTTGTGACTATTGAATTAAACAATTGTAGAGTTACCGCATTTTGATTGAATTGAGCATTGTTAGCCAAAAATTATACCACTCATCTATTGGCAATGGGACTATAAAACTATTTATTAGAAAAGCAAATTTTGGCTGAAGTATTTCTCTGAGCTGAACATAAAAGGCAGGGATTTATTCATTTCTTCAGAGTCGATAATTAGATGCTGAGAGCAAGCTGCTGGGCAGTGTGCTCCTGATATGCAAGGACTCCCACTGGGAAGGACAGCAACCGTCTCTCAGTACTACCTGGAAGCTATACAAGAGCCTGCCTTCCTCATAGGCACCGGGTGGTGAGCAACCAAACACGGCCTACTGAGCACCCTGGAGTGTCCCAAGGGGTCTCCAAGTCTTTCTTTTGTCATCTTCTTAAGTCATTTCCCCTCTCTGTTCCTGGGAATGTGAGTAGTACCCAGGGATCGTGGGGGTCTGCTCCCTACAGCTGGCAATGCAGTGCCGTGGCCACACTATAGAATCTTACCATTTCAAAGTAGGAAGCATGGGACATCTCCTCAGTGTAGCCCCATGGACACTGCCTGCTGAGATCTGTTTCTGCCTCCGTGGCCACACTATAGAATCTTACCATTTCAAAGTAGGAAGCATGGGACATCTCCTCAGTGTAGCCCCATGGACACTGCCTGCTGAGATCTGTTTCTGCCTCCGTTATCAACATCGAAAAGCATTTCCTAGGCTCTCTTTGTAAATACTTCATTGTGGCACTGGATGCAATGAAGGGAACAGATGTGACGGGCCAACCTCCAGGGGTTTGTAATCCAAGGCAGAAGGACGGACAGTGTGAGCACAGATGAGCGCTCAGGCATAACCTGCAAACCAGGACACAGGTATGACAGTTGGGATTGACACAGTGCTGGAACCAAGGCTGAGTCCCTCCCTTTACATAAGGATGCTTCTTTTTACCATAGGTTTCCCTCTAGGGCTCCTTTAAACAGCTGGCTCTCTCTGTGCATTTCTAATCGGATTTGATTTACAAAAGGTCTCTTGAAAACAACTTATACAGCAGCATATTGACTGTATAGTGCTCATAGCATTGGTATAAGAGGATGTGGTCAACACTGATCAGGCCAGTAAAGGAATGTGAGTATGTATTTACATGTTAAACAATCCTAGACACTCCTTCCATTGTGCACAGTAGTAAAAATCCTGGTTCATTTCTGTGCCTGGCCAAACACCTGGCATGTGGGAGATGGTCACTACTGTTTATTAAATAAATGAATGGATTAGAAATGAAATACCTACCCCATGCATAGGCAATATAGATAAAATTTATTTCTTTTTTCTGCCCATTCTTCCTTTTCTACCCTCTTCTTCCCTTTCCCCCTTCTCTTCTCTCCCTCACTTTATTCCTCTTTCTTTTCCTCCTCTCCCTCCTCCTGCTTATCTTTCTTGCTCCTCTTCCTCTTTTTAACACATATCATTTTACTAATGATATTGTAATTTATTTGGGTATATAGTATACAGTAAGACTTTACATATTTTTCCCAGGCTATTAATAAACTCCCTGAAGACATTTACTAAATAGTCCTTCCTTTGCTGCTCAAGCTTCTTCAGGACATGGACTCTTGTTTTCTAATCTTGATGTCTCTCACACATGCTGCAAGGCCTAGAACCTATCATCTTCTTACTGGGTGTTGATGTATTTGTGTTGCCGCACTTAGCACCTGTTATGGGCTGAATTGTGTTCCTCCAAAATTCATGTATCAAAGTCCTAACCCCTGGTACTTCAGTATGTGACTGTATTTGGAGATAAATTCTTTAAAGGGGTAACTAAGTTAAAATGAAGTCTTTAATATGGGCCCTAATCCAATATGACTGGTCTCCTTATAAGAGGAAATATGGGTGTAGATATACACAAAGGGAAGATCATATAAAGATGCAGGAGATGGTCATCTACAAGCCAAAGAGAGAGGCTTCAGAAGAAACCAATCTGTCATCTCCTTCATTTCCGAATTCTAGCCTCCAAACTGTTGAGGAAATATATTTCTGATGTTTAAGCCACTCAGTCTAGGGCCCTTTGTTATGATAGCCTAGGAAATTAATGCAGCACCTATAAAAGTAATATATTTTATATAATATATATATAAGTAATAGGCTCTGTGAGTTATCTACTTTACTACTTTGAGCTACCTGACCATGCATTCTGACTTTGCTATCTGAATATGTGTATAGTGTACCATTTCAAATATGTATCACATGCATAGGAGAAAAATGAAACAGCAAAATGTTAATCTTGGTTTTTCTGTGTTGCGATTTTGGGTGAATGTATTTGTTTCTTTGTAACTTTAGGTATTAAACAAAAATTTCTATAACGAACCTGAGTCACTCTTCTAAATAAGGAAAGGCATTGTTTAAAATTCATAGGACGGTGTTAGTGTGTTTATAAACTGATGAGCTGGCTATGAGTCACAGGAGAGGTTGATGTGTAGATGAGTTTTGCAGTCTCCGAGTTCCTTATCCATTTTTGAACTGCTGTAGCCTAGGTTTAGTTTCTGTACAAATCCTTGTTCCTGAAAATAGTGATTTGTTTGGATACGTTCCCTTTTCTTGGTCTTTTTATTGTATAGTTGCAATGGGAAGGCATTGTTCACCTATCCTGACATAGTTCACACTTCTCTTCCTGGCACTGACACCATTATTTGCAGCTGCTTTTTCTTTTTCAGCTTCTTCTAATTTCCACACTACCACTTATTGTATTTCATTAAAACTGGTTTAGAAATGCAAGGCATATAATTAGATTGAGAAATATGCTATCGATTTAGTTTCCCATTATGATGTTATCACATGCACAAAAAGAAAAGTCATTTGGTACAATTGTTATGATTAAAACCAGGAAAGAGATCTATTACATCAGGCTTAGTTTTCAGTGCCTGATGTGGTATAAAATCTGAGAGAGGGGTTAATCCGTTTTTATTAGAGCTGTATATGTCATGTATCTATAATGCCTATAGGCTAATAATTTCAATTGAATCTTCAGTAGACAAGAAGTTTTTCAGGAAGTAATATTGGATAAAAGTACATCAAGACTTAAATAGTCTATTTTTAAGGTTGACGTGGATAATAATCCTTTTCCAGCTCTGCAGTGCGCAAAAACACATTCCGCACGTCTGTACAAGGCATGTTTTTATTGCAGGGAGACTCGGAAGGGCAAAAAGCGTGACCTCTGGAGTCAGGCAGAGGTGGGGTCAAATCATAGTCCTGTTGCTGACTTGGAGAAGGTGGGATCACTGTTTCATTAAGTATGCACCACGAACCAGGCTTTTAGAAACACCTATTTTGATCAATTCCTACAAAGCTGTTAAGTTACCCAAGGTCATCATTAGTAATTGACAAGATCTTAGTCTTCTTCTCCCCAAAGTCCATAAGCTTTCTGCAACACGTTCTTTCCTATTGTTGAGTGATGTTTAATAAATTACCTAACATTTCTGAACCTTAGTTTTCTCATTGACTAAGCAAAGATAATAATATTTCTTTATAAAGTAGTATTGAGGGGCGCCTGTGTGGCTCAGTCAGTTAAGTGTCTGACTTCAGCTCAGGTCATGATTTCACAGTTTGTGGTTTGAGCCCTCCCTTGGGCTCTGTGCTGACAGCTCAGAGCATGGAGCCTGCTTTGGATTCTGTGTGTGTGTGTGTGTGTGTGTGTGTGTGTGTGTGTGTGTGTCTGCCCTCCCTGGCTGGTGCTCTGTAAAAAATAAATAAACATTAGAAATTTTCTTAAAAGTTGTTTTCATGGTTAAATGAGTTACTATCTGTATAAAACTGAGCATCCTGCTTGGCTTATAATGTCAGTAAATGTACTTCCTTTTTCTCTCTGGTAATCTGGGGTAACCTGGAGGAGAGATACTCATATTCCTTACCACTACATATACAGGTGAGGAAAATGCAGGTCAAAAAACCCCATAATTTCTGCTACAGAAACATTTTGTTTGTTAGTTAGAATGCCTGGGAACCAGCTATAGATGATCTTATGACTGTAGTTCCTAAGATTTGTTTTAATAGGCTTTATTTTTTAGACCTATTTTAGGTTCACAGCCAAATTGAGAGGAAGGTATGGAGATTTCTCATATGTCACTTCTCCCCCTCAACATGCATAGGTTTCCATATTGTCAACATCTCCCACCAGAGTGGTCACAGTTGATGAGTCTACATTGATGCACCATTGCCACCCAGAGTACAAAGTTTACATTAGGGTTCACTTTTGGCAGTGTACATTCTGCATGTTTGACACATTTATAATGACATAAATCTATCTTCATAGCATCATATAGAGAGCAGTTTCACTGCCCTGAAAACCCCCTGGGTTGTGCCTGTTTCTCTCTCCCTCCATTTTAACTCCAAGCAACTACTGATCTGTTTACTATCTTTACAGTTTTGCCTTTTCCAGATAGTCATATTGTTGGAATCATACAATATGTAGTCCTTTTATATTGGCTTCTTTTACTTAGTAATGTAGTTTTAAGTTTCCTCCATATCTTTTCATGGTTTGATAGCTTACTTCTTTTTAATGCTGAATGACATTCTTTATACTAGAGTTAAGTGATTAACATACCACTGTATTGCTGTATCAGAATATTCTGAATTTTACTCTATCTTTACCATTACCAGTGTGTTTTATATATTTATATGTTTTCAGTTTACTAATTAGCATTCTTTCATTTCAGCTTGAGAAACTTCCAGCATTTGTTTTAAGGCAGGTCTAGTATTGATGAATTCCCTCAACTTTTGTTTGTCTGGGAAAGTCTTTATTGCTCCATTTCTGAAAGACAGCTTTGCTAGGTAAAGTATTCTTAGATGACAGAATTTCCTTTCCTTCTTTCTTTCTTTTTTTCCTTCAATTTTCTTCTTTCAGCACTTAGAATGTATCATCCCACTGGCTTGCGATGTTTCTGTGAGAAATCAGGTTTATGTGGGTTCCCTTGTATGCAAGGATTTGTTTTCTCTTGCTGCTTTAAAATTCTCTCTTTGTTTTTAATTTTAAAGAGTTTTTATTATAATGTGTCTTGGAAAAGATCTCTTTGAGTTGAATTAGTCTGAGGACATCTGAGTTTCATGAACTTGGATGTCAAAACTGTCTCCAGATTTGTGAAATCCTCAGTCCTTATTTCTTTAAATAAACTTTCTACCCCTTCCCCCCTTTTTACTGGTACTATAAAAATGCATAGATTGTTCCTTTTTATGGTATTCAATACCACACTTAGGCTTTATTTACTCTTTTCATTCTTTTTTTCCCTTTGTTCTCTTCTGACAGGATAATTTCAAATGATTTCTCTTCTACCTCACAGATTCTTTGTTTTGCTTGGTCAAGTGTGCTTTTCATTTCATTCATTGTATTCTTCAATGCCAAATTTCTGCTTCGATCTTTATAATTTCTGTCCCTCTTTTAAACTTCTCATTTTGGTTGTGTATTTTTGTCTTGACTTTGTTGAATCATCTTTCTGGGTTTTCTTAGCTCACTGAGTTCCCTTAAGACAACTATTTTGAATTCTTTTTCAGACAAACCATAGATCTCCATCTCTTTAAGGTCAGCCATTGGAAAGCTATCATATTCCTTTGGTATGTCCTATTTCCTTGATGTTTCATGTTCCTTGAAGTTTTAGTGCTCTCTTTGTATCTGAAGACGAGTCATCTCCTCCAGTCTTTATTGACTGATATCCGGAGAGAAATATCTTCCATCAACCCTTTTAGGGATTCTGAAGCTTTCTCAAACCTTTACAATATAGCTGCTCCATGCTTTTTTTTTTCTTTTTTTGTGGGGGAATTCTTAAAATTGTGTGCTTTCTCCTGACCCTGCAGAACAGAGTCAGGTGCTGACAGCCTTCCATTTGCTTTTCCTGGGATAGTGTTAGGTGTTCAAATTTCTGTGTTTTCTTCCAATCCTGAAAAATCAGCCCACTTTCTGATTACTCTCACCAGATATTTGCAAAGGGTTTATCTTTCTACCCTCAGGGACAGGCACAAGGATCCAGCCATGGGACAGGTCATGTGTATTTGAGGACACTATGTATTGGGGTCACCCATGGGTCAGTTGAAGGGATCTACAAGAAAGATGCCTCTGCTGGCTCATGAGCAGGCTTCCTAATGAAGTTTGCAATCCAGTTAGTAGTATTACATATTTTAGATGTTCTCTGAGAGGCCTGGCTGTTGTTTTCCCAGTCGCCTCCTTCCCCCATGTTGTGCAGCACATCACAGTATCCCGGATTGGGCAAGAAAGAAGGCAGTTTCTTTGGTGGCATCCAACATAACTTGGGAAGCCAGCAGTTCATTCATATCCTTTCACTTGTCTTTGTGGGAGAAGTCATGGTCCTAGAAGGTCTCTTTTAGCTCTGAATGTGCTACCTTGAAGGGAGGGGTGACACAGGCAAAAGGAAACTGTTCCTCTTACCTTCTTCAATATGTCCTGTATCAGACTTTTCCCCCCAATGGCATGCTGGAATTTCTCTGCTAGACTATTGGACTTTCACAAAGGCACTCTTGTCCATGGGTAATTGTCAGAATCAGTGTTCTTTAGGAGTAAGCGAGTAGAAAACTCCTATTTTGCCATTTTGATGCCATCACTCTTCACAACAATCAGCTTTGATTTTTGTGATAGAGCTACAAGTATTCTGTAAGTTGTATGGCTCACTACTTTGCAATCACACACAGTGATGAGTTCCTCAGGAATGAGGATATTGTACCTCTAAGGATAATGTGATGGACTGAATTGTGTCCCACCCAAATTCATACTTTGGTACTCTAGCCCCTGGAGTGACTATATTTGGAGATGGGACCTCTAGGAAGGTAATTAAGGTTAATATGAAATCATCGGGGGGGGGGGCTGCTAATCCAGTAAGGAGTGGTATCTGTATAAGAAGAAAAAGGGATGCCAGAAGTGTGCATGGATGAAAAAATGTCCACTTGTGTACACAGTGAGAAGGCAGCCATCTACAAGCCAAGGACAGAAGCTTCAGGAGAAACCAACCCTGCCAGCATTTTGATCCTGGATTTCTAGCCTTAAGAACTGTAAGAATATAAATTGATGTTGTTTAAGTCACCCAGTGTATAGTATTTTGTTATAGCAGCCCTAGCAGATGGCATCTGGCCTCTTTTACCTTTATGGAAGCTTCAGATCATATTAGATTTGCTTTCAAAAGTTTCAATAATTCATGCCTTTTAAAATGGTTAATATTCATGTTTATTTAAAGAAACAGTTGTTGTGTAGATTAGATTAAACTCTTAGGATTCAAAAGCAGGATAGCTTTTCATACCATAGAAGAGAGCTTGAGAAGGACAGGTCTGAAAAATGAATAGGCAAGTGGGAAAATGTGCTGTACAGAAAATACCAGGTTTTTTTTTTTCCTGCCACTAAATGTGAACCTGATATATTTGTTCTTTTGCACATTAATATGAGCAGCAGCAGGGCAACAGCCACATTATGAGGGTCTTTGAGAGGAAAAAAAAATGTGTGAGAAGTCATTTAACCAGCAAAAGGATGACACATTTCTTCCCCCTCCCCCAAAGTTATTTTATTTGTTTTCTACCAAGATTATATTTAAATTCAAGTTAATTAACATATAGTGTAGTATTGGTTTCAGGAGTAGAACTTAGTGATTCATCACTTACATATAATACCCAGTGCTCACCACAAGTGCCTTTCTTAATACCTATAACCCATTTAGCTCACCCCCCACCACCACTTCCCTTCCAACAACCCTCAATTTGTTCTCTATAGTTAAGAGTCTTTTATAGTTTGCCTCCCTCTCTGTTTTTATGTGATTTTTCCTTCCCTTCCCCTATGTTCATCTATTTTGTTTCTTAAATTCCACATATGAGGAAAATCATATGGTATTTGTCTTTCTCTGACTTATTTTACTTAGCATAATACACTCTAGTTCCATCCATGTTGTTGCAAATGGCAAGATTTCTTTTTTTGATGACTGAGTAATATTCCTACACACACACACACACACACACACACACACACACACACACACACCACATCTTCTTTCTCCATTCATCATTTGGTGGACATTTTGGCTTTTTCCATAATCTGGCTATTGTTGATAGCGCTGCTATAAACATTGGGGTGCCTGTGCCCCTTCAAATCAGTATCTTTGTATCCTTTGGGTAAATGGTTAGTGCAATTGTTGGGTCATGGGGTAGTTCTATCTTTGATTTTATGAAGAACTTCCACATTGTTTTCCAGAGTGGCTGTACCAGTTTGCATTCCTACCAACAGTGTAAGAGAGTTCCCCTTTCTCTGCATTCTCGCCAACATCTGTTGTTTCCTGAGTTGTTAATTTTAGCCATTCTGACAGGTGTGAGGTGGTATCTTAATGTATTTATTTCCCTGATGATGAGTGATGTTGAGCATCTTTTCCTGTGTCTGTTAGCCATTTGTATGTCTTCTTTGGAGAAGTGTCATTCATGTCTTCTGCAAGAGGATCACACATTTCCAAGAAGACATCAAAAATGCAAATAGGCAAGTGTATAGTATTTACCTCTGTGTCATGCAAGGTGCTGTGCCATTTACTAAGAGTTATTATGTATAGAGTTTTTATTAATAAGCATAATATTTTGTTACTTGGGCAATTCTAGCTGTAATAACAAATTAAATGCCAATATGTTAGTGGATGACCTTAGGAGATATTTATTTCTTGATCATATTATAGTTCAAACCAGCATTCTTGTCTAGTGGAGTTTTCTCTTCCATGGGGTGACTTGGTAATCAGAACTTCTTTTGCTCAGTTATCCTTGAGGGCCTTTTACCTGGAAGAAGGAGAAAAAGAGGGAGAAGTACAGAGGCTGCTACAATACTTTGGTTCATGATGATGCTCTATACTTCTTATATTTAATTGTCTAGAACTAGTTACATGACACCATTAACATTCATGCTTTTTCACCCCAATTATGTGGATTTGTCCTTGGATAGTAGCTGTCCAGACAGGGACTACTGAGTCCCCTCTTACACAAAGCGGAGCCATGTTACTAGTTCTCATTAATGGAATATGAATGGAAGTCATGTACATGACACCTGGGTCATGACGGTTAAAAGTGGGCATCATTTCCACCTTTTTTCTCTTACAGTGATGATGAGGCCCTGGGGCATGGAAAGGCCCCAAAGCAAAGGATCCTAGGTCTATGGATGATCATTTAGAATGCTTCCTATTTCGCTTACTGTGACTACTTACATTTTATTGCAGATGAAGCAGAATACACTTCTATTGTGTTAAGTCTCTGGAATGTTGGGATCTCTTTGCTACAGTGGTTAAGTTTACTTTATCAAATCCACATGAACCTCATCTAGATGCAAGAGAAGGTGGGAGATATGATCCCTGGTCATGCAATCACTTCTCAGTGAAAACAATTTTAATACTTTAGAAATAGGAGTATACCTTTTCGGTGCTTAGGTTAGCTGACTCTGCTCAAACACCTTTCATAGTGCCTGATATTGCTGAATGAATAAATGGCCCATAATTAAATTTTATTAATGTTTATTTATTTTTGAGAGATAGAGAGAGACAGAGTGTGAGCAGGGGAGGGGCAGAGAGAGAGGGAGACACAGAGTCTGAAGCAGGCTCTGGACTCTGAGCATCAGCACAGAGCCCGATGTGGGGCTTGAACTCACAAACTGTGAAATGATGACCTGAGCTGAAGTTGGACACTCAACCAACTGAGCCACAAGGTGCCCCAGCCAATAATTAAGCTGATGCCACTTTGGGGGGAAGCTCTGTGGAAGTTGATACAGCTATTAAACACTAGCCACAGTGTTTATACATTTATATACATTATTTCATTTAGCTTCAGTGATCAACCAGTTAGTTTTCATTTTACTGCACTCATTTATTCGTATGTCGTTCTTTTTTCTTGAACTGTGACCTACTCATCATTAGGCTTAGTGTCTAACTTCTCCTTGAGTCTTGGGTGCCTGGAACATGGTAGGGACTTAGTCTGTGTTGATTGAATTCATGCATGGACAAGTGGATGGGTAGATACTGGTTAGTATCTACAAGTCCAAGTGTATGTCATATAGGGCTTATGTGTCAGAGCTAATGGGCAAAATAGACCTAAGAGTAGGAGAAGGGTTTTAGAAATAGATACGTATGCTAGGTGGGAGCTAGAGGCTAGGTGTTAGATAGTAAGCTAATCTTTAATTGGGAGAAATTTTCCAGTTGGGAGGAATTTTGATCAATAAATTCAAGCACAAATTAAGAATATATGGTTTGGTGCTATAGTCCAAGCAAGTATTGAATAAGTCTCCAGAGTAATGGGATCTACCTGCCCTTTAGACGTTCTATGCAAGTACTCCTGAATTTTTTGGGCCACATATATCTGATCTACAATGTTGCTAATCTAGCAAAAAACACGTGTCTAAAATGCTTGGTTTTCTAAAATTGAAGAGCAATCAGAATTTCCTAGGTAATGTCAGCACTTTCTTTAAACAAGCATCAGATGCACAGTTTAAGCTAATCTTCCTCTGTCTGGTTCATCTCATCATCATCAGTACTAGAAGGTGCCCTTTTTGTGTCGTTATATTTAGCACTTCCCGCTTCATTCTCTTTCCATACCTCTTCTGCTTCCTCTGCCGTACAAGAGGCGATATTTCATGCTGTATAAGAATACAGGTGCTGACAGAAAGAGAAATCAAGAAAATGATTCCATTCACAATTACATGAAAAACCATAAAATATCTAGGAATAACCCTAACCAAATTTGTAAAAGACATGTATGATGAAAACTATAGAAAGCTTATGAAAGAAAATGAAGAAGACACAAAGAAATGGAAAAGCATTCCATGCTCATGGATTGGAAGAATAAACATTGTGGAAGTGTCATTATTACCAAAGCAATTTACACATTCAATGCAATCCCCATCAAAGTTGCACCAGCATTCTTCTCAAAGCTAGAACAAATTATCTTAAAATTCGTATGGAACCACAAAAAACCCTGAAGAGCCAAAGTAATATTGAAGACAAAAACCAAAATGGGAGGCATCACAATCCCAGATTTTAGCCTTTACTACAAAGCTGTCATCATCAAGACAGTATGGTACTGGCACAAAAACAGACAAATGGACCAATGGAATAGAATAAAGAGCCCAGAACTGGACCCACAAGTGTATGGCCAATTAATCTTGGACAAAGCAGGAAAGAGTATCCAATGGAAAAAAGACAGCCTCTTTAGAGGTGGTGCTGGGAGAGCTGGACAGCAACATGCAAAGAATGAAACTAGACCACTTTGTTACACCATTCACAAAAATAAACTCAAAATGAATGAAGGACCTGAATGTGAGACAGGAAACCATCAAAACCGTAGAGTAGAAAGCAGGAAAGAGCAACCTTGACCTCAACTGCTGCAATTTCCTACTCGACACATCCCTAAAGGCAAGGGAATCAAGAACAAAGATGAACAATTGGGACCTCATCAAGATCAAAAGCTTCTGCACTGCAAAGGAAACAATCAAAAAAACTAATAGGCAACTGATAGAATGGGAAAAGATAGTTGCAAATGGCATATCGGATAAAGGACAAGTATCCAAAATCTATAAGGAACTCACCAAACTCTATACCCGAAAAATAGATAATCCAGTGAAGAAATGGGCAGAAGACCTGAACAGACACTTCTCCAGAGGACATCCAGATGGCCAACAGGCACGTGAAATGATGCTCAGTGTCACTCAGCATCAGGGAAATACAAATTAAAACCACACTGATATACCACCTCACACCAGTCAGAGCGGCTAAAATGAACAAATCAAGAGACTATAGATGCTGGCGAGGATGTGGAGAAACAGTCACCCTCCTACACTGCTGGTGGGAATGTAAATTGGTATAGCCTCTCTGGAAAACAGTGTGGAAGTTCCTCAAAAAAACTATCAGTAGAACTCCCATATAATCCAGCAATAGCACTGCTGGGGATCTACCCAAAGGATACAGAAGTGCTAATGCATAGGGGCACATGTACCCCAATGTTCATAGTGCCACTTTCAACAATAGCCAAATCATAGAAAAAGCCTAAA
>NC_043707.1:93777510-93788924 GCF_006229205.1 Suricata suricatta
GACCTAGAGGGAGTAATGCTATGTGAAATAAGTCAGGCAGAGAAGGACAGATACCATATGTTGTCACTCGTAAGTCTAACAGGAGAAACCTAACAGGACACCATGGGAGAAGGCAAAGGGGGGAAAAGAGTTGGGGAGAGGGAGTGAGGCAACTCATGAGAGACCTTTGAATGCTGAGAACAAACTGAGGGCTGAACAGGTAGGGGGGATAGGGAAGGGGGGGTGATGGTCATGGAAAGGGGCACTTGTGGGGAAGAGCACTGGGTGTTATATGGAAACCAACTTGGTAATAAACTATCAAAATAAAAGGATACAAGTGCTGGGACACCTGCATGGCTCAGTCAGTTGAGTATCCAACTCTTGATTTCAGCTCAAGTCATCATCTCACAGCCATGAGATTAGGCCCTACATCAGGCTCCAGGCTTAAGATTCTCTCTCTCCTTTAGTCTCCCTCCACCTCTCAAATTAAAAAAGAAAAGAAAAGAAAAGAAAAGAAAAGAAACTTTAAAAATACAAGCTTAAGAACTTGGGCTCCACTTTTCATCTTGACAATGGGACCTTGGGCAAGATGTTTAGCCTCTCTGTTCCTCAGTTGCTTGATTTGTATATGGTTATTTGGTGAATAGATTAATATGTATGTAGTATAAAATTAGTGACTGGCATATAGTAAGTGCTTGTAAACCCTTGAAAATGTACATATTGCTTATGTGTTTAAAACTGATACCCACTGATTTATTTTCCATCTCTATCATCCTATCTTTCCCAAAATATCATAAAAATAGAATCATAAAGTATGAAGTCTTTCAGACTAGCTCCTTCCATGTCACAATATGCATATAAGACTCACTGGGGTGTCTCATGGCTTAGTAGATTATTCCGTTCTATCCCTGGCTAGTATTCCATGAACTGGTACAGTTTGTTTACCATTCACCTTTTGAGGGACATCTGGGTTGCTTCAAAGTTTTGGCAATTATGAATAAAGTTGCTAAAAGCATTTCCAGGCAGATTTTTGTGTGGACATTGCATCTATTTTTAAAACTGAAATTGGCTTATATTTTTGTTTTCTCATCTTGTCATCTGATTTTGGTATCAAGTATATATTAGCTTTACAAAACGAATAGTGATGTTTTACCTCTTTTTATATTCTTAAAAATAAACTTGTCTAGATTGGAATATTTATTTCCTGAAAAATAAGTAGAATTCATCTGAAAATCTATCTATGCTGTGGCTTCTTGGGTAAGCAAGGGTTTTTGGTTACTATTTCAGTTCTTAAAAAATGATTATTGATTCATTAAAATTTTCTCATTTCACATATGCTTGGTTTGGCAATTTATATTTTCCAGAAACTATCAATTTTCAATGGATTCTCAGAAGTCTTGTTTCATAAAAATCTCTATTTTATATGAATCTATTTCTCTTTTTTTCCTTTGGTGCATGTGGGTGTGGGTATGCATATGCATATATATTTACTTTCCTCTGTATTTGTCTGTTTTTCCTTACTAGAAATTGTCTATATTACTAATCTTTATTTTATTTTTCTAAATGTTTATTTATTCTTGGGGAGGAGGGGCAGAGAGAGGGAGACATGAATCTGAAGCAGGCTCCAGGCTCCGAGCTGTCAGCACAGAGCCCAATGCAGGGCTCAAACTCACAAACCATGAGATCGTGACCTGAGCCGAAGTCAGACGCTTAACTGACTGAGCCACCCAGGTGCCCCTATATTACTAATCTTTAAAAAAAAAAACCACCATGGTTTGCTGTTTATCTCGTTTTTTTTCTTTTTCGCTTACTTCTGCTTTTATCTTTTTTTCTCTCTTTTTGTTTCTTTGTGTTTTTGTTAATACTCTTTTTAGCTTCTTTTATTTTATTAGGGTAAAAATAGGTGACATGACATCTACCCCTTTTAATATTTTTAATTGTACAGTACTGTTAACTATGCAAATTGCTTTAGAAATGTCCAGGGCTTGTTCATTTTGCATGACTGAGACTCTACTCTCACTGAACAGCAGTTGTCCATTCCCTCCCTCCCCCCGTCTCTTGGTGACCACCATGTTACTAACTGCTTCTATGAGTTTGACTGCGTTAGATACCTCATATAAATGGACCTGTGCAGTACTTGTCCTTCTGTGACTGGCTTTTTTCATTCATCATAATGTTGGCAAGGTTCGTCCATGCTGTAGCATATGACAGAATTTCTTTCTTTTTTAGGGCTGAAGAATATTTCATTGTATGCTTCTGTGACATTTTCTTATCCATTATCCTAGATGGTCATTCACATGTTATTTCCACCTCTTGGCTATTGTGAATAATGCTGCTGTGAACGTGGAAGTGGAAATATCTCAAGATCGTCTTTTCAATTATTTTGGATAAATACCTAGAAGTGGAATTGATGGATCATATGGTAATTCTATTTTTAGGTGTTTGAAGCTCCATACTGTTTTCCATAGTGACTACGAATTTTATATGCCCTTCAACAGTGCACAAGGGTTCCAATCTCTTCCCATTCTTGCCAATACATATTTTCTTCTTTTAAAATAACGGCCATCCTAACAGTTGTGAGAAGGTATTTCATTGTGGTTTTGATTTGCATTTCCCTGATGATTAATGATGTTGAGTGCATTTTCATGTATGTGTTGGCCACTTGTGTGTCTTCTTTGGAGAAATATCTATTCTTTTGCCTGTTTTTAAATAAATTATAATTATTATTGTTTTTGCTGTTGAGCTGTACTCTTTTAACTTTATTATTAAATACTCAGTTCATTTGTTTCAGTCTTCCTTGTTTTTTGATAAATGTATTCATAAGTAAAATTTTCCTTTTAAGTACTCTACAGTTGTATCTCACAAATTTTGTCATGTAGCTCTTTCATTGTTTTTCAGCTCTAAATTTTAACAGTTTCATTCTGACTTAATTTTAACCATGGATTACTGAGTAGTATTATTTCAATAATTAAGATCAAGAAATTTAAATTTTTTGTAGTTTATGGAATCATAGTAGAATTATTTTAATTATTAACTATGTAGGATTATAAAGTTATCTTTTTATAATTTACTTACTATATTATAGTGTATTTATTATCTTAAATTTGGTGCTCAAGGATTCTGTTCTTCAGCAATTGCTTGGTATAAATTTCCATCTGTTTACTTTTAACTGTTTTGTTTCTATTCAATTTATTTATCTATTTATTTAGTTAGTTTTATTTAAATTGCAATTAGTTACTATATAGCATAATAACTATATTTCACTGAAACATAGTTTCAGGTGTACAATATAGTGAGTTCACACTTCCGTACATTACTGTGCTCATCACAACAGGTGCATTCCTTAGTCCCCAAAACTATTTCACCCATCCCCCACACCTCTTCTCTGGTAACCATGAGTTTGTTCTCTATAGTTAAGAGTCGTTTCTTTGTTTGCTTCTCACCCCCCATGCTTGTTTGTTTTGTTTCTTAAATTCCACATGAGTGAAATCATTTATTTGTCTTTCTTTGACTTATTTTGCTTAGAATTATACTTTCTGGCTCTTTTCACATCGTTGCAAATGACCAGATTTCATTCATTTTTCTGGCCAAGTAATATTTAAATCTCATTCTTACATTTAATACATTGCTGGATTAAAAATTTATTCTTAAAATATCTTTTGATTAATTAGCTGAAGCTATTTTCATCATTACAAATAATGATAAGACCTATTTCTACTATATTATTTATATTTCCTAATAGGCATATTTTCTATGCCTATCAGGACTTTCTTTCCTTTTCTTTCCTTCCTCTTTCATCCTGCTTTTCTCTCTTTCTTCCTTCCTTTTCCTTCCTTTCTTTTCTTTTTCTTTCTTTTCTCTTGCTCTCCTCCTATTTTTTCTTCCTCTTCTTTACTATAATTCCCTCTACTAAGACCATATCTTCTTATGCAGACTCAGAAATCATGTAATGTCCATCCTTGCATATAAATGATAATTCAGCAGGATATAGACTTTGTTTCAAATCCTTATCCTTCAAAATAAACATGTTATACTGTTTCTCCTTATAGTCACAGTGGGTATTGAACATTTTAACATCAGTTTGATTCCTCTCCTGTCTTAGGTGAATTATTTTAGCTCTCTGGAATTCATTTTTTTTCCTATTTGAGATTTGGGTGTTTAGAATATTCTTTTAATTATATCTAGGCATTTAGAAATCTATTCTATGTCAAACTCTATGATCCCTTTTAATTTAAAATCTTGCATAACTTTATATTTTGGCAAATAATTGGTCCTTGTTCTTCAAATATGTTTTTCCCTCCTTTTATCTCTCTCATTTATTTCTCTCATTCCTCTCATTTAATGGTATTACCACTAAATATTGATACCTCTACATTTCTATTCTATGTCTCTTAACTTGTTTTCTTTTTATTTAAAATTTCTTGGGATGCCTGGGTGGCTCAGTCAGTTAAGCATCCAACTTCAGCTCAGATCATGACTTTGGTTCAAGTCATGATCTTACGGTCCCTGAGTTTGAGCCCCGTGTCAGCCTCTGTGAGGTCAGCTCAGACCCTGGAGTTTGCTTAGAATTCTGTGTCTCCCTCTCTCTGCTCTCCCCTGCTCATGATTTCTCTCTCTCTCAAAAATAAATAAACATTTAAAAAAGTTTAAAAAAGAATTGTACTAATACCTGACTTTGTGTAGTATTTTATACTTAAACTATTTTCACTGCCTTTTTTTATTTGGCCCTCACCATGATACTATGATGAAGCACAGCAGCCACAATAATCACTACTTTTCAGAGGAAGAAAGACTACTGAGAGATTACAGGTTCTGCATTAAACTAACTTCCTTCCTTCCTTCCTTCCTTCCTTCCTTCCTTCCTTCCTTCCTTCTTTCCATGCATGCATGTATCCATCCATCCTGTTTATCTTTTGGAGATATTACTGGGTCTGTTATCTTTTGCTAGCTTCCATGAATCTTGACTAGAACACTATGTGCTTTAACTTTTTAAAATGCAATAATTTTAGAAATTAGCCCGAACATATATTCCCTGGGCTTATTAGCATAAAAAACATTTTATATGCAGGGAAAGATTAGGTTGTAATATGTTTTATGCTGTAAGAGAAGGACAAAAAACTGGATGTGTGAATCAATTGCTGGCAAATGATGATTTTGAGTAAGATATGGAAAAAGATTAGAAGTGAGGTTTTAAAAAAACATTGCTTTGAAAACAGGTGTCATACACCACCTCCGTATCCTAGTAGTATAATTACTCGGTTTCTGGTGAAGTCTGTGCCTCCCAAGTGGAAGGAGAAATGTGGAAGACATTTCAAAGAGTTTAGCTGTTTATTTTATTTATTTATCTCTTGGTTGTCTTTCCTAATCACAGAGAAACCCTTGTCTGATTAATAAACAATTTCTGGCTCCGTTTCAGAATCTGGCTGCAATGCATTTGCTATTTGATATCCGAGAGATGTACAACATGTTCACAGTGAATTCTCCAACTGAAAACAGTAGAGTTCAAATAAAGTCAATTAATTCACAGAGTGAATGGATTGAAGCCCAGAATTGCGTGTCTCGTGGAGGCCTTTTTGATTCACTTGCCAACAGATATCTGTTTATAAATGCATTAAATGTAACTATTTGGTACTATAGCAGTTACAACCTGGTGGGATTTTTTTTTCTTCCTGTGTTATGGCTAATCTTGGATAATTAAGTTACATTTTACATACATTTCAAATGTTCCTTCTAGCACCCTCCACCTCCGTGTAATTCACTCACATCTTCCTGATTTAACATGGAGATCTTTTCTCTCATTTCTTCTTGTTCTCTCTCTCACTTTCACCTTCCTCTCTTCTTGTTTCCTTCCCCCCATTATCTTCTTCCAGGTCTCTTACTCCCCACACGTTTCTTCTTTATTCTACCAGCTTCCTCTTTCTTTCTTTTCATCCCCTCCCTTTTTCCCTTCCCTCAGCCAGTGTCCTCACCTGGGGTCCCCGAAACTGCCCCCCTGCAGGCGCATGAACACCATCTCTCTGAGCACACCAGGAGCCCCATTCTCCTGTACTTCTTTTTCCACATACAGCCCCCTTGCATAGTGTGTCTGAGGTGGCTCTCAGCAATAAGCGTTCACTGTGGTCTGGCCCTCGCCTAACTTGCCTATATGCCTTGGTCCTATATCTATAGCTGGGTTTGTTGTTGTTGCTACTGTTTGAGTTTTTTTCACACTGGCTTCCTCTTTTTTGTGTGCCAGTCTAGACTATAGGTGAGCCCTGGCTTAACTCTTAACCTGCTTAGCTATTGCTCAAACATCTCTTTATTAGGTCTCGTTTTTTCAATTGGATGCTATGTCTGATACAAAAGTATAACAAATTGTTCTTATATTCTGAACGGTCTGATAACCAGGATTCTGAGTAAATCTTTACTTTGTTTGCAAGTGTAACAATCTGCTTAGAGATTCCTGAAGCTGTTTTCTTCACATGATATTGCATGATATTGGGCTCCTTCTTTTACACCAGGTCCAGGCCCCATCTGCCCTGCCTCCACCCTCTCTGTGTTGAACCATGTGATACTCTAGTAGAAAAGACCAAACAAGATACCTCTGGTAATTCCCGTATCAGCACATTCTATTTTCATCTTTTAACAAATCACCCTGGTTGTATTCCTTCCATCCTCTCTTTACCTCTAGCCCTGTATATTTTTTCTTCCTTCAGTAGGAAGATGGACAAGAATTTGAAGCAGGAGAATAATGGACCCTTCCATTCTTGAAATATGGTTTTCTTTTTTTTTATTTTAAAAGTGTTTATTTTTGAGAGTGAGAATGAGCATGAGTGGGGGAGGAGCAGAGAGAGAAAAGACACAGAATCTGAAACAGGCTCCATGCTGTCAGCACAGAGCCCTATACGGGGCTTGAACCCATGAACCATGAGATCATGACCTGAGTCGAAGTTGGACACTCAACCAACTGAGCCACCCAGGAGCCCCTCTTTTTCTTAACCAACCTTTATGTTTTCCTTTATTTTTTATTCCTTTTCCTATTAGTATTGCTTTTTTCTTATCTTTTTAGTATTGCTTGCAAACATCTCACCTTCAATGGACCTTTCAACATTAGTATTCTGAAGCTCTTGGAACTTCCTTCTCAGCTACACCCTTTCCTGCTCTGATTCCTACTGTTTCATAAGCCATCTGAAAGGGACTTTTGCCTAGTGATTTTCTCAGTACGTCTAGTTTTGTTCATTCTGTATGCTTAATGTTAATGGACCTGGGTTCCCAAATTAGTAAATACCTTCCTTGAGTGGTTTTGTGAGCTTTCCATGGTATAGTGTTTGCAAAATTTTTCTCTAAAGCATGAAAGGCTAAATAATAATGGTGAGCATTTACAAAGAAAAATCTCTGTCTCAGGTATTCCTTACAGCGCTTTATTTAATTTATATATATATTTTTAAGGGAGACAGAACATGAGTCGGGTAGGGGGCAGTGGGGGAGAGAGAAAGAAGAGAGAGAGAGAAAATCTTAAGCAGACTCCATAATCAGCACAGAGCCCAATACAGGGCTTGATCCCACAACTCTGGGATCACAACCTGAGCTGAAATCAAGAGTCAGATGCTCAACTGACTGAGCCACCCCGGTGCCGCCCTTTAATCATCTTATATGCCTCTTTCGGAGAATCATCATAGCTTCTTAGGAGCAGAAACTGCTATTATCCCCATGTTATAGATGACCAATGCTAAAGGGCAATGTGTTCATTGCATACTAATTTGTAGGAAAAAGAAACTGACTTTGTCTGATTTGAGAAAAAGGAATTTATTAAAGAATTGTCATATAGATTGGAAAATCAGATTCAGAAGATACTTACCAAAAACAAGACCCAAAATCAACCCTAGAAAAACTGGGTTGTAAAGGAAAACATTGCTACTGCTAAAACAGAACTAGCAAGTAGAGGACACTAGAGACTGATGGCTGGAATGTTACTTTGCAATGGTAACGTCCAGAGGAGAGGATTCTCCGTCGCTCTGCTTCTTTGGGTGAGCTTCTAATTTAAAGCCCCTGATGGATGCTGCTGTGTGGGGAATAAGTTTAGGAATTCCCTGAGCTTGCACCTGTGGCTTAACAAGGCATAAAGAAAAAGAAAGCCATAGGATGCACACACCCAAGTTTGGGTAAATAAGATCAGATAAATAAGATTAGGTAAACGGGGCAAAGGCCCCCAGTATAGGACAAAAGTATAGGAATTGGGAATTCCAGGATGAAAACATCCAAGATGAGGTAAACAAAATTAGGTATTCAGGGCAGAAGCACCCCCCAAGTTAGTACAACAGCTGAAAGCTGCTCTCACAGGAAGGAAGGACCATAAGGTAAACAGGTAAACAGGGCGACAGAGCAGCAGGGCAAAGTTGCCCAGAGAAGTGCTAATTAACAAAAAAAAAAAACAAAAAACAACCCCCCCCCAAAAAAAACCGATGCCTTGCTGACCATGAGGGAAGCATCTGTGTCTCTCTTGCCCCCTAGGCCAGTTCAGGTAAACAGAGGTGGCTCTTCACATCTGCTGTGAGCAATCTTCCACCCAGCACCAGGATTTTGTTTTGTACTGACCCAAACCCCTAACACTGCGTATCTTCAAACCCCCTTTCCTTCACACCCATGAATTAATGTCCACGATTTCATTGTCTCTTTGTGCACGTCCATCACTCTTGTAAGCCTTCTGATCTTAATAACAATGGAGCAAGGACCCTTACTCAGGGCTCTTGTCTCTTCCGGGACACTAGTCTCTCTCACATTTTAATACTGTGTCCCACTTTCTTGCTGGACAAGAGAGAACTCCAGCCCCAGAACCTACCATGCTGCTGATTGGCAGATTCAAATGCTTAAGTTCTATCTGCTTAGGAGACTATAAAAGCAAATATTTAACTTCTTTAGCTTCTGTAGTGAGAATTAAGCTATGCTTTAACCAAAATTTATAAGGTAGAAAACATCCCAAACATGAAGAAGGAGTTTAGATAAGAGGTAATTGAAAAAATGGCAACTACCCATAAGAATTTGCCCAAAGTCACAATGCTGAGATGTTAAAGGAGGGTTTGCTAAGACCCAGGGATGAACTTCTTTACTTCACAGGCTAGAAACAGGAGCTAGTGGAGAAAACTATTTAAGTAAAAGCACGGAATCCTAAAACACAAGTGTTGAAATGCTCCTTAGAGGTGACCTTGACTGGAACTCCTTATAGACTCCTCCATCATCCTCCTTGAGACACATTGTCTTCATTAATCCAAGTTTGACTAATTCTGTTCCCACAGACTGGTGCTATGTAACTTTCACCACTGCTTCCTAATCTTGGCATCTGAGCTTCTGGTTTGGCATCTCTCTATTTCTGAGTTTTGGCTTGTGTTGTGTGTTTGGCTCCAGTTACTGTTTCCTGCTAGATAACATTCTTTTTGTAAGTATATGTGTTTTTTAAACAAACATAGAGTGAACTCCTCTTATCAATCAGGCTCTTTTATGTATATTTAATTTATCCTAATTAATCCTTATAACAAATTTGTAATGGAGGTACTAGTATTGCCATGTAGCAGATAAAGACACTGAGGTTTAGAGAGATTAGTTAATTTGCCTAAATTGTCACATCTTGTAAATTTATAAATAGAAGTTCTGGTATTTAAAGCCAGCATTGTCTGACATCCGAGGATGTCCTTAGTTCAATATGTTATCTCATTGTATCTTCTGGTAACTCTACTTCACTGAGCACTGTTGATACATAAGGGGGTGACTTCATGCTCAGAGGGGGCCCCATGACCCCCATTCCCTTCACCCAATGCCTGACATCTTGCTGTTTTAGCCCTTTATGTTCTAAAACACTCTTAATATCTGAGCAATGAACATCTATTTTTCATCTTCCTTTTAGATAACCACAGAGGAAATTAGATTTTTCCAGAAGGCAAGTTTGAAATAGAGGTATAACTTTCAGAGGTGTTGATGAGAGCTTCAATTAATCCACCCTAATACCATTATTAAGTATTATGTTAATCAGAAAATATACATCAAACACATACCATATTATAAATATCATGTTTCATTTCTTTAGGGTTTTTAAAAATTCTACTCATTTTCCCTCTATTTTTTTATTGAGGTACAATTGACATATAATTTTATGTTTTAGGTGCACAACATAATATTTGATATCTGTATAGTTTTTGAAATGATTACCACCACAGGTCTTGTTAACATCCATTGCCATACATAATTATAATTTTTTTCTTGGGATGAGATTTTACTCTATTAGCAACTTTCAACCACCAGGTCTCTGCATTGATGAGTCTATTTCTGGTTTGTTTGTTCAGTTTTTTAAGATTCCACATATAAGTGAAACCACATGATATTTGTCTTTCTGTGACAAATTTTGCTTAGCTTAATACCCTCTAGGTCCATCCATGTTGTCGTAAATGGCAAGATTTCATTCTTTTTAATGGCTGAGTAATATTCCAGTGTGTATATATGTGTGTGTGTGTGTGTGTGTGTGTGTGAGAGAAAGAGAGAGAGAGAGAGAGAGAGAGAGAGAGAGAGAGAGGCTCAAACTGCTGAAAATAAAGGAAAATAAGAAGTTCTTAGAGTTAGCCAGAGAAAGTAGTCACATTACATATGGAAGAAAAATAAGAATTACAGCAGATTTCAGAAATCATACACACTGGGAGATAATGGTATGACATCATTAACTGTTGGGAGAAAACCCAAAGAAGATTTATAATACCAGCTATAACTGAATAATTGAGAATAGTTTTACTCTTTCCCTGAAAACTATTAAGGAACTGGACAGAATATTTAAAATAATATTTCAAACATTGAACAACAGGTACTGCAGAACAGTAATCTCTTAGAAAAGGAGAGAAAAAGAAAGTGATTGTCCTGGCTATCTATCTGGAGGAACTTTCTGGACTGTAGGGCAGATAAGGGAACCCCACACAGAGCATGGCATCTTCCCCGAGCTGAGGGTTCAGAGCTAAAGCTTTGGAAAGGTATAAGTGGCAAGAATTTTCTAGACAAATTATGAGAAAGGAAAGAGATCTATGAACAGAAAATCTACAGAATATGCATAGGAGTACCCTTGAATCCTTGGTTGAATTCTAATCTATTCATGTATAAAGACTGAACAAAAACAAATGTCATTAAGATGTAAGCTAAATAAAAAGAAGTGCAGTATCATTTATCGTGAGGAAAATGCAAATCACAACTCCAGATACCACCTCACTCCTGTCAGAATGGCTAAAATCAACACAAGAAACAACAGGTGTTGGCCAGAATGTGGAGAAAGGGGAACACTTTTGCACTGTTGGTAGGAATGCAAACTGGTGCAGCCACTTTGGAAAATAGCATGGAAGTTTCTCAAAAAGCTAAAAATAGAACTACCCTCTGACCAGCAGTTGCACTACTGAGTATTTACCACCCCCCCCAATACAAAAACACTA
>NC_043707.1:93789024-93816867 GCF_006229205.1 Suricata suricatta
TCATATATATATATATATATATATATATATATATATATATATATATATATATCTCCAGTCATAAAAAAGAATGAAACCTTGCCATTTGCTATGGAGATACATACTGTAATGCTAAGTAAAATAAGTCAGAGAAAAACAAATACCTTATGATTTCACTCATATGTGGAGTTAATGAAACAAATGAGCAAGGAAGAGAGGTGGAAAGAGAGATAAGAAACAAGACTTTTAACTATTGAGAACAAACTGATGGTTCCCAGAAGGGAGGTAGGTGAGAGGTTGGGTGAAATAGGTGATGGGAATTAAGGAGGGCACCTGTTGGGATGAGTACCAGATGTTGTATGGAATTGTTGAATCACTATATTGTACACCTGAAACTAATATAACACTGTATTGCAACTATACTGGAATTAAAATTTTAAAAAGATATAAACTAAATAATTCCAAGAGCTCACAATACACTGTCACACGTACCAAACCCAGGAGTGTGGGGCTAAGGTAAAGCTTTCTAACTTGTAATGGTGTGAAAATTCAAAGTATGTAAGACTTTGTGCCTGAAAATGCTAAGCCATGTTTTCCAATGAAGACAATGGGAATTATAATGTAAGGAGGCATTAGTCCCTGAGAAAACACACACAGAAACAGTTGTTTGATAATATCATTTTTTTAAGCTTCTATACTTCCAACCTTGAACTGGTAAAAACACTGGTGTTTCCAGAGGTGTTCAAAGATGTTGTATTTAAAAGAGAAACAAAGTAATGCAACACCTAACACAAGGATTAAGCAATTAAATATATTTTTTATTGCAGATTTTCTTGGAACATTTGATTTACTAACATGAATTGCTGTTTTTCAGAATGGATGTGAATACAGTGTATAGCATTTTCCAGATTTATCTGACTACAGAACACTCTTTTTTTTGGTAAAATGCTAATAAACATTTCAAATATGTGTTCTGGGAACAGTTGAGGAAACATTATTGTTATTCTATTTGTTTCTTAACTTTTCTTTTGAAATCTGTCAAGGTTATTGAAAAGATAGGCTCATATTCAACTTCTCCTGCTTCTCATTCAAGCTCTTTCTCAAATGACCAACATCTCAAGCTGAATTGGTTTCAGACTTCCGCTAGAAGAAAACCTATCATTTCCCCCATAGTATCGCAGTAATCATACAGCAGCATGGATCTGATTAGTCTGTCCAGTGCCATTTTCTCCCCAGTGCCAGGCCAGGGCCACAGGGCATCCCAAGCAGAGACCACTCCAAAATAGAGCTCAGTTTCCTTGGTGCTCAGTCAGCATCTATACCTCAAAATCTCAGATGCCACACACACAGCACCTTTTGCCTCCCCCAGGCCCACTAGAGAGTTTTATTGGGAAAGAATCTGGGTAGCCAATGCCACATGAAGAGCCTTGACATTTGTTCTCTTGCAGCTCAAAATCTTCCTTGAGGGGCTGAGCAGACTTGCCTGCCCCCACAAATCCCCATTATTGCCTACAGACTGTAGGTTCTGTGCTGCTTACTTCCCATGAGGTAGATTATTAGCCTCTTTACCAGATAAAGATTAAAAATTGCCCAAGATCTTAAAGTGGCAGAACCAGAACCCAGAACAGATATAGATGACCCCGAAGCCTGTACTCTTAGATTCCAACTTTTTATTTTTGTGCGATGCCAAATATGCATGGTCAGCTGACATTAAAGTAGTCCCATTTCCAGAGAGGACCCTCTTTTTTTCCCCATGAATGCCTCACAGTGTAGTTCAAAATGTCTTTATTTTTCTTTTCTTTTCCCTTTCTGAAAAGGGCAGTCTCCAAGAAGTCCCCTTGAGGATTCTTCACATCATCCTTGATCCAAATTCTAAGTGAAGACTTAGACTCTGTATGAGATTTGGCGATTATATTTAGCACCACATTAAGATGTGCCCTCTAAACTTTATATATGAGAAAGCACTCCCTTGCACACACCCCATGAACAGTATCGCCTTACAATCTCTATATACTACTCAGATATTCCAAAATGTCACTGTAATAATTACTTTATTGGATGGCTATTAGCATGACATACTTGATAAAAACCATGTCCGCCCAGCACTTTTACATGTTGTCATAACTTAGTTTATTATTATTTCTGACAATAATAATAATTTCTGATGGTATGAATGAATACATTCTTTATGTTTTTCTAGTCAGAGACTCCTGCTGCTAATCAGATCCTTCTGAGTATTTCACATCTAGGTTTGATCCTCAAGCCATATCCTTAGGGAAAAAAAACCCACATGTAGTTTTAACTTGCTCATGAAGTTTACTGTTTGAATAGATTTTTTTAGACTTCAGGCATGCTGGTTATTTAAAGTGACTCAGACAGTATAAACGGGGCTCCCTGACATTCCAGAGACTTCAAGGGTCAGTGGCTTCTGGCAAGGGCCCCAAACAAAGTCCTCTATTTGGCCTTAACTAAGTCGGTCCCAACACACTTTAGCGTTATGTACATGGTGATAAGATTTCAATGAAGAATATTCCGACCTGGGTGTGCCTGGATGGCTCAATTGGTTAAACCTTGGAGTTCGGCTCAGGTCATGATCTCATGGTTTGTGATTTCAAGCCCCGCATCAGGCTCTGTGCTGACAGCTCAGAGCCTGGAACCTGTCTTCGGATTCTGTGTCTCCCTCTCTCTCTGACCCTCCCTTGCTCGCGCGCGTGCGCTCTCTCTCTCTGTCAAAAATAAATAAACAATAAAAAATTCTTTAGAAAAAAAGAATATTCCAACCTGAAGCCAGAATACCTATGGCCATGAACTGCTGTAGAAGAAACTTTCTCCTTCTCATTCTTTTATGGAATACTGTGGCCTTTTCATAGATCTTGCCATTTTGCAATCGCCAAGGATCCTGTTGGTTGAGTGATCTTCTTGTATCTGATATTTTGAATTTCTTTTACTCTCCTGGTATACTCCATTTTACAGATGATGGAACTGTGGTAGAACAGGTGACTTACTAATTAAGTGACTTACTCATTAGCTGCTATTAAGTGATATAACTAAAGTGTAAACTTGCATTTATTACCTGTGCACAATGAAGATTTATTCTTTTTTAAAACTATTTTAAGATGAGAGAGTGCAGCAGCAGGGGAGAGAGGCAGAGAGTGACAGGGAGAGAGAGAGAGAGAGAGAGAGAGAGAGAGAGAGAGAGAGAGAGAGAGAGAGAGAGAGAGAATCTTAAGGAGACTCATGCTAAGCATGAAGCCTGACATGGGGCTCGATCCCACAACCCTAGGATCCTGACCTGAGCTGAAATCAAGAGTTGGACGCTCAACTGAGCCACCCCAGACACCCCATGAAGATTTATTCTTAGCATAAATTGAGCATTCACTATACTCTACTCACTGTTCTATTAGGTTGAATCACATGAAATTGCTGATCATTCACCAGAAAACAGCAATTTTATATGCTTTAACCTAACATTTGTCTCATCTGATCTTAACAATAAGATTAAGAAGCAATTGCTATTTCTATCATTTTATAAGAGAGGAAATTGAAGCTTAGCTAGGTTATGTAATATGCACAGGGTTAAATAGTCAATAAGTAGTGTTTTTTTTTTTCTTTTTTTCCCCCCACCAGCCAATTCTTCTTCACCATGAGCTGGTGACTATGATGAACTGATGTGACACTTTTATTGTCCCCAGTGGCGGCAATTTTGAGTTTGTTAGTTCACTGACTTCATTCAATATATTGAGCACATGCTGTGTGTGTGAATCATGTATATTCAGCCTTCGAAGGAACAATGAGGTGGGAAATTAAACTGGGTATTCCAGATTCAGGTTAAAAAAAAAGACCTCAGAGCCATCTGAAATAGATTTTCTTTAGTGCCTATGTAAGTAGATCTTGAAGACTGCTCCTAAAGTATTCAGATATTGGTTATTATTGGAACAATATGTAGCCTTTCAAAGTTTTTATGTCTAAAGTAACTTCACTTTCTGGGTAGCATGACTATATCCCTTGGATGTAGTGTAGGTTCTGAGGTATTTGTTACTTTCACTGTTCTCTCTGCCTGGAATACCAGTTCTTTCCTCATCCCAAATCTTTTAAGTCTTACCTCAGCAGTCACTTTCTTCATAAGCCTTCTCCAATCTTCCCAACTGTAAATGAAGTGTCTCTTATTTTTGTTCTCATTGCATTTTGTTGTCACGTTTTATGTATCACAAGTCACCTTCTCTCCTAAATTATGTTCATTTGCGTACCCATCCATCCATCACTTACTATACATCTCTAAAGTTCTAGTCACTGTTATAGGCCCTGAGGATACAGAGATGCAGAGACAAGATTCCTCCTCAAAGACCTAGGAAAGGGACACATAAATAAACAGAATATTTTGATACAATTGTCATCCTCTATTTTTGTTCTAGCTTAATACATCTGAAAGTTGCATTCCTATCATAATGGCTCATTATGGCTGTGATTCTGGTGGTTGGTGGGAGGGAAAAGGGGCAAAAGAGGGAGTGATATGCTCCCCTTACCCCATAATGGAGATGGGAAATACATGACACATGTCTCTTTAGTCTAGTCTCCACCACTAGAGATTAGTGTGAGACATTAGCACAGGTGTTAATGCCACAGAGAGGAAGTATGTTCCCATGGCACTGGGAACATCCATGGGGGTTGCGAAGGGAAGGCTTCTGGGAGCTGATATTTGAATTAAATCATGAAGATGAGTTTACTCAGTGAGTGCAAGAGGGAAGGAGTTCAGGCAGAGAAGACCTGGAGGCAAAAGACTCCGTGTGTGTGTGTGTGTGTGTGTGTGTGTGTGTGTGTGTGTGTGTGTAAGAAGTCTGGCATAGCTATGTTAGAGGGCAAGGTAGCCAAAAACTGAATGGTCAAGAGCAGTGTCCAGATAATGGCTTTTAAAAAGTGTATATTTATTTTGAGAGAGAGAGAGAATCAGCATGCAGGGGAGGGGCAGAGAGAGAGAGGAAGAGGGAGAGGGAGGAGAGGGAGAGGGAGAGGGAGGAGAGGGAGAGGGAGAGGGAGAGGGAGAGGGAGAGGGAGGGAGGGAGAGGGTTTGTGAGTTTGAGCCCCACATTGGGCTCTAAATTGACAGCTCAGAGCCTGGAGCCTGCTTCAGATTCTGTGTCTCCCTCTGTCTCTCTGCCTCTCCCCTGCTTGCTCTTTGTCTCTCCCTCTCTCTCTCAAAAATAAATAAACATTAAAATATTGAATAAAAATAAACCAAAAAAGAATCAGCTGGCTAACTGACAGTCATCCAGGTGACCCAGACACTGGTGTTTTTTAAAAGTTGCACTTAATGATTTAGAGAATGGGGGATATGCATGTATGTGATCATTCGGCTGTGATCTACCTGAAGGCAGAGATTTTAATGCTGTCCATATCCTGGTATGCCAGACTCCTAGGACATCATTCTAGATGCTTCTGGATTGTACTACATTTTAGCTACAGCTTGGATATCATCACTTGCCTTTCATTCTGGGTTGGCCAGCTTGCAGGGCTGTGAATTTCAGAAGAATATTGCTAGTTCCTGGGGGATACCAGGGACAGAGAGGCACTTGGCTAGAAGTGAGAAGATTTGTTTGGAAGAAATAAAAGAGGGTTACATCCATTATCATGACGACACTTAAATACAGCATTCCTTCTCTGAATGGTATCTGTTCCTGTTTACTTTCTTCCTAGTAGCATCAAGCCGGGCTGCACTTGCTATTTAGGCATAATTACTATTTTATTATTATTTTTTTCACAGTTAAGTGGAGCATTTGAGCACAGCTGAATTGCTGGGAGCCTCGGTGGAAGAAATCTATTAGTGGTATGGTTTGAAACAATACACAAAAGGCCCCTGCGTGTGGTCTGCCCTCCATGCTTTCAACTTCCTTGTGTGGAACAATAAATCTCCAAGTCAGCTAGAATGCAGAGACTCCCATCCAACGAGAGGAGAGCTGCATTTTTATCTTTTATTCATTGGCAGGAACATTAGCTGTAGGAGGTATTCAAATCACACTTTTATTTAAACAAACACAGCTGGATCACAGCCTCTTAATATAGCAATTCTCTAATGAAAAATAACAACATAGTATTTATCTCTTTTCTTTTGTGTGACTCTCAATTTGCTAAAATTAGGCAGACTTCAATCCCATACAAAATTGGCATGTTTTCATGACCAGAGCTCATCGCAACTAACTGCAAAATTATAATGGGGCTATAATTATAGGAGGGTATGTGAAATACACATCCTTTTGCTGCTGTTAGCTATATGGGGTTATACAATTATGTTGTAATAACATCATTTATCTTAAAGGAGTCAGACAGCTGACTTCATTTATTTAACTTGAGCACTCCAATTATGTGCTGTGTCAGTTTAACATAAATGTCTTGCCCAAAGAACATGGTGTAATAATAATGGTGATAGCAATAATAATAATAACACACATTTGTATAGGGCTCTCTGGAGCACAAAGCAGTTTTACAATTGTGATCTTCCTTGGACCTCCTATCTGCTCTCTAAGCCGAGCATCTAGGCCTGTGATTGTATGTGCCCCATCTTCCTGGTACGAAAAATGAGGTTCAGAGAAGGGAAATGAAGTTGTCAAGATTACACAGTTAGTAAGTGGTGAAATAAGGGCTTAAAACTCAGGTTTCCTGAATGTTCAAGGATCATTCTTCTGCTCTTACCAGTGGTACCAGATTTTGGACAGTGTAACATGTCCATTTTTATCTCTTATCCTATTTTATGTCACAGCTTTAAAAATTTTTTTTAATGTTTATTTATTTTGAGAGAGACCAAGCATGAGCTGGGAAGGGGCAGAGAGAGAGGGAGACACAGAATCTGAAGCAGACTCCAGGCTCTGAGCTGTCAGCACAGAGCACAGTGCAGGGCTTGAACCCACAAATGATGAGATGCTTAACCGACTGAGCCACCTAGGTGCCCCTGTCACAGCAATATTATTAAGGCATGTAGAACAGTCTGTGGTGTTGGGAATCACAGGGTTAATTCTGTGACCTTGGGCAAATTAAATGATTAGATCCCAGATTCCTTCTCAGAAAAACAACCAGTAATACCTACTGAGCAGGTGAACAGAGTTATTATAAGGATAAACTGAGTTAATGCTTGTAAAGTACATGGATAGGTGCTCAGAAAATAGGTTTATCCCCCATCCCTGCAGGACAAGAACAAATGCTTTCATTTTACAAGTGATGAAATTAGCACACATTTTGCATAACTGACTTGCCTAACTCACCAATTACAGTGACTGGAACTCACATCTCCCTCTTTCCAACCTCCCTATCATTATTTTTAATCATATTGTAATGTATTTAAATGTCTCTATCGCCTTTCAGCTTTGTAGAAATTTTTACAAACTTTATTTGCTTACATACCTCTCAAAGACTAAATAAATTACATGCCTTTTATTTGAGTTAAAATCTTAAAGCCCTTTGCTTCAGTGGGAGAGGTCAGGGGGTGGAAAGAGTAGGATTTGGAGTTAGAAAGCTGTGTTGAGCTTCCGGCGGCCATGATGTCCAAACGTGTGAATTAAGGCCAGTCCTCTGACTTCTCTCAGCCTGGGTTAGCTCATTGATAAATCCTATTTCGATCTGAACTTCCTGAAGGAAACCTGCAGTTCAATGAGAGAAGAAAGAACCTGTAAAATAATAGATTGTGTTTATCCCATGCTAGGCACATTATTTAGCATATTATTCAACAAATACTGTCTCATGCAATCTCATAGGATGATGTTTTTCCTGTTTTACAGGCAAGGAAATAGAGATTAAATAATTTGTCAAAGAATCAAAAGATTTGTATTTGGGCGCATTCTACTTAGTGGTTTGGGGGACTTCATTTTCAAGCTTCCTGAAAAATAAGCAGTTAAATTAGAGAAAATGAGTGGGGTCTCTCTGGATACCTTCAATTTATAAAGTACAAAGTTTTATAAACTTTATCATGATTTCTAGAGGGACCATCTAAAGCTATGGTTTCTGTAACATCAGTATTCCTAACTGAGCCAACAAGGATGGAGTTTCTTGACTTAGGAAACCTTTACTTAGGAAACCTTTACTTAGTGAAGTCATTGCAATTGTCTTACCTACTCCAGCCTCAGCCCAGGGGCCCAGGTATTTTCCAGGTGAGTGGATGGAGGCACAGAAGGATGAAATGGCTTTCCAGAAACTCAGTGTATCAGGGAGAACATCCAAGGGAGAAAACATCACAATGAGACTGCAATAAGACAGATGCTGTGCCAGACAGGAGTGTTAGGTTTAATGTGGGCTTAAAGGTGGGAGCTATCGATTCTGCTCAAAGGATAGTGTTAGGGCAGCTTTACAGATGAGGAGTCCCTTGAGCAGATTTTTTTTCCAGATGCTTTTAATTGTAAGTGATAGAAAACCTATACAAATGATTTAATCTCAGAGGATTTTTATTGTAGAGACACGAGTGTGTTCATAGTAGTCAAGGATAGCAACATGGCCACGCCCAAGGAAAAATTGCCTCCATTTATCTGAACATGAACAAGATATCTCTTCACATCTCCTCTCTACCTCACTCTTGCTACAGACTGGCAGTCTCTGTGTCTTGGTGGCTTTCTCAGAAAGTATTGAACCTGGCACTTGCAAAGTTTTACACTGACAGCTTCACGGGAAAGAAGCTACTCCGTTGAACTGTCCACATGCCAAAATTCTGAGGCCCAAATTTCTGGGGAAGAAATGTATTGGTTCACTTCCAGGCTAATCAGGTGAGGTAGGGGCGGGGGTACTTAGAAATAGGAGCTTCCACTGGAGCTGTGTCAGAGGAGTTGAAAGAGGCAGTTCCCAAAAGAGGGGAGATAGGATCAGGTTACTGAGTCCATAGGTGACTCTCAAAGTATGGTCCCTGGGTCTCAAAGCCCTTTTAGGGGGCCCTTGAGGTCAAAACAACTTTCTGAATAATCCTCAAACATCATTTGCCCTTTTTTGGTTTACTATGTTGACGTTTGCATTGTTACTAAAGCAGTCACAGGGGCAAACTGCTGGCACCTTAGCATCAATCAAAAAAGTGACACCAAACTATAAGGTTGTTATTGTATTTGTCAGCACCTTGCATTCACAACTAGAAGTGCCAGTTTAAGAATAATTTATTCCTTGAATAAACAGTAAAACTTGTAATTTTATCAAATATTAACCCTGTGTACATGCCTTTTAATTCCTGTATGCCCAATTACTTATGCCATAAGGTCATTTTGTTGCATACTGAATTGAAAAGGCTACCTTGAGGAAACATCATGGCACAGTTATTAGAGTTGCAGGCTGAACTAGCTGTCTGTTTTTCATGGACCACAATTTTTATTCAGAAAAATAATTTATAGAAAAACGATGACTGTTCAGATTTAGATGTTTGGCAGACATATTCATGAACAAAGTAAGCCTGTTACTCTAGCAATATTTGTTGCCAATGATAACATTTGAACTTTCAAGTAAAAATCAGAATTTTGGAAAACTTGTATCCTCCACTGTGAACTGGATAGTTTCTGATAATGACTCTTCTGATGAAATGTGTGGTGATATTGATATTATAGGGTTAATATTTCAACATTTGGAAGATCCACATGGCTAAACTAATGTTTTTCTTTTTTTCATAATATTTTATTGTCAAATTGGTTTCCATACAACACCCAGTGCTCTTCCCCTTAAGTGCCCTCCTCCATCACCACCACCTCTTTTCCCCCCTCCCCCTCCCCCCTCAACCCTCAGTGGTGGTTTTTTATAAACCAATATTTTTCAAATGACCCATGCATTGATGCTACAAAATCCATGGGTAAGAGACCCATTCAAAGTTGACCAATGGATTTTAATACAACAAAATATGAAGAGCTTATTAATGTGGTTTCAGATTCTACATTGAAACTAACCTTGAAGAAGTCACCACTTATTGAGTTTTGGGTAGATTCAAAGGATAATATCTACAAAATCATCCAAGTTTTCTTATATACTTCAGCCAAAAACACCAAAATAGATTGAACGCAGACCCAGATATGAAAATCTTCCTTTAAGCCAGAAAAGTCCTCTAATGAGCCAGACAACAGAGAAATTCACAGAAATGTAAAACACTATGACTCTTCTCATTATTTTTAAAATATAGTTATTTTTTCATAAAATAGGTTATACATGTTAGAACATATTCTTAATTGTAAATGAATCAATATGTAGATATTCAAAATTATTGTCATTTTAAACTTCTAAACGATAAATGTTTGTAAATATAACTGACATAAGCAAGTGACTTTTGTGGTCCTCAATAATATTTTAGAGTAGGCTCTGATTCCGAGACCAAATGTGTGTTAACTACTGCCATAGATACCCACTGCAGTCTATTTTTTAAAATGTTTATTTATTTACCTTTGAGAGAGAGAGAGCACGTGTGAATGGGGTAGGGGTAGAGGGTTTGGGGGGAGAGAATCCCAAGCAGGCTCTGCACTGTCAGCATGAAGCCAGATGTGGGGCTTTATCCTACCCACAACCATGAGATCACGACCTGAGCCAATATCAAGAGTTGGATAGCCACCTAGGCACCCCTGCAGTCTTTAAATACAGATAATAACAATTCAAGTGGGTGAGAGATGGAAGAGCATTTCAGTAGAAAGACAAGGAGGCAAGAAACAATGTGGCACATTCAGGACCTTATGCTAATGGAAAATGGAGTTTTGGGGTATATTATGAAGAGATAAGGTTGAAAAAGAAAAGAACTATTGGGTAAACTAGAGCCTTCAAAATGTTTTAAGTGAGAAACTGATGTGACTGCATTTGGGTTTAGACATGGCACCTTGTTGGCAGTGTGGAAAATGGGCAGGTACTATAGATAGAATGTTCATGTTCCCCCCAAATTATTATGTTGAAATCCTAACCCCCTAGGTAATGATAATAGTAGGTGTGACTTTTGTAAGGTGCTTGGGTCATGAAGGTGGAACCCTCAAGAATGGGATTAAAGACCTTATCAAAAAAAGACTCTCTGCCCCTCCTACCATGTGAGAACACTGCAGAAAGATGCTATCTCTGAATCGGAAAGTTGTCTTAAACAGAGTGCATCAGCCGATGTTTGATCTTGGACTTCCCAGATTCTAGAACTGTGAGAAATAGATGTTTGTTATTTATAAGCCACCAAGTCTCTATAGGATTTTTTTTTATAGCAACCAGAGCTAACACAGTAGGGAATGAGGTGGGGTGAGCAGGTTGGCAAAACTAGTGACAGGGAAACAAGTTGGGAAGAAGTTCAGCTAAGAGAATATGAGGAACTCAATTATGATAATGGTGGTAGGGATGGAAAGGAATGGGTATGTTGTTGAGATTTTTCAAAAACAGAATTGAAAATAATGCCATCTTGAGGGAGGCTATACAGCATAGATTTCCTGTCTGGAGCTATGCTTTAACATGGATGGTTCTCTAGTAATGATTTTAAGGGAGTTGTGTCTAAATCCCAGGTTCCCAGGTTTATTTTTGAAAAGTTGCAGTATCAGATAAAGTTGCAGGATTGGGTTCAGCTGTACATATGGAAAGTACAAAACAATAATAACTCAAATAAGAGAAGAGTTTGTCTCTTGTGCTAAATAAATAAACAAATACATAAGTACATAAATAGAATTTTTAAAAATTCAGGGGGTGCCTAGGTGGTTCAGTCGGTTAAGCCTCAGACTCTTGATTTCAGTTCAGGTCATGATCTCATGGTTCATATGTTTGAGCCCTGCATCTGGTTCGTGCTGGCATTGTGGAGCCTGCTTGGGATTCTCTCTCTCTCTCCCTATCTCTCTGCCCCTCCCCTACTCATACTCATGCTGTCTCTCTCTTAAAAGTAAATGAATAAACTTAAAAAATTAAAAAAAATTCAAGGTTATTTTCTATTTTACTACTGTCAATATATTGCTTTCATTCTCAAGGTCACCTCATTCTCCAAGATGGCCACTGGAACAAAACCACATCTGCATTCCAGGATGGAAGCAGGACAGCAGAAAGGGTTCAGCTTTTCTGGTTTCTACTTATTTGTCATGACCTTTGGTCATGATCTTTTAAACCTTACCACATTCAACGGTAAGAAGGCTAGGACATGCAGTCTTTTAGCTGGGTACGTTGCCATCTCAAATAATATCAGGGTTCTTTACAACAAATGTAGGGAGAAATGTTAATTGGGTGACATCCAGCTATCTCTGTCACAGAGGCCTAAATTCCTGCCTTCTCTTCCCAGAAATGCTCTTATCCAGATTTTTTAAAACCTTTTCTTTCTATCTTTATATCTTCTGGGAAAGGATACTTAGTTTTTTATTTGGGGTCTCTTATTTGGCAACCCCAAATTTTCATAACACAGCCAGAGAACTGAGAATAGAATAAATAAGTCTCTACTCTAATATAGCCTCTTAACAGTTTGTTCCAATTTATTTGCATATTTCATTCCAATCCTGTGCACACACTGTGGCAAGATTAAGTTTTTTGAAGCTTATTTCACATCATGCTATTTCATTTGTCAAGAACATTAATTAATTAATCTCTCATAGCCTACTGAACATTCACAAATGTCCACCAAGCATTCAGAGCACTCTTGCATTTTTACCAAAAGCAACATTTCCAGGCATACTTCCCATACCATATGTTTTAGCCAAATGAGACTTAACCCCTTTGGGAAATCAAACTTCTGTGGTTTTATTCAAGTTGCTTTACATTTTAGAATCCTAGCTGTGTATATTCATGGACCAGTGGGACCTACAGAGGTACAAGGATTTCTTGAATTGTAGTCCCCTCTCAACACTATCCTTTGATGAGACATCAGAGGACTCAACTCTGTAAATGCTACATTTCACATTTTATGCTTAAAGAACATGTTCCTTCAATCCATGTTCAACCATCCATAACACTCTTAGGGAATGAAAGGTTGCTTAGAAGCACAATGTTTGGGCATGTACTTAAATGTGGCACCTATACCTCTTACACAGATTTCTGTGGAATGTTCCTAACCTGAGCCCTGCATTTATGAAATGGATGATTTTTGCTGTTGCTGATGTTATTGTGTTCACTGTTATCAGGTATTCTTCCTTTGACCTTACTCTTAACAACACAAGTGTTTCGGGCTTTGAAAGAAGATATGTCAGCATCATCTTCACATGCATTTCTCTTTTATCTAGTATATATACTTAACCTTACAAACTAGCCACCAACAGAAGTAAAAGAACTTGGAGGATTATTAAGTGCCAGAGGGTCCTTATTAGTATGGAAACCTTTGTGTTCACATTGGCAAACTGATGCTCTCATTTGCACTGGTTTCTTTGAAAGGTTCCAGGGAACCCAACCCCTCTAAGACAAGCTTTTCATGATTTACTCCTGCTACCATTGGAAGTGTGTTGTGGGACATGGTGGACTAGAATGAGGACCCAGAAATCTCCTGTCCACCTTTGCCAGAGATCCACAGTATGATGTAGAATAAGTGGAGCCAGTGGTTGATTCAGAGACTGATTCAACTGTGTAGACTATACAATTTGTAGGACATTGACACATGCTACATCATCCTATTAAAAGTTATATTTTGAATTGAATTTTCTCATTAATCTATGGGAAAGAGTGGCTATAGAACTGTATGCTTTTCATCTTGGCAACAATCCTTTGAGAAAGGGCATTTACTGCTAATTAGCACCATTTAAAAGGTTAGATATGTTAAATAATTAATACTGTTTTCTAACTCTACATTAGGCAAATGTCCATTCTTAGTGAGATTTCATTCTCTCTTCGTTTCAGTTTTATTGTCTATAGAATAGATGTATAGTAATGATCTTATATCACTAGTACATTTGGAGCACTGAGATAAAATGTGGAAAATTCTGGCATTTGGTAGGTGTTCACTAGGAATTGGTCTTGAGAAATGTTGCTTCATCCTTTTTCATTCTAGATTTTCCTTACCTTTGCCCAGAATTCAGCTAGTCTGGTTAGTTGTCTGGTATAGAGTAACATAGATCTTTATCCCTGATGGAAATGAGCCCTTATTTCCCTAACTCTTGTTGGGTTGTGGTTGCTATCATTGCTTATCAGTGATTATTCCTTGGTATGGAAATATTAGAAGACCTTTCAGTGAGTCTCTTGAGTTAAACCCACAGTCTTCCATGCTGCCCTTTCTTTGTTTGCCTACTGGTCTGCTAACAGGATATACCCAAAGTAGCCAAATCACAATCCATTTCAGTGGAACTGTTACTGACTGCCTTTCTAGGTATGTTCCCTGTATCCAAGAATAAAGTCATGAGGGTAGGAATTTCAGTGCCATAAGTAGGTCCCTAGATATGAGAAAGGTCATACCTACACTCACTTCTTGATACCTGACTTATGTGCTCTAGCTGTTGTGGTCACAGCACAACATAATTGGTTTTTGATTTAATGCATATTCCATATTCTGGAAGTTGGGAGGCAAGACAAGGTGATGTGTTATTCATTATCCACTGCTTCATGAACACCACAGATATGGACCCAGATCTCTTAGCAGTTGGATCCACTTGGCCTCATGGAATATTTCTAGTCAGGTTATACAAAGATCCTGGGCTTCAGAGAATTCCAAAAGAAATGATAAGGAGAGAGATTTTATTTGCTTGGCTTGTCCCAATTTCCTATTCATTCATTATTTATTTATTTAGAGAACACAAGCAGGGGAGGGCAGAGAGAGAGGGAGAGAGAGAATCCCAAGCAGGCCCTGCACCAACAGTGCAGAGCCCAGTGTGGGGCTCAAACCCACAGACCATGAGATCATGACCTGAGCAGAAACCAAGAGGCAAATACTTACCTGACTGAGCTACTCAGGTGTCCCCCAATTTTCTTTATTTTGTTGGTGAAAGTTAGCCCCACTGGGAGTTAACTCATGCATGATTCTTGGCTGTGTCATCTATTCCTTTGACTGATAAATTATTACTAGCAGTATAGTATGATTAGTACTATTATTATCATCATTATTATTCTATAGTGGAAAAGGGGAATATAAATTTACATACATGTCTATATAGCTCTCTATCTCTATATATCTATCACAGTAAGTACAATGACAAATATATTTAGTGGGAATGTCAGAACACTGAGCAGAAAAAAACTAATCCTCTTGGGGATCAGAGGCATTAACAAGGAGAAAGGAAGACAGTCTACCTGGAAAGTGAATTTCAGTCACAGAAATAGCATGAACAAAAAATCCAAGTCATGATACAGCACAAAACATGCAGGAAAGCTGTTTATTAGTATTGAAACATGAAAGGTAAGGCAAGGCTGTTAAGTAAGGGCTTTAACATATGGGGATTTATACTTCTACTGAGAACTTAAAGTCAGTTCAAATGTTGGTAACTTACTAAGTTATTACCCTTCCTGTGCTTCAAATTTCTATTTTCCATAACAAGAATAATAAAAATATCTACCTGACAATTGTTTTTTTAGGCAGGTAGTGAGGATTCAGGAAATGTTAGCCATTATTAGATCGCAGAGAGCCATGAGGCATTTTCAGTGGCAGAATGATATGGTCAGATTTATGACATTGGCATGGAGAATGGATTGGAGATGATTAGGGCAAGAAGCAGAAAGATAAGTTATTTGCTGATGTGATATTGTATTAACCTAATGGGCGATGGTTGCCTAGAGTAGGCCAGAGTCAATGGGGAAAATAAAAGAAATACCTAGAAGGCAAAATGGATAGGACCAAGGAGGTAATTGATCGGAAGTGGCAAATAAGGGAGAGGGCTGATTCAAAGGTTACACTCAAGTTTTTGACTTGGGTGACTCAGTAAATGTGATGAAATCAAGTAAGATAGGAAATAAAAAAGGAAAAGAGAAGAGAACAGCAGATTTTAAGAAGGAGAACATTAGTACTGAATTGGAGAGGGTCAGGAAAGAAAAGGACAGAAATTCATCATTGCATTTGTATTGGTGATCTTAGTAATAGTACCTTCAGGGATGTAGTCACTATTTTTATCTCGGTTTTACAAAAAAATGGAGTCTCAGAGTTGTGAAAATCCCTTAAGATTATATAATTATTTAGGTCCAGCATTCAGTGTAGGCTATTAATTCATTAAAAACCACAGCAGCCATAGCAGAAGCAACGACAAAACACTTATACCATGTAGCAGACACTGAGGTAGGTCCTGGGAACCTAAGAAAAGTCATGCACAGCTCCTGCCTCGAAAGGGCTCATACATTTGGAATCCATGTAGAGAAATATTGTAAATTTATAACAGAGCTGTGTTCAGAGTAAGTGTCAGTGAATACAAAAAGGGTGCTTGTGCTAGGGATTTGAAAAAAGTTTTTAAATGGTGAAGCTGTTCGGCTGATTCTTGTCTGGGGCAAATTCCAAAAGTGGGGAAAGACAAGAATTACAGGTTTGGGAGTAGCAAGAGCATAGGCAAGGAAGTGAGGAAGAGCACTGTATCCCCAGGAATTCACAAGCAGTTCGATATGGCTAGAGATAAACTGGAGCTGCTTAGTGGGGGTTGGAAAACCAGTCAGAATTTTGACCATATTTTACAGAATAAAGGTCCTGAATGGATTGTATTTAGAAGGTCTTATGGGATTCCTGAACTCTTACTCATAAGTTTCTATAGATCTATGTAGTCTCAGAAGAGAGGGGAGTTTCAAGAAGGTAGTGCTTGTCAGTGTCAAATTTTAAAATGAATATACATCTTATTTTTCTCAAGAGGTAGTTATATTTTATAGAAAAGAACCTGTGTAATCTTAACGTAATTGTATACTTCCTACTTTGCCAGCAAGTCAGTATACGTTTTCTGGGGATTGGACAATTAAATGTGCAAGAGAGTTACTGGGGGAGATGCTTGTGAAAGATAAGGGAGCAGAAGTAGGCAGGAAGAACTTTCAGATCATAATTCTAGTCTGACACCTGTGAAAGGAGAAACAAGAGGAGAATTGGGTCAGAAGATCATCAGACTAGAGCATTTCTGAGAATGATTTGTCCAGGCTGATGCGGAGCTGCCAAGAAAAGGTTGCCCATTTGAGAAATACTGTTTGGGGCATTAATGGTCTTCTACCTCTCACACCTTTCCTACCATGCCCAGTCATTGGGAACAGTTTGGAGGAAGCATGGCTTTGGCATGAATACCACACAGAATCCAAGGATGTGGCCACAAGAGGCCACCAGTCAACTATGCTCTGTATAGTGGGTTATCTACAAGCGAGGTCTGGCTGCTCCATTTTAGACACAAGGAGAAACTAATCAAGCAGAATGTTGATTGGTTACATCTTTTGCCAGAATTATTAAGTAGAGTCTGAGTTGAGGACACAGATTCCAATTCCCCATGTTTTAAAATAACTGTCAAAAATTGTGGGTAGAAGCTATTATACCCTATCTTACTAAGAACCATCAGAATTGACTGTTACAATCATATTCCTCCTCTCCTCAGGTTCACATAAGGAAAGTATAGTGTTTTCATTTATATAAAAAGTACAACATTTCTTCAGAGGAAGCATGCTTTTATCTGAAAGCTAATAGTGGGAGTGGGAGTGTGAAGTAGCTCTAAGGAGTTATGGCAGAGACTGAAGTAGTTACAACATGTGGACTGGCATTTTAATGAATGGACTGATTATGCTGAAGAATCTTAAGCCTTATTTGGATATTGATTGTCTGGGGAACCTGGTGAGACAGTTTTTGGGAGAGCTCAATGAGTAGGCCTGGATGGTGAGAGATTTAGTTGGTACAGAAAATTATATATTTTTCTTTATGGGGTTTCCTGGATATAAGGTGGTTGCTGGAGCAAAATGAACTAAGAAGCCAAGGAAAGACTATAAGGTTATCCAACTGGGAATAGAAAAATAGTTGTCCAGTCCTACAAATAATGAAAAGGAAGATCATAGCAACTCGCACTGCTCCATGTGAAGGAGCCCAAAAGGCAGAGAGGTGGTGGAAGCTACAGAGCTGTCCAGGAGACTACCAAGCTTGAAGACACCCACTTGGAGAGGACATTTGGGGAATGTACCACTGGGTGTGGCTGAAGGAAATATGGCTGTCCCTCTGAGGGGTTCTTCAGGGATGAAGGAGGTTAGGAGAAAGCCAAACACTACTCCAAGAAAGCCCAAGATATATCCTGTCTATGTAACATTCACTACCTCTTCCATCTTTGAGATGTGGCTGTGGGTAGTTTACCTAACCCTCGAGTCACAGTTCCCTCATCAGTAAAACAGGTTAATAATCATAGCAAATCTTACAATATGAGTATCTTAGATGAATTAGTACATACAAAATGTTTAGAACTATGGCTTGCACAGTCTGTATTTCATCAATTTTCACAGGCCATCAGTTGTTAGAGTCATCATTATTTTATGCACCACTAAGAGCAAAAAAATGCTTACAATTAAACTATGAAACATCGTCAATTATTAGTCACATTGCTATTTCAGAAATATTGGAATAGGAAAGAATGTATTTTAGAATTTACAAACTGTGCTTGTGAGTGCTCAAGAAGTGTTATATATCATTATAGTTATTATTTGTTACAATTATTGTTATTATTTGTGGAAATCACTAGAAGATAACCATACAAAATCAGAGTATGATCAAAGATGGCGTCCCTTTACCGAGAATGTGATCAGTTTTATACGATGACCCCTACTTCCTCTATTCTTCTTGGGTCCTTATCAAGCCCTAGAATAATTAGAATCAGAAGAGATTATAGAAGACTGTGTATTCAGAACTTTCCTCTAGAGTTGTGCTGATTATGTGTTGGACAACAGGGAGTGGGTCATATGGTACACTGTATGAATGCTCCCTAGAGTTGAACATTACATATCCTGCATGGATCTCATCACCCATCCCACCTTGCCTCATCTCTGACGCCCTAGTCTATTAAGCCAGAATCATAGCCCAAGGCTTAGGTGGGAAAAGTGGAAGAAATGAGCTTTAAATCAACTTTGAGATTAAAGTTTTAAATGTTACTTCAGTCATGAAAAATAACTAGATATTATAAAATCTTCCCAAGGTGTTGTAAAGAAATTTGAAAGGTTGATTTATCAGAATACAGTGGAAGGTGTTAATGGCAAAAAGTTAAAATATGTTCATGTTTTTACTGCACCCTAGTGAGAATTCCCAATAATATGGTTATATAAAATTGAAAAGAAGGTATGTTTCTGACTCACTCCTCCCAAGAGAAACAGACAAATCATAATGAGCTCAATGCTATTGGAGAGGACAGTTCTAGCTAGTATAAGGAGGGGTAGGAATTAGTTTTCTAGGAGAGTAGAGAAAGACTTCTTTGAAAAGTGGATATTTTGAACCAGCCTAAATCATGATACATAGAATCCAAAGCCATGTCTGATTTCTGTAAATGGTAAAATGAGGTAGTTTGGAAGGGGGACCCCTTGGTAATGTGTTTTATGGACTAAATATTTGTATTCCCCCTCAAATTCATATGTTGAAGCCTTGGCCCTTAAAATGACTATTTGGAGAGAGGGCCTGTGAGGACATGATAAAGGTTAAATAAGGTCATCAGGGCGGGGCCCTAATCTAATAGGATTAGCGTCCTTATAAGAAGAAGCAGGGACATCAGAGAGCTCTTTCTCTCTCTCCATGCTCAGAGGAAACCTGTGAGGCCAAGGAGATGATCTGAAAGCAAGAGAGAGAACTCTCTTTAGAAACCAGACTCTGGCAAACCTTGATCAGAGACTTCCAGTCTTCAGAACTGTGAGAAAACAAATTTCCGTCATGTAAGCCACCCAAATATGGTACTTTGTTACAGTAGCCAGAGGAGACTAATATGCTGCGCCTACTCTCTTTTCTGGCTTCTCAGTTCAACTAATTCTAGCCCACAATTACAATTTTAACCCAGAAATCCTTGACCATGCAGTAATAGCTGTTTTTGCTTTGCTTTTTAGCAATCAAATTTCATTAGATCCTCACAATAGTCCACTGAAAATAAGTTATTTTCCCTCTTTCAGAAATGAAAAATGTTGAGGGTCAGAGAGTTTCAGCCAACAGGTTGCTCTAAGTTCATTGCTGTTTCTACTCAAATCCTAGTACTATTTTAAAGTCAGGGCTAGGGTCAGGACCTTGGCAGTCCTAAATCACCCCTAAATCACAGCAGCTATATCTCCCTCTTCATCTAGAAAATAAGGTTGTTGTTTTTTCTTCCTCCCTTCCTCCCCTCCTCCCTTCCTTTTTTTCTTTCTCTCATTCTCCCTTTTTTTCTTCTTTTAGAAGAGCAAAACTTCCAGAATTTTAGCAGATCTTTGAGCTGTAATACCATAAGTTTGTTGACTTTTGGGGAGGAGGTAGGAAAAGCACTTATCATAGTGACTCAGAGACTGATCCCAGAACATATTTGATCTGTCTTCTATTCTTTCCAAGGATGTGATTCCAAGTAATTATGCTAAAACATCAATTAAGAGCCTTATCAGGTATGATAATGCCTCAGGTGCAATTTGGAAAGTGCAATTATGAGAGTGTAAAGGTGGCCTCAAAACCATCAAGCAATCACATCAGCTGGTCTTGGTGTTGAAGTTAAAATAGCAGCAATTGGCATTTGGAAGTATTACCTGGAAACTCTTGCTCCAGTTGATTTGAGAGTCCAATATCTACAGCACAAAAGAGAATTCCATTTCCAGATGGCCCTCCGATTTGCCAGATTACTGATCAGCAATCTCCAAACCAACCCACAGTCCTCGTTTTAGCCCTCTTGCCTCTTCCCCACAGAATCACATCACGGTCAGTGTAGTTTCTGTAAGGCCACAGTCCTGGGGAGGCTCTTTACTAATCCTCTCTACTATGTTTTTTTCCTTGCCATTCTGCAAACTGTATTTAACATTAATTTGTCATCTGGATTGGTTATTGATCGCACTAGAACACACAGAAGCTGGCTAAGAAGCGCCATACTTTAAAAAGCTCTCTTGCTTGAATTTACAAAAGATTTGGATTTTAGTGAGTCTGAACTGCTGGGGTAGAAGAACTTAAGGAAACACATTGCCCTGAGAATAGCAAGCCACGCACATCAGCATTTTTCTGGTGAAAATGAATAGGACTCCTTGTAGTTATGCGGCCATATGCTCCTTACAAAACATTTTTTCATAGGCATTTTCACTCGTCTCCTTTTCCCTTTTTCCTTCCCTCTTTCCCACTTCACCCTTTTCCCTTTTTCTCTCTCCCTACTTCCTTCCCACCTTTTTCCTCTCTTCCTTCTCTCCTTCCTTCCTTCCTTTTTTCCTTCCTTCCTTCCTTTCCTTCCTCCCTCTCTTATTTTTCCTTTTCCTTCCTTCCTCAGCTTTTTTCCTGCAAACATTTGATGACTGCTTGGCACCATGCCAAAAATAATTTGCCTTCAGAACCAGAAGATCGTTCGTGTTAAAGTGTTCAATGTGAGATTGACAGTAAGCGATGATTCTAATCTAGACCGAGAAGTGATCACAAAATGTTTCCTAGATAAGAAGCCTCTGACTCCAAGTAGGCTGGGTGCCTGGGCAGGGGTGAGGTTAGGAAAGTTTTTCTGCAGGTCCCCTGAACTACTTCTGAAAGATGGAATTCAATTTACATAAGTGCCAAATGGAGAGAAAGTTTTCTAGGAAAGGGGGTCAGCAATTCAAAGGATTGTAATAATATGCTTGCTTTTGGGAAAGTCCAAATACTTAGGTAGAGTTGGCATTGAGGATACGGGAGGTGTTAAAAGGGGTCATGTGAAAGGTTAGAGAATGGTAGGTGGAAAGTCTGAGCAGATAAGAAATGGTGACATGAAAGTTCCTGTGTGCCACAGGAAGGAGTCTAGATTTGTGTGTATGTGTTCTGGTAAAACTTTATTTATGGAGGCTGAAATGTGAATTTCATACAGTTTTCTCATGTCATGAAATATTATACCTCTTGTGATTCCCCCCTCCCAACCATTTGGAAATGTGAAGACCATTATCTCATGAACCAGATAGGGGTAGGCTGCATTAGCAGACTCCTGTTCTATCAAAGTGTGGTCCTTAACGAACAGCATCAGCATCACCTGGAAAGTAGTTTGAGATGCAAAATTTTGAACGTCCACCCAGCTCTTCTTAATTAAAAGAGTCTAGTCTAATCCTGAAGGTAACAGTATGTTCTAAGAAGGCAAGAATTGCAGTTTGGTTAAACTCTAATTAAAATTTTAAGTCCCTTGTTTGCTTTTAGATTCAACCAAATGTTCACAGTGTTGTTGCATTCTTACACTTCACCTGACCTCTCTGCTGCTGTTGCTTTGCAGAATAGGAGAGCAGTTGCTGAATCAGCACTGCAGGGAGGAGCGTGTGTAAGGAACATGGATTATTCATGGAGCCTGTGCACTGTTCCAGGTGCAACCATGATTGCTGTGGACTGGGACCATTTGTAATGCAAAGGCATGGCAAGAAAATCCATTTTCTCATTTTCAGAGCCAATTTTATCTTCATGCTCCTGCCCATGTTACAAATTTAGGCTGATAAAGTGAAACAGGAGGCAGAAGAGCAAAATGTAATTTTTGACGACTGTTTGCAAAAGGCATTTTTAGATACCAATTTATAAACTCCTTTATTTGGAAGGAAATGATTCAGAGACCATATCCTGAGGTCTTGTGGTATAAAACAATGGAGACTGAGTTTTAAAGTCAAACAAATCTGAATTTGAGTTTTGTGACTTTGGGCAAGTCAGCTAGCTTATCTGTGCCATAATTTGTTTATCTGTAAAATGTGAGTAATGATGCTATGGGGGGTAGAATTGTTGGCTCCAATTTCTTACCTCTTCCTATATCCTTGATTTTTACCTTGTGATTGTAGTCACTCCCACTATAGGAAAATCCTTTTGCTTATGGGTTAATCATTGGAATTGCTTTGGCAAATGGGTAATGGAGGGGAGGGAGTTAGAGCATGATAACCTTAAAGTCATTACATGATTTTCTTCCTGCACTTGCGCCATTTCCAGAAGAAAAATCTCTCTAGGATCTTGCAGTCTCCTTTGCCTGTGCTCCTGACACAAATGAATGTAGCTTTGTTGACACCTTGATTTTTTTTTTTTTTAGGCCACTGAGACCAGTACCTGAGTCAAACCTACAGAAATTTAAGATAATAAATTTATGCTGTTCTAAGTGCTAAGTTTGTGATTGTTTATTATAACAGCAGTAAAAAATGAATACATAGGGCAACATATCTGGGCTTAATGAATATGGATTTTCTTTTTCCTCTATTCATTTTTGAAACAAGTAGATATAACTCTATAAGAGCAGATAGTACATAAACCTGATGGCATTACTGAAGATTACTGAGAGATGCAAGCCCTTAGAACAATGCACATAAAAAACAGTCAAATGTTAGCTATTTCACAGGGAATAGATTGCATAGAGGAACTACGGTATAGGCAGCAGTGAAGCATTGAATATAAAGCTTATTATTATTCTTTTTTCTAGGAATCCCAGTGATCAAACTTATAACTTTACTGCAACAAGTTTAGGGTCATTTATTATAAATGTGCATTTTCTTAAAAAATAGTCACAGTTTGAGGTATTTCTTCTTGTTGCTAAAATGAATTCTCAGAATGTGAGAATTGTCTTCAAATATCTCATAGGCTGTCATATGGAAGCAGGAGCAGATATTCCCCCCTTCGGTGTGATTTCATTAGGTAGTAGGTTCAGGGAAACAGAAGAAGAACTGGAGTTGCCCAGAACCCCAAGGTCCCTACAAGGAGACTTATGAACTATAAAATGAACAAAAAATTAAAATCAGTAATGCTATCACTGATATGGTAGAATGTGCACTTTCAATCCCTAAGGGGACATATTCAATCCACAATGTAGCCTCATCAAATAATCAAAAATGTAGATAAAGTTATGTGCAATTATTTTGTATGCAGCATTAATTATAATGGTCAAGACAAAACAAAACAACACAAAGAAAAAATCTAACTGCTCATTGGCTAGAGAGGAAGTGTGAGTAAATCAATACACATCCACTTAGTGGGTTATTACACAGGCATTAAATATGATTCAATGTGAAAGGTTTATATGAAATAAAATATATGGTATAATTTTAAAGGCAAATATGCAAAAAAAGTAACTATATGTTCAATGAGATAACAACTATATGAAACAAGTAAACAATGGTATCCCCAGAAGGTAGAAAAATGATAATAAAACATATTTCACTAATAACAGATGTTTTCTTTTGAGAGAAACTCTCCTCTTTTTACACTTCTTTTTTCCAAACATATTTTCATAATGTGCAAATGTTACTTTTGCACTGAGAATATAATAAACATTTTTTAAGTGAATAGAAGGTGCTCTCAGAATTTAATTTTTCCACATACATTTATATTGTGTCCAAGGGGCTCCAGACACACACAAAATTTGCACACAAAAAACTCACTGTGCAAATTATTCAAAATGATAACTCATTTATATATACAAATAAGTACAAAAATTAAAAGAGGTTCCATCCTTTACCACATATGAGGCAAGAGAGTGTTAATGAGGTCTTTCATTAATTGTTGAGTGGTAGACATAGACTATTACCATTTTCTGGATGTTTACTATATGCTGGTGATTTTACATATATTCTTTCATTTATCTTCACTACTGACATGCAAATTAAATATTACATTCTCAATGCCAAGATAAATAAATTACAGTTTATCTAAGGTTGCCCAAATAAGTACCTGCCTGAGTAGAAGTAGAAACCATGTCTATTTGTTTTCAAAGTCTCTGTCCTCCTCAGTACCCCATGCCATTTATGCACAGAAAATGTAAAGCACCATTTCCTTTACTCTCTCCAAAACCATTAGCTTTGTCTTATTATGAAAGTGGTTGAGTCTTCTAATTTATGTTATATTCCTTTATAACTCCTCTGGAAGTTCTACAGTGGATCAGGCCAGAATAGCTTGAAGTTGGATATCATGTTCTTCAAAGTGTTAGGATTTCTGCACTATTTTACTCTCCTGACTTACTTTCCTCTAGGCTCTGTGTAAATATAATATTCATAAGTTATCCATTCTCCACTCTCCTTTAAATTTTGTTGAAGAGGAGTTTATGATGCACTACTTCCTCATAGGACATTTGTGCATGTTATTCCAGCAGACTGGTTGCAGATGACTGAGCCGGGGGTGGATACCTGGCTCAAGGGCAGTCAAGGACCTAGCATAATAGATCTGTCCAACAGTCATGTTAATCACCAAATGAATCAATTAAATCTGACCTCAGTGAACTTGACTAGGATACATACAGTGAAAGATAATGATTCGTACTAAAGGCAGAAGCCATAACGTACATATAGGATGGGAGTTACTGAAAGCTTGAGGTGATAGAACACATCAGTACCAACTGAGTAAATAAGGAAGGAAACCAGCTGGGAATTGTTGATGGCAGCAGGAGAAGAATGGTCAAGTCTTGTAATTGTGGATATCAGAGAAGGCCATGGACACTAACTGTGGGTGCAACAGTAGTAAAGCTTAGTCTCTAGAATGGCTTCCTAGTTCTTGAGCAGTATTCTATCTACCAGGAGTTTGGGATCTGCAGCAATTGAATCTTATTTCTCTGTATATTCTTAAACAAAAAACTTATTAATATGTGTATGTTTATTTCTGGTCATTTGAAAAAGCCTAACCATCAGATTATCTGACTGAATGGTGTAAGTTCTCTGAAAGAACCCAGAAGACTGGCCACATTAAAGGATGGGTAACTGATAATGCATAGCCAGAAGAGCTCCCTTCAAAACAACTGATTATGGAATTTGTCTTGCTTAGGGAAGAGAGGGAAGGAGACACACTAAGAATATTACTTTTTTTCAATTTTCTCTAAACCTCAGACTTTTCTACTTGGTGTTTTTCATTAATGCAGTGAACATTTGATGCATGCAGTCATGTAAATACCTCAGATTGCAGTCCTATTTGTCTCCCAGACAGGCTTGGTGATGTGGTGGGAGGGAACGCAGGACTGAGAACTTGAAAACTGAAAGTCATGCGTTATTACGTCCATATTAGCTGTGTGATTCCTGGCAAGCTACTACATTCTCTGGATTTCAATCACTTCTTCCATTAAAATAAGAGGAATAATAGCCCCTACCTTCTTAATCTTTAGGATTGCTCAGCAAGTTAAAAAAGATAATAAATTTGAAAACTATGAAGTAATTGAAAGACAAGTTTTTTTTTTCTTACCACCAATAATGACACATTGCTAATAAGCCAGTTTTGAATTTGAAGAGTTTTAGTGAAAAGTACTTATGTAAACTTCAGCTGGGCGGGCTCCAAAAGAAATGTTAGAGAAACCTTGTGGATCATTTGCTAGAAAGACTCTGTTAGTTTCCTTAGGTACTGACCTTGAGCAGGGAGTAGCATTTGGAACAGGTTTACATTTGGAAGCAGCTGCTGGTGGTGTGTAGTTTGCTAATGATTTTGTCTGCCTTTCACGTCTCTTTAAGAGTTTCACAGGGCACTAAGTCATCACTGATAAACCTGCTTATAATATCTCAATGACAGCCAATCCAATGTGCAGGTCAGGAAAGGTGGTTACCTCTTTTATGTTGGCTCTAGAAAGCCAAAGGCCTTTATTTGAACAACCAATCCAAGAGCAACTGTGATCCATGCATCACCTTGTTTCTTCTTCCCAAAGTCTTTGGTTGTGGAGTCAGCTCATCTTCACCCACCTCCCCATCAAAGCCCACCTCAAAGGCCAATGCCTCATGAAGTTTTCCCTGGTTCCCCTTGGTTGAGAATGATCTCTGTTGTCTTAAATTTCTTAATGTTTTCTCTGTTCTGCTTTTATGGAATTTAGCACATTCTATATTGAATTTCACATTCTTCTGGGTACTTTCCATTTCTATCACTAGACTGATACCTTACATGAGGGTAACTGTGTTTCTGATTCATCTTTTTATGCTCCAGAATGCCAAACTTGCTAGCTGGTACATAAAGGTTTCTTGAAAAATGATTAATGAACCAGTAGGTATAGACTCACAATAAATGGGAAAATAGGAGAATAGAATCTAACTTACAAAGTTTGCTTTGAAAATATTCTACAAGTTAACTCTTTGAAATCTAGAACTTCAGGAGCTCCAGTGGCGCAATCGGTTAGCGCGCGGTACTTATATGAAATCTAGAACTTCATTTCCCATAGAGAATATTATAAATGGTGAGCAGTAAGTAGTATCATCAGTCTTCAAACTTAGACTTGTCTGCCTCTAAAACCATGATTTTCATCACCATGCTAGTTTATAGCAGGTAGGCAATATTCTTGTAAATGTGGGGGTAGGAATGGGGGAACGAGAACTGGATAAAGGTCATGCTTTGGGGTCTGACAGAACTTGATTGGAATCTGAGTTCTTTGGTTTCCTACCACTGAGATCCTGGATAACTGATTTAATCTCAATGAACCTATTTCCTATAAAAATAAAGAGAGATGATAATGTATTTGAAAGGTCTAGGTCATTGGTTGGTGAAACTATTTTCTCAATCTTTTCTCTTTCCCTTTTGTTTACTTGAAGTATGGTGACCATAAAATGCCTATTTCCTACTGTAAACAAGACCATTTTCTTTCACTCTTAAATAGGTCTCCATTTGGACACAATGAATTATATGGGCATGCTTTGGATGATGGTAGTGTTTTCCTTGCCTTCTTTCTCTGCATCTAGTGGCATACTCTCACAGAAAATATGATTGTACCTTTCCTCTGATCAACACTCTTTGCCTAACTTCCCTACAAGTAAAATCCAGTGCCTTCATAGTGAAGTATGACCTGCTGCCTTTGTATCTTGTTCTCATATCCACCCTGCCTTTTATTCTACATGCTGTTCATAGCAACTGCCTGAAGTTTCTTGAATCAAAAAATACCTGTGGTATTGCTCCTATACCTTTGCAAATGCCTCCCTGTATCTGGAATACTTTTTCATCCCTGCCATTGATATGTATCACTCTTTTTGTTTTTC
>NC_043707.1:93816967-93854006 GCF_006229205.1 Suricata suricatta
TTTTTTATTTTGCTTTTCTGTTTGGAGTATCATTGTAACTACTGTATTGTAAATGATGGAAAATAATTGCATATGTTAGAAAAATAGTGTTATATTAAAAAATAAGTAAATAAAATATTTAAAAAATGTACTTCATTACAAACCCTGTTATAGCTAAGACATAGGCATATGATCCAGGATCTTCCCATCAGAATTTGGCTTGGAGTGTGTGACACAGGAAAGCAAAAGCAAGCATTATCTATTTGACTGGGACAGCAACAAAAGGAGCTTTAAAGCCAGAGAACTGAGTCCAAATCCTCTGTACCTCAGTTACTAGCTGTGTAATCTTATACAAGCTCCATAACTTTTTTTACATCAGTTTCTTCATCTGTAAAATAGGATAGTAATAGTACCTGCTTCAAAGATTGCTTGTAGGGATTAAACATACATGCAATATGACAAACAATCACTGGCACTTAGTATATACTCAAAATGTTAGATCTTATTACTATTGCTGTTGGTAATACTACTAATAATAGCAATAACTATCTTCTTTAGTATAAGCTTTTGTTTCTTACATCTAAAACATGTGACCAGGACATTTCTATCTGGACAGGTTTATTTGGATTTATGTATGATGTCCAAGTTGAGACTTTTTTCCCCCAGAAACCTCTTCTGAACCTGCTGCCGCATTAGAGACCACAGTTGCAGACTCAGATTTTGTTGCTATTAGGAGTAGTAGAGCACTTATTACACTTCATTTAAATGCCTGGTTCTTCACATTCTTCCCAACTAGACCATGGAGTTCTTCTAGATGACACTGACCATTTTCTCTACCTTGTATCTCTAGAGTATTTCTTAGGCAGTACCTTGGCACCTTATAGGTGTTCAGTAAACATCTACTAGATGAATGAGCAAATACCCCGCCACCCTCTGAGATGCTGTAGTGGGAGAGGTGGCCAAGCAGGGGAGCCACTGATTTCTATTCATACGCTCCAACTCTTCCTGTGGGTTCTCTCCCTATGATCCCATGTGAGATTTTTGCAATCAATGTTCGTATTTGCACTGATGATCGTAAAATGTCCTTGGCAGTCTCAAGAGAGTTGCAATCAATACATTTTATTGCTGCCATGCTCCTGCCTCCCAGGTTTGGCTTAGGAGATGGAATTTACCCCAGAGATTTGATCCCAATCAGTGCTACTGTGCTTCCCTGAAAGAGTATCTTATTAAGTCAGGAAGATGCAAAGCAATTCTCCAGTTTGGGAAATGAAATGTGTCATTAGAAGCAACTAGGTGCTTCTATGTGCCCTTCTCTGAGTCAGTGAGCTGTGGCAACACCATGCTATCTTCAACCAAACAGAATGACTTAGTGTTCTTCTATTTAAGAATAAACCTCTTCATCTTGCCTTTGTCTATGCTATTATTTCTGTTTCCTGTGGCTTCTTGCTGTTTGGAATATAAGGCCTTAATGACTTAGCAGGATATTCAAAGCTCCTCACAAACTGAGCCCCATTTACTTTTTCAGTTTTATCTCTTACCATACTCCATCAGACCCCCTAACCTCTATATGATTAATCATTTATTCATCCCTTTCATATCTTTAACAATAATTTATAGATTATAATGTGCACACTGTAATGACCTTCATGGCATCACAGCCTAGTAGTAGACATAGCATTTAACAAATAATATAAAATAGAAGTAAAGGTATTATTATAATAAGAACACTGAAGTCAAATCCTAACAGGGGGCTAAGCATGACAGGAGACTGTATCACAGTGGGGTCTGATCATGGAGAGTTTATGGAAGTTAAAACACCTTCAGAAAGCCCTTTAAAAGTTTATTGAATCTAGGCATTCTTCTGTGTCATTGCTGTGTCAACACTACTTAGCATCAGGCCCAGGACAGAGCAGGCATGCAAAAATGTTAAATAAATGTAGGAATGAAAAAATTGACATTGATAAAGAATAAATTAATCTGTACACTGTTTCATAACCAATTTCCATTCTTCATTCTTAGGTAACAGTTGACAAAATGCATGCACACACACTCACAAACATATTTGTCTGGGAGCAAATACGAATGTAATTATATATTAATTAGTACGTTAGTGTTTATGATGCTTTTCTATCCAGTGTCTTAATGAATTGCTCAGAAACTTATAATGTGTGAAGATAAAATTTTTATCTTTATTTATAGAAGGTGAGTTTATGAGAAAGTTGCTCAAGGTAACAAATGTAGTAAGTAAGAATCAGATATAGTAGTTTGGACTTCTGGCTTCAAATCTGGGGCCTCATTATTTTTTATTCACAAAGAATTAAGAGTGGGATGACTTCAATAATATAGGAAAAGGCAACGTAAATAAACACTCTGGTGGATACAATATTAAATAACATCTACTTGAAGAAATGGAAACCTTATCAATGCACTAATGAATTGGAGGGTCAGATTTGAGAGAAGGAAATCCAGAGAGGTGAGTGTGGCATCCAGAGCCCCTTTTCAACTAGGAACATCTGCCACTTCAGGCAGAGGTAGCTGAGAGATTGGGGTTTGAGGTCCAAGGCCCATTGTGAGAGGGAGCGCCAGTAAATCACTCATGCTTTGAATTGGGAACCCAAAGGCATCTATTCAAGTTGGGACAGAGAGCCAAAAATAGCCTGGCTCTCTAGAGACTCAATCACTGTAAATGGCCTAAGGTGGTGTTTCATTGCTGTGCTCCTAGCCACCGCCAGAGGCAAATCTAAATGTTCCTTGGAGCGGGGAAACATCACCTAGGCCCCAATTATTTCCAAAATTAATTTTTTTCACATAAACTATTCAGAACTCAATAAAAAATAACCTGAAGGAAATCATTCTTGGATAAGTTACATTTCCTCTTTCATAGATCATTGTGTCTGTGAATCTTGGCTTTATATTGGGGCTATTAAAGGACTTTAAGAAGGCTACTGAAATATTTGGGTGTGGTTTTAAAGAGAAAATTTTGGAAGCTCTATGAAAATTGGTTTAGTGTTCATTTAGAATTTTCCAAACAGCTTCCACTTAACTAATTGGCTAGGTTAACCAACTTGTGACCTCTCGTCTATAACACTTTCATATTCATGTCTACAGAATGGTTGTGGCCAGCTGGCAATACTCTAATATTCTCATGGACTTCTGATCTGATCAGGGAGTTATATGTTTTCAAAGAGTCACTTGTGTTAGTTACCAAATCATTTGTACCAAGTAGAGTCTTTACTATAGATATATAATTTGAGTAAATATATATAAGCTAATAACGTATTACTAGAAAAGGACAGTTTTTGTTTCAATGAAGTATGCTGAATGCTTTAGAGAAACTCAATAGAGATGGATACTAAAGAATTACCATCAAATAAGGTGTGAAGGAAATAATTATGATTAGAGAAATCTGCAAAATTTTAGAAGATTCTCTACTTAAGTTATTTTCCAAATATTTTAAAGTTTTTATTGAACTGGAAATTTAAATGGAGATAATGGATCCTTGTTCTCACGGAAATTACATTCTAGCTTCCATTGTAATTCTGATATGTAAATATCTGCATATAAAAAGGATTTATTATGCATCTAATATTACTACTATTAAGAGCATAGAGTAAAATGAAATACTTCCATATTAACAATATTACATATAAGATGATATTATAATATATTATTGTATTTATCATAATAGTAATATTCTGCTATGCTATATTTTCATATATATAAATATAATTAGGATAATGCCATAGCACTCTAGCATAGTATTAATTAATAATGGCAAGATACCAAGTAATATGTTTAATTTTTCAGACATTCTATATGTGAACATCCTCTACTCTTAATGACTAGCCCAAGGCTTTTGATAGAGTAGGCACTCAAGATTACATAATGAATGAATAAATCAATATTCAACCTTTCAGAATCACAATCATTTTTCTCAGGTATCAATCAAATCTGTCAACATTAGTTGAAGAATGTGAATCCCACAAATGAACACAATAATTGTAGGTCTGCTTTCACCAGCAATGGCCCATTTTCTCATAGAGTTGACTCCTAAGGAATTTGTCATCCAATAAACCTATACATCTATTTTCACACAAAATGCTTTTATTCTAGCTCATCCCTCATTTTGGACGTGTGGAATTGATTTTTATAAACTCAGTATAAAAGTTTGTATTGATTAATTTATTCATTTACTAGCTCTACAAACATTTCTAGGGTGCTTACTATGGTCAAACATTGGCCTAAATATCTCCATGAATTGTCACTTTATACATTTAAAAAATTTTTTTTAACATTTATTTATTTTTGAGAGACAGAGAGAGAGAGACAGTGTGATAAGGGGAGGGACACACAGAATCCAAAGCAGGCTCCAGGCTCTGAGCAGTCAGCGCAAAGCCTGACATAGGGCTCGAACCCACAAACTGTGAGATCATGACCTGAGCTGGAGTCAGATGCTCAACCGACTGAGCCACCCTGGTGACCCTTTATACATTTTGACCTATTTATTAAAATGTTTATTTTGGGCTTTTGAGTCTATCGTCTAAGATTTTAGCTATTTCTACCAGTTGTTTGTCATTTGCAAATTTTACAAGCATGTTATCATGTAATTATTTGAGTCATTGAGGGAATATGTTGGACAGAATTGGGTCAAATAAAGAAAACAGCAGAAATCACTGGTATATTTCTTTTAGGTTGTCAAATTCCTGTTCTCAGTCATTTGGGGATGGATATGGATCAAATCTCAAAAGGCAGAATTTCAGATAACCTGTATGATTTAGGGATGGGGTGGTACTCCATGGTACTACCAAGTGTTTGAGGCCATCAAAGAAAATAAACCAGGAAGTTTTATTCAAAAAGGGAGAAGGTTGATGCCCAAAGGCAATAGGCAATAGGTTGACCTCAATCTACAAATCTTTCCTCTTTTATATTGTTAAATCTGCTTGGGTCCTTACTTTAACCCAGTTAGTGGGAAAGGGTATTGATTATTTGCAAAAGTAGGGTTCCCTGACCCCCAAACCAAGGGAGAGTGAATCAGCCATCATATCAATACCCTTCCAGTGATGACCTTGAGATGTAGAGTGAACTGGTGCTTCCTAGTTAAAGCGTTAAAGGGATTTTCTTGTGCTCTGAGCTACCACGTGGTCCAGAATTCCCTTATTCTCAGGTCCTGGTCTTTTTGTTTAGGATTTTTTTCAGTATCACAAATTTCTCTGTCCTGGTAGGAGAAAACAGAGCTCTTATTGCCTTAAGCCTACTATATTGGGAAAAGGCACAAGTAGGGAAGGTTAAGGTGCATTAGTTCAACAAATATTTGTTGACCATTGACTATGTTCTAGGCACTCTTCTAACCATTGGAGTATATCACTGAGAAAGTAGACAAAGAACTCTGTCCTCACGGAGCTATTGTTCTAGCAGAGAGAAATTGATAACAAACATAAAACCAATCAACAAATGAATTAGGTAATTTCTTAGGAAGTCATAATTACTATGGAAAAAAAGCAAAGTAGAAGTGTAAAACAGATAAGAGTTTCATGGGGTAGGTAGACATTGTTGTAGTAAGTAAACTGATTCAGTAGGGGAGCCTCAGTGAGGAGGTGAGCTTTGAGTAAAGTCTTAAAAGAGGTGAGACATTGAATCATGTGGATATTGGGGTAAAGAATGCCAGGCAGAAGGAATAGAGAGAGTGAAAGCTGTGTCTGAGGCTGGAATGAGTCTGGTATCTCTGACTACAGCAAGAAAAAGAGTTGGAGATGGGAGAGAAGTAGGATAATACACAATTAATTAAAGGTCATAGTGGCCTTGATAGGTATTGCAAGACTTTGGCTCTTACTCCGAATGAAATAGCTATTAGGGGTTTTTGAACAGTAAAATGAAATGATATGAATGAAGCTTTGAAAGAATCACTTTAGCACTTGTACTGAGAACGCACTGCAGGGAAGCAAGACAGGATTCATGAAGACTTATTAGGAAGTCATCAAAGTTCAGGAGCAAAGTTTTTGGTGCTTTGGCCTGGAATGGTAGCTGTTGTAAGAACTATAGATTAGAAGTGTATTTTGATAATAGATCTATCAGGAATTCCTGGCCAGTTGGGTGCTGCATGAGAGAAAGAGATGTGTCAAGGATGATTCCAAAATGTTTGGTCTCAGCTACTGAAAGAAGTAAGTTGCTAGAAGCTGAGATGGGAAAAACTGTAGATGGAGCACGTTTCAGAAGGAAAGAGAGTTCAGTTTGGGACATATTAATTTTAAGATGTCTACTAGACCTCCAAATGGAGATGTTGATCCAATTATGGATATATGAGTCTGGACTTCAGGAGAGACATCTGGGTTAGAGATAATTTGAGATGTCAAAATATTGGTGGCATTTCGAACTGTGAGACTGGATGAGTTCCCTCAGAGAGTGAGTGTAGATAAAGAAGACAATGGGGATACCTGGATGGCTCAGATGGTTAAGTGTTGGATTTTTGATTTTTGCTCAAGTCATGATCACACAGTTCATGAGATCAAGGCCCAGGTCAAGCTCTGGGATTCTCTCTCCTCCCTCCCCTCTTCTTCCCCAATTTGTTTTTTTTCTCTCTCTCTCTCAAACTAAATTAAAAAAAAAAAACATTTAAAAAAAGAAGTCAATGAAAGAATGGTTCCTGGGGCCACTCCCATAATAAGACAAGAACAGAGTGGCCAAAGAGGCCACTGTTCTGGATGCCAACAGACTGGAGAGCACATGGAGTACTGCTGATAGTCAAGAAGGATGAAGACAGAGAGTGGAAACTTCAGCACTGTGGAGGTGATTGGTGACTTTGTGAGCATTTATTTGCTTTATTAGGAGACTTGACTCTCTCTCTAACCCTCCAGCAGTTTTCTTGTGGTGAGGAGGTAGAGAATGTAACCTACTTTCTGTCTCCTGTGCTTTACTTCTGGGTGAGATTCCTGGAAGGACTCATAACAATGGGAATCATCTACCTTCTTCACTCTGTGCTTCTGAAACTGCCCAGTTCTCACAGATAATATTTCTCTGTTCAGGCAAGCATCAATAAACTCCTTAAAGGACTTAGTAAAGTCTCTGCCAATGAAATTACTTCCTGGACTCTGGCTCGAGTTCCTCCTCTTTGCATTCCTTGGCCATAAATATATTCCAGTCCAAGCCCTCCACAGACTCACCTGTAGCTTGTTACAGTACGGGTTTGCCGAATTGCAATTCCTCTGCTATTCCCAAGTAAACTCAATTACTGGAAATTTGAAAAAAAAAAAGATAATACTTCTCTGACTCTTGGCATTTGATCCAGAATGGCACTAAATTAGCATACCTCTGTTTAGATGTGGTCTCTGGTACAGTTAGTTTCATTTCACATTTTTGTTATTTTAAAAATCTCTCGCCACTCATTGCTTTCTTTCTTCATTTCCAGGAAAACAAGTTCCACTCACCTACTGGCTATGGCAGAAAGGAGTTAACGTCAGTAATTATCATTGTTCTACCAACTATTGTTCAATATTCTTTTGAGCAATTAATTCTAACTGCCTCATCTTGTCATCCATGAGGGCATCACAAAGGTTTTGTTATGTGGCATTAGACTTTGTTACTGACAGATTTTGTGATATTCTATTACTTGTCAGAGAACATATTAAATGTCACATTAACACTATGATTTTTGTCCTGAGACTTTTCTTGGTAGAATCTTTTTCAAGTGAATTCAAGGTGCCTCTTTGTGATCTCCTTGGTTTTACCACATGCTAACAAGAAATCTGCTTATGATCATCTTTCTACCAGGGACAAAATCATACTTACATATCCTAATTTCTTGGGATTTTCTTATTTACCCTCTTTTAAAAGAGTAGTCTGTTTTTGATTTTCTGGCATACTTTCAGTTCTCCGTGATTTTCTCACGCAAGTATGAATATGAAAAAAGAATTGCACAGCTTTTCATTAGCACTTTCTGGAATTCAGAGTTGGCAAAAGATGTCAGTTTTGAGAGAAAAATAGAGACTTTTCTAGTAGGAAAGAAGGCTGGGATGTTTTTTTTGACATATGTTACTATATTTATAAAATAAACTGTTTTTAGAGATCAGTTTATAAATTCGACATAAGGTTTAGTATTTCCATTCTATTTTATTAAACTTTTAATTTTCTTATGAAAATAACACAGGAAGCCACATGATTTTAAGTCATGATCTAGCTGTAAAAATATACAGTAAAGTCTTTTCTACACATTGTGTGGCTTAGTGGAAAGACCGTGGCTTTGGATCAAAAATTTGAAATTAAATTCTGATTCTGACAAATTTTGTAACTTTGGAGGTTACGTTGATTCTTGTAAACTTCTTTTCATCATCTGCCAAATAGGAATAATTATACTTGTCCTATGGCTTGTTGCCTTTTATAATTCATATAGCACCTGCTATAGCTAGACATTATGCTGGGCACGGAGGATTCAAAGATAAAAGGGCATAATCCATGCCCTAGTAAATCATTGTAGTAGAAACAGGTGTGTAAATACACTGATAAAATATAGTAGATCCTCTATGTAATGAAAGAATTCTATTGGAAATGTATCACTTAATATACATGACAGATTTGGAGTGTTGAGTCTGAAACAATTCTGGATTCTCCTCATTTTTAAAGGTTTTTAAATATATTAAGAATAGAAAACTATAAAGTCTCCTCAAATGGCTTAGCAGCCAGCTAAAGTATAACTTAAATATAAGCTTTGGGCTACATTAGAACTTCTTTTAAGTTATGAAGTCAGTAATAAAGCAACACTTTCTAGTCTTTATGAGACTTGGAGCAAGATGAAAAGGCAACCCCAGATTACATGAGAAGATAATATAAGAGATTATATGATATAATATTTTGTCTAATAGGTTAGATTTCTTTAACCCCTAAAAATTTTAGACTGAAGTGAAGAAATCAGTGAATATCAAGCACAAGAATATATATTCTAAAGCTAATATGTTAATATTCAACTCTTACTTATCCTTACTAATTGTATACTTAAATTCTCTATACTTCCTCCATTTTCTCACTTACAGCATTTATTCCTTCCTTCCTTCCTTCCTTTGAAGAGAGAGAGAGAGAGAGAGAGAGAGAGAGAGAGAGAGAGAGAGAGACAGAGAGAGAGAGAATCTTAAGTAGGTTTCACCGAATGTGGAGCCCAATGTGGGACTCAATCTCATGACCATGAGATCATGACCTGAGCCAAAATCAAGCGTCTGATGCTTAACCAACTGAGCCACTTAGGTGCCCCTACATTTCCTTATCTATAAAAAGAGGAGGGTTACAGTGTTGTTACGAGGACAGAGAGTGGTCTGGGACATAGTAATTACTATAAACGTGTGTGTTATTATAATAGTATTAGTTACTAGCAATAATATTGAAAGTCAATAATACTAATCATGAATTTAGTTTTTTAAGTCAAGGAATTTGTACTCAAGTTCTAGACATTAATTACCACAGATAAAGAAAAATACATAAGATCACAAAAGCTGGAAATTAGGTAATTAAACTGCCATTACTTGCAGATGATGTGACCATTTAGATTGAAAATTCAAAAGAATTTACAGACAAGATATTGGAAAAAAACAAAAGGTTTCAACACAGTAGTTAGCTAAATCAATATAAAAAACACCTTGTTGGTATCTATATATACCAAAGTAAGTATTATTCCCTATTGTGTTATTAAATACCTAGGATAGCTTGAGCAACTAATTTTAGCTCTCTGGGCTTGGCATTTTATCTGTTGATATCAGCTTATCTCTGTAAACTGATGTCATTTTATTCAGTCTCTACTCTGCTTCTTTCCAGTTCTAGTATATGATGGAACATCAGATTTTATATCTTACCTCCCCTTGCCAGTGGAACCAACTGAAAAACGTGCTCAGATATTTGCTAAGTGAGGTGTTATTTTACATGATAATTTTGATATACTCCTTGTTCCACTGAGTTTATAAACTAGCAACAACAGAAATAGTAATGATACCTAGCATTGTCTTAGCTTATCAAAATTAACAAAGCACATTCATTGATAAACAAAATATTTCATGACGTAGAAACCTAATAGTATTTGGGAGAACTTGAGTTAACTTTGACTAATTGGACGTGTGTATATTTCTCTTTTTTTGTTTGTTCTGTTCTTTACTCTAAAATTATAGTAAAGAATTAAATAAAAACAACTGTCAACCTAGGAGGTTAATGGTTTATCTGGCAATGTTTATGCGTTGCCAGACTAGAAGAGTGCTTGGTACCTGATGGACACTTAAATGATATTTGTGTGAATGACTGAATGAACAACACCAAGAATTGAGGAGAAGCCATCAACAGATGGTATAGTTCAACCAATTTATGAAAGACAATGAAGGTGGAAAAATTCATTTCCAGTTATATGGCAGATTAAATAACCTAATTGACCTCCTGTAAAATATAACTAAAAGTTCTAGATTTTATGTGAGTTTAAAAAATAAACTAATTAGCTAGGAAGAAAGGAGGTCAAAACCAGCTTGAAAATAGGAACTCTGAAAGCTAGGCATACCACTGCAGACTGCTTTTGCTCTGAAGGTGTTTGACTAACACAGATAGCCTTAATTTGCATGGCTTTTAAAGGCACCTCTGGACTAGGAACTTTCATAAAGTACATCCTCCCTTTTTTTTCTTATAACTGGAGATACTTCCCAGTGTATCTTTTTGTTAGATCTGAATGCCCTAACCTCAATAAGACAGCAGGGAAAAAATTTAGTCTTGTGTTTGTTGCAGAGGAAAACAATCCACCCTAAGAATTTTACAAAATAGCTATCATTAAAATTTTTAGGCAAAATTGACAGTATCTGGTTTAATTAAAAAAAAAATCTCAATTTGAGAAGCCTGTGGGTGGCTCAGTTGGTTAAGCCTCTGACTTTGACTTAGGTCATGATCATTTGATTCGTGGGTTCAAGTCCCACCTCAGGTTCTGTACTGACAGCTTGGAGCCAGGAGCCTGTTTCAGATTCTGTGTGTCTCTCTCCTGCTCACACTCGGTGTCTCTCTCTCAAAAATCAATAAGCATTAAAAAATTTTTAATCACAATTTAAGAGTCTAGTTAAGAGTTCTAGATTTATAGTATCCTAAACGCATGGAAGAGGTGACTATAACTAACTACTCTGCAGAAATCCTCAAACTAAACCTCAATGAATACCTAAAGTTAAAAAATATATAATTTAAGAGTTAAAAATTATAAAACACAGAGGAAAAATGCTTACCATGGGTAAGAGCCAGCAGGGACTACAGATAAAATAATCAGATTCATCTCCCTAAATTTCAGATATTAGAATTATCAGTCAGAATATAGGGTGTCTGGGTGGCTCAGTTGGTTAAGCGTCCAACTTTGGCTCAGGTCATGGTCTCATGGTTCGTGAGTTCAAGAGTTGTGTCGGACCCTGTGCTGACAACTCAGAGCTAGAACCTGCTTCAGATTCTGTGTCTCTCTCTCTCTGTGCCCTTCCCCACTCACACTCTTTCTCTGTCTTTCAAAAATAAACAAACATTAAAAAAGTTAAAAAAAGAATATAAACTAAAATGTACAGATAACTTTTATATAAGTTATATATACGTATATATAAGTTATATAAACATAACAAATTACTTCAAAATTCAATGGTTTACCAAGAAAACACGTTAATTTCTTGCTAGGATTTGTAAGTAGATATATGACTCTACTTATTTTTTGTGGGGTGTCATGGGCCTGGTTGAGTGTGACTGTAAGATGAAGATTGGCTTCAGGTATATTCCACATGCTTCCAATTCTGGGACTCAGGAAAAATGTACAGTACCCCTCTGGGATGTGCTTTTCTTATGGTGAATTGAAATAGTGCAAGAGACCAAAAGAAGCAATGTTGAGAACATTTAAAGTAATGCTAAAGCATGGTATACACCATGTCTGTTGTTATTCCATTCAGCAGACAAGTCACAGTCAAGCCAAACATCAAATGGTGCAAAGAAGAATAATTCTCCCACAGGTCTGGAGTAAGAGAAGAGTGAGTGTTTGATGAAAAATAATCTAATTTACTAAAATAAGCATGATAAGTAGGTTGAAACAAATACAATACATTTTTTAAAAAATTTTTTAAAACATTTAGTTATTTTGAGAGAGAGAGAGAAAGAGAAAGAGAGAGAGAGAGAATTCCAAGCCTGTGTGTGAGCAGGGGAGGGACAGAAAAAGAGGGAGAGAAGGAATCCCTAGCAGGCTCCATGTTCACCGTATTTTCATTATCCTTTCATCTACTGATGAACACTTAGGTTGCTTGCATGCCTGGTCTATTGTAAATAATCCTGCAACAAACATAGGAGTGCATCTATCTTTTTGAGTTAGTGTTTCCATTTTCTCTGGGTAAATAATAGTAGAATTATTGGATCATATGGTATTCCTATATTTAATTTTTTGAGAGATCTCTGCACTTGTTTCTACAACAACTGTACCAATTTATATTACCTCTGACAGCTCATGAGAATTCCTTTTTCTCCACATGCTCACCTCTTGTCTTGGTTTTAGCCATTCTAACAGGTATGAGGGTATATTTTGTGTTTTGATTTGCATTTTCCTGCTTATTAGTGATGTTGAGCATCATGTCATGTGTCTGTTGGCCACCTACATGTCTTCTTTGGGAAAATGTCTGTCTTCTGACCATTTTTATGCTGGATTAATTGTTGAGTTGTGTAAATTTTATCCATTCACTTTAGGTCTGTATGTGACTTCAGTCTGAGGTGAGTCTCTTTTAGGAAGCATATAGATGAGTGTTGTTTTTTAAAATCCATTCTGCTACTTATGTTTTTTGATTAGAGAATTTAGGTCATTTACATTTAAATCAATGATTGATAGGTCTGTACTTTTTGCCATTTAAAAATTTTGTTTTCTGGCTGTTTTTTTAGTTCTTTGTCCTTTCTTCTCTTGCTCTCTTTCTTTATGATTGCTTAATATCTATAGTGTTTTGTTTGGCTTTCTTTCTCTTTAATTTTTGTGTATGTATCATAGATTTTGGGGTTTGTGGTAACCATGAGGTTCATATATATAACATTCTAAGTAAATAGTAGTTCAAGTCAATTTGATGGTCATTTAAGTTCAAACACATTCTAACAAATAAAGAAAAAAGGAAAGGAAAGAAAACATTTTTTTCTATGCTATTTTTTCTTTTTCTTTTCCCTCTTCTTTCTCTTTTTACTATCTTCTCCATATTGTACATATTTTACTACCTTCTCCTTATTTTACACCTTTTTATTCATATTTTTCTTATGTATAATTATGGCCATTGCATTTCCACTTAAAGAAATCCTTTAACATTTCTTGTGAGGCTGGTGTAGTGGTGATTAGCTCCTTTATCTTTTGTTTGTCTGGGAAATTCTTTATCTATCTTTTAAATCTGAATGATAACCTTGCCAGGTAGAGTTTTCTTGGATGTACATTTTTTTCCCTTTCAGCACTTTGAATATATCATGCCACTCACTTCTGGCCTACAAAATTTCTGCTGAAACATCAGCTGACAGTCTTATAGGTTTTCTCTTATAGGTAACTGTTTCTCTTTTGCTGCTTTTAGGATTCTCTCTTTATCTTTAGCCCTTGACATTTTAGTTATTATGTACCATGGTGTGGACCTCTTTGGATTCATCTTAATTGGAACCCTTTGAGCTTTTTGGGCTTGGATGTCTATTATCCTCCCTAGGTTAGGCAAGTTTTCACTTATTATTTCTTCAAATAAGCTTTCTACACCTTTTTCTCTTCTTCTGGGACTCTTATAATATGAATGTTCACTTGATGTTGTCCAAGAGATCTCTTTATCCTCATTTTTTAAAATTCTGTTCTCTTCTTGCTGTTTAGCTTGGGTATTTTCTTGTACCCTGTCTTCCAGATCACTGATCTATTCTGTATCCTCTAATCTATTGATTCCCTTTATGGATTTTTTAAAATTTCAGTTATTGTATTCTTCAGGTATTATTGGTTCTTTTTAAAAATATTTTCTATCTCTTTATTGAAGGTATTACTGAGCCCTTCCATTCTTTTCTCCAACTCAGTGAGTATTTTTACCTTCATTACTTCAAATTCTTCACCAGGCATATTACTTATCTGAGTTTAATTATTTTACTCAATCTTTTTCTTGTTCTTTCTTTTGGAGGAACATATTCCTCTTTCTCTTCATTTTGCTTTATTTTATGTGTTTCTATTTTATTTTATGGATTATGCAAAAACAGCTACTTCTAAATTTGAGGGAGTGGTCTTATGTATGATGATCCCCTATGCAGAACGTGTGCTTGGTGACTTTTGCTGGCTTGCTGCAGCTGTGGCTATATGTGCTAGTTACTCTCTTTTATAGCATGGCTTTTTACAGAGAGAATACATTTTTAAAATATAAAAATGAAGAAAAAGGAAAATAAAAGAGAAGAAAAGGAAAAGGAAAAATGAAGAAAGGAGAAGAAAAAAGAAAAGAAAAAAAGAATAAGGAAGAAAAGAACAAAACTTAAAAATAAAAAACAAAAACAAGATCAAATCTAAAACATAAAATATAAAATAAATCAATAAAAATTTAAAAGAAAAATACAACTAATTTCTGTTTCCAAGCACCACAAGGCAGCTGGTGTGGGCTTGTGGACTCTGGCCTCACTGGAGTGACAAGCCCATTGAGATGCATGGGGCTGCCCACCGTGTCCAGACCTGTCTGGTTCAGGCGTCCAAGGCAGTTTGGAAATGTAAACCATGTAGTTCCCCAGTCCCTCTAACCTAGAGAGCTTTCCCATATTTCCTCTGCCATTTGGGATAGTGCCAGTGTTGTCTCTTTTATATACTAGTTGCTCTTTTAAACCACAAGTTTTCCCCCCATGTCCAAGGACAGAGAAATTTGTTCTTGGTCAGTATTATACCTACCCACTGCTGATCACAGTATTGAGAGTGGGACTTCCCTTTGTTATCATGTCTCTGTCTCTCTTGCTGTTCTCTTACTGTTCTCTTAGGCTTTAGTTATTCAGTAGCTGCTTAGTCAACCTTCAGGTCTTCTTCAGGAGGAATTATTCTATTAATCAATAAACTTTGGTGTGTTCCATGGAGGAGGTGAATTTGAGTCATAATATTTGAAGTTATCACTCAGTGGAACTTTTATAACAAATTAGACATAACAGATGAGAGAATTAACATACTAGATAGATATGAAGGAGCATTAATAGGCAAAGGAACCTAAAAAAATGAGTAGGGAGAGAAAATATATGGATAGAATGAGAAGATCTAAGAAATACTTAATCGGAGGAAGAGAGTGAGAGAGTATAAAGGGGAAATGTTTGAAGAATTTATGACTAAGAACTTTCTGGAATTGAAAAAAAGATAAAACGTAAATTCAAGAAACCTAATTAATTTCAAACAGAATGAATAAAAAAAATCTATACCTAGACACATAATGCTAAAACTGGGTGAAATTTATATCACAGAAAAATTTCAGATCGTTAAAGACTAAGATAATAGCTTTTAACAGCCAGAGAATAAAATACAGATCACTTATAAAGGAATATTAATTAGTCTGTTATTTGACTTTTGAACAGCAACAATGAAAACCAGATGTGTAATGATATCCTCCATATGTCAAGGAAAAATACTTGTCAACTCAGAATTGTATAACCAATGAAGCTACCTTTCAGTAATAAAAGAGGAGTAAAGTTATTTTCAAACAAAATTTGAGTTTACTAACAGATTTTTAAAATAACTTTTAAATAAATTTATTTCTTAATTTACATCCAAGTCAGTTAGCATATAGTACAACAATGATTTCAGGAGTAGATTCCTTAATGCCTCTTACCCATTTAGACCATCCTCCCTCCCACAACCCCGTAGCAAACATCGGTTTGCTCTCTATATTTAAAAGTCTCTTATGTTTCATACCCCTCCCTGTTTTTATATTATTTTTTGCTTCCCTTCTTTTATGTTTATCTGTTTTCTGTCTTAAATTCCTCATATGAGTGAAGTCATATGATACCTGTCTTTTTTGGACTGACTAATTTAGCTTAGCATAATTCCCTCTAGTTCCATCTACGTAGTTGCAAATGGCAAGATTTCATTCTTTTTGATTGCTGAGTAATACTCCATAGTGTATATGTCTGTATGTATATATACACACATATGCATTCATCTGTTGATGGACATTTGGGCTTTTTCCATACTTTGGCTATTGTCAATCGTGCTGCTACAAACACTGAGGTACATATTCTCCTTGGAAATAGCACACTTGTATGCCTTGGATAAATACCTAGTAGTGAAATTGCTGGGTTATAGGGTAGTTCTATCTTTAATTTTTTGAGGAACCTCCATACTGTTTTCCAGAGTGGCTGCACCAGTTTGCATTTCCACCAGCACTGCAGAAGAGATCCTCTGTCTCCTTATCCCTCCCAACAGTCATTGTTGCCTGAGCTCTGACTGGTGGGAGGTGGTATCTCACTGTGGTTTTAATTTGTATTTCCCTGATGATGAGTGATGTTGAACATTTTTTCATGTGTCTGTTAGCCATCTGGATGTCTTCCTTGGAGAAGCATCTATTCATGTCTTTTGCCCATTTTTCACTGAGTTACTTGTTTTTTTAGGGTATTGAGTTTGATAAGGTCTTTATAGATTTTAGGTACTAACCCTTTATCTGATATATCATTTGCAAATTTCATCTACCTTTATGTCAGTTGCCTTTTAGTTTTGCTGAATGTTTCCTTCACCATGCAGAAAATGTTTATTTTGATGAGGTCCTAATAGTTCATTTTTGCTTCTGTATCCCTTGCCTTTAGAGATGTGTTGAGTAAGAAATTGCTGTGGCTGAGGTCAAAGAGGTTTTTGCCTACTTTCTCCTCTAGGATTTTGATGGCTTCCTGTCTTACATTCAGGTCTTTCATCCATTTTGAGTTTATTGTTATGTATGGGGTAAGAAAGTGGTCCAGGTTCATTTTTCTGCATGTCACTCTCCAGTTTTCCCAGCACTATTTGCTGAAGAGCCTGTCTTTATTCCATTGGATACTCTTTTCTGCTTTGTCAAAGATTAGTTGGCTATATGTTTCTGGATCCATTTCTGGGTTCTCTATCCTGTTCCACTGATCTGAGTGTCTGTTTTTGTGCCAGTACCATACTGTCTTGATGATTACAGCATTGTAATACATCTTGAAGTATGGGATTGTGATGCCTCCAGCTATGGCTTTCTTTTTCAGGATTGCTTTGGCTATTCTGGATAACAGATTCTTATAGGAGATTCTGAATTATGAACTTTAAGGAGACAGAAGTTATCTCATATCAAAGGCTTAAGATGTAATATGGAACATTAAACAATAATAAAAATATAGCCAAATGAATAAATATTGATTTGTAAAACAAAAATGTTTCAGTGAGATTAAAATAAAATAATGCAAAATGAAAAGACATGGCAAAAATACCACATGTAATTTGGGTGGGTATTGATAAGAAGGAGCAAAGGTATTGATAAGACTTTGGTAAATTAAGTATGCATGTTAAATATGATATACATTAAGGCCAAAAAATTAAGAAAACTAATCAATCTAAAAACAGGTTAAGAAAGAAAAATAAACAGAGGAAAGCCAAGTCAAAGACAAAGTACACAATAACATTGTAGTAATAAATTCAGATAAATTATTATTATGGTAAATGTAAATGAACTATACTCTGAAAGACAAAGAATATGAGGATAGCTATATTAAAAAATTCAAGATAAATGCATTTCATGAAAGTCATATTTAAAATACATAGACCTGAAAGAATGAAAATTAAGGGATGGAAAAAGATAAATCAACAAATGTGGAATTGGTTCTCTAATTTTGTTACTTAATTAATGGCATTTGACAAAAATTACTTGCTTCAAGCTACACTGGACACTAGTTTCAAATATGCTCCCTATTTTTAAATATGTGCCTGGCCAAGTATTTCTTCATGTGCCTATTGACTCCTTCCCCAAGTAGTTGGGATTTTCCATGATATAGTGCTGTGTGCTATCTGCTAAATACTACCCTGATGTGGCCCTATCCCTATAATTCTCTACCTCAGTTCAAGTGCTTCATGGGAAAGGCTCTTGTTAACATCATTTTGGTGAAGTGTCTCTTGAATCTTGGGATGGAATTCATATTTTCACAAAGGCCTTACGTCAAGGGGTTTAATGTAGCATTTTCATGCAGGCTGTTTAGGAAAGAAAAATTAAGAATGGGGCGCTCTGGCAATTCTGGAATTGTCCAGCAGTGGGAGTTGGTTCTTTTGTCTTTCCCTTTGTGTGAAGCTGTCAGTGATTGGAGGGTATTTTTTCCATGTTCATCCCCTACCATTTCTAGTCCAGTTAAGTGAAAGTCACTGTGTTTTTGCTTTGTATAGTTCCTGAGTCAAGTCTACCAATTGCCTTTGCCTCGGAGTATATGAGGAAGTGAGTACATTGGGTTGAGGAATGGTTACAAGGCATTTAACTAGACTCACTTAGACTGAGGGACTAATTTCCTCACATCTGTCTTGTACAGCATGTGATTCAAATTCATGCTTCAAAAAAATGAGAAATTCTTTGTGCTAGGGACCTTGCATGTTTGTTATTATGAATAGGTGAAAAATGTTAATGTTAAATTTACAGAAATTAAGTTTCTACTGATATTCTGCTGCTTCTGTTTTGACTGTCATGTCACATTTTCTACTAGAGTTCTAAATGATTTCTCCAATTCTCCTTCCTTTGATTAGTTTCATACATGCCCACCAAGCTAATTTTCTATAGATAAGTTCTGATTATGTCACTTTTCCCCAGAAACCTTCCACTATTATTTGGTGCTTAAAGAAAATAGTCAAACTACTCATACCAGCCTATAGAACCTTTGTTAACTGACTAGTCAGTCTTTCCAAAAAATTTTTACCACTTTTCCTTTTTCTTATTCTTAATGATCTCTGTCAAGTTTAATCTTTGTTCTTTGTATAGATTATCTGTTTCCTGCTTATTTGCGATTGCCCATGTTGTACCTTCTGCCTACAGTGCCCTTACTCTCATTTCTATAACAATATTTTTGGACTTAGTAAATACTAGGAAGAAAAATCTTCAGGTATTATTATGTATAAGTACAAAGTAACTGAATATTATCATCAGAATTATCATGGTCAGAGTGGGCAAAAACTAGCTAAAGAGTTTCCTTTGAAAATTCCTCATTAGTCGGTTTGTTCATTCTTAGCTGTGTTGAATATTTTTTTAGTCTCTATCTGCAAGTAATTTGTGTAAGTGTGTGTGCTTTGTGGGGGGAGAAATCTTTTGCACATATATGTGCACTTACAGACATTTCACCAATTTTAACTGATGATACAAAAGATAAGTCAGAATGTTTAAGTTTTGCCCCCATGCAATCAAGAGGTTTTATCTAAACCTCTAGAAAGAAAAGTGAAATAAATTCTTGTTTGCAACTTTTTATATGTACACAGGACATTTGTTGACTACTGCAGAGAGCATGGGAAAGTTCAACATTGTAGAGTTTACAAACCTGTGTAGACTGGCCAAGTCGGGAGAAAATGTCCTTGGAAGTAGGTACATTTTGGTAAGTAAATGATTTGTTCATCAGATCTTATTTGTCTAAACTACTCTCTCTTTATTGTTGACTTAACTCTAGTAAGAAGAAACACAAACCAAAGCGAAGCACTGGTCAACACACTGAAGTTTCAGATGGTGTAGATGATACAGGTGATGCGCTGATGATGTGGACAAGTGTGATTTCCACATTTCCCCCATAGATTCTTAGATATGGTTTCTTAAAAATGTGTTATAGGCCATGTGAGAGGCAAGGAGGAGGCTGCTCTGGACTGTAAACCCCCCCCCCCCCGAATTTGTATGTCAAAGCTCTAATTTCTAATGTTACCATATTTGGAGACAGGGCCTTATTGAGGAAGTAATTAAGGTTAAATAAGGTAATAAGTGGGGTCCTAATTCACTAAAACTAATGTCCTTATAGAAAGAAGAGATACCAAGAGTGTAAAGGCACAGAAGAAAGTCCATGTGAGAACTCAGTGAAAAGGTTATCTGTAAGTAAAGGAGAAGGCTCTCACCACAAACCAACCCTTCTGGCATTCTGATCTTGGATCAAGAATAGGGAGAAAATAAGTTTCTGTTATTTAAGTCACCCTATGTATTGTGTTCTACTATGATAGCCCTAACAATTAATACAGAGGTTAAATAAAAAGTTTAGTCTCTGTATCCCCACTTAAACTGGATTTATTCTGTTCCTGCTTTTTTATATATTGAAGTTTTATATAACAATTCTTTCTTTTTTTTCAATAAATGTTTTTCTGTTAAAAATGTAGGAAGGTAAATATATTATTTAGTAATTTATTAATGTATTTGTAATGGGAACATTTCTTCCTAGCACTGGTCTCATATTGTGTCTCTAATCAGAATGTTTCCATTTGAGCTCCTTCCCTTGTCTTTCTGAACAAGATGGCCACATCTTTGGAATATTAGTAAATGTTTTTTTAATCCAAGAAAAACTTCTTTTTTTGTTTTAATATAATTTATAGTCAAGTTGGGTAACATACAGTATATACAGCGTGCTTTTTGTTTCGGGGGTAGATGGAATGTGAGTTACTTTGATGGCAGAAAGAAGATATCCCTCATCTTTATGATTTCATCTTGCCCTGTGCTATGAACTGAATGTATGTGTCCCTTCTAAATTAATGTGTAGGAAATACTAACCTCTAATGATATGGAAGAGGGAACTTGGGGAAATAATTAGGTTTAAATGAGGCCATGATGATGAAGTCCTCATGATGGTATTAGTGCCCTTATAAGAAGAGATCAGAAAACCAGTACCCCATCTGCCATCTGAACCCACAGCAAGGAGACTATAGGCTAAATAAAGGGCTCTCACCAAGAGCCGAATCAGGTTGGACTTGGACTTCTAGCCTCCAGAACTGTGAGAAATAAATTTCTGTTACTTAAGCCACATAGTCAGTGGTATTCTGTTTTAGCAGCTTGAGCTGGCCAAAACATTCTGACTGTCCCATCTCATTCTGTAATTACGTACAGATATTTCAGAAGAGTGGTGCAGATAGCACAGTACTTAGTAGTATTAAATATATAAGTAAATTTCAACCCATTCAAAACTGGCCTCTTGAGCCCCATTGACAATATATAAATCTATGATAGAAATCCTTTAGTGACAGAAAGACTACTAGAATGTAGGTTTTCAAAATCTTTAAAGATTTCTACTAAGAGTTTGATTTTCAATCAATCCTATCTCCATACAAATTCCTGTGTTCACTTATATTACCTAGATTATTCTCTATTTAGAGAGTTTACAAAGGGAACATTTACCTGGTACTGGCAAAAGTGCTAAATTAGAATTAACTAGCTATTACTGGACACCATTCCTACTCATTTCCCACTACAGGCATACCTCATTTTATTATGCTTCACAGATATTGGTGTTTTGTTTTTTTTTTTTACAAGTTGAAAGTTTGTGGTAACCTTGCCTGGAGCAAGTCTGCTGGCACTGTTTTTCCAACAGCATTTGTTCACTTCATGTCTCTTGAAATATTTTTAAACTTTTTCATTAAGATTTGTCATGGTGATCTGTGATGGGTAATTATGAAGTTCAGAAGATGGTTAGCATTTTTTTTAGCAATAATATATATTTAAAAATTTTTTGAGAGAGAGAGTGAGCAGGGGAGAGGGGCAGAGAGGAGAGAGAAAGAATCTCAAGCAAGCTCCACACTCAGTGCAGAGCCTGACACAAAGCTCAGTCCTACAACTCTGGGATCAAAAATTGAGCCAAAATTTAAAAGTCAGTCAGATATTCAACTGATTGAGCCACCAAGGCATCCCTTCAATAATATTTATTTTAAATTAAAGTATATATATTATTTCTTAAGACAGAATGCTATTGCATATTTAATGGACTACTATATAGTATATACCTACTTTTCATATGCACTGGGAAACTAAAAGAATCATTTGATTGCTTAATTGCAGTATTTTCTTTATTGCAGTGTCTGGAACTGAACCTGCATTATCTCTGAGGTATGCCTATGTTATTATAAAATCTACTGGAGGGAGGCTTCACTTTATACCTCTCAGTTGTTCTTTATACTTTTCTGTGAAGTTGGCTATGGTATTTTCACTTTTTATATGAGGAAACTAGGGAACAAGGAGTTAAACATAACAGAAATTATAATGATAATAAAGAGGGCACTTAAGTTTTGAATTATACATTTTATTCCATATCATTTCCTTTGCTTTTTATGTGCTTAACCTATGTAAAAAATAAAAGCCAGGGAAACATATATTTATGGGATGAATAGTCAGATATGAATCCGTATGGTCAATTATAATAAGTCCAGATGGTTAGTGCTCTGAGCTACTAGAGACCCCATTTGATGCCCCAGTTACCTACCATCATCACGATTAGGATAGGCATCAGCCGACACTTAATAAAGAAGACAGCATAATTTGGTGGAAAGAACATGGGCTTTGAAATCTGTCCCAAAACCGGTTTTCAGCTCTACCGCTAGCTGTCTGTGAAATGTGGAACAATGAAGAGTTAACTCCTCGGAATCCTTGTCTCCATGTGTATAAGATGTAAATAACAGTAACATCTACCTTATGAAGAAGGGATGAGATAGCAAATGGGCAAGCATCTATGACTGTCTTTGACACAGATCAGGCACATTGTAGACATTCAATAAAGGTGAGTGGAACTTGAATTTTAGTGTTAACACATAAACACAAATTAGCATAAAATTTAGGTTTTCCTTATCAGGGTTTACAAGTTAATTTATGAGACAGTCAAGAACGGTAGCATGAAAGTAGCAAAGATCAAGTACTAAGTGACATGACAGTGGAGGAGGAGATTCTTGAGGGCTAGGACAGTCAGGGTGGCTGAATTCTCTGAGAATCCAGCTTCTGAAAAAGGCAGCTCTTATTTAGATAGACAGAGAGGAGGAAGCATGCCTGAGGCAGAAAGGGTGAAACGACTTAAGAGAAATGGATATGGTTGTGCATGGGAAGAAGAGTTGATCACTATGGGAGACACGAAGACACTGCAGGGTAATTTGTGTCTTGTGCGTTATAGTGTACAAAATCTTTTGCTCATTTGAGCCTTTCTTCAGATCTAAGAGAAGGACAGGACTAATTTTATTATCTCCCTTTAAAGAATAGATAAAGATGAAACAGAAACTCTGAGAAGCCAAGTGACTTGGCTAAGGTAACATCTCTACTGTGCAGTAGAGTCTCAAACACCAATCTGCTATCTCCCAGGACTTAGAAAGGTGGTGCAGAAGAATAAGACTCAAGAAGTTACAGAATAATTTGTGACTTTGAATGACAACATTAGGGGTTTGGAATTTTTATTCTGCACGTAGAAAACCACAAAAGCTTATGACCAAAGTACATGTGCAAAGTAATAGTTTTGAAAATCAGTCTGGCAGCAAGACCCGGGGTGGGTGTCTATTCCTCAGACAAGAGAGTATTCTTCTAGAATCTATCTCTTTTAAGACCATTGTCCAAATAAATTTTAGGCCAAAGAGGGCTCTGTTCTTTATGCCATCTTGGAGAAAGCCCTCTTAATCAGGGAAATGGAGCTATTAGCACACTGGCAGCCTATTCTGTTCTGCATTTTAAATTGTTAATTCAATTTATTTCAGGATAAAATATCTGTGTAAATCAAGCCAGTTTGCAAAACTGACAGCTTCATGAAAAAAAATGTTGGGGGGAAAGAATCATATGCATGACTAAGCTATATTTTAATTTAAGCAAGTGTTCTGATTAAAACATAAAGGGAATGAAAATGGCGTAATGGGAACATCATAACTCACTGAATTGGGGTCAGGTTCATCTTTCCAGACAGCACCAATACAATAAGGCACTGGGTTTGGTAGAAAGACTGATGTTTGGGAACAGGTCAGATTTGGGTTCTGATCTTAAATGTACACTTCAAGTGGTCAGGAGCATTTTCCCCCTTGTTGTAGCCCCAAAACCTAGGACAGTATCTGACTCAGAGTAGGTACTGTATTAATATTTGACAAAATTAAATGAAATAAAAACTCAGGCTGACCACTTACCATTTGGAAAATATTGGTAAGTGTCTTGACTATACTACACCTCCATTTCTCATGTGTAATAGAGAAATAATAATATTTACTTTATAGAATTATTGTAAAGGTTAATAACAATGAAAGTAAGCAAGACAGGGACATATGGAATGGGATGGTTTAGTTTAGGTTCCTACTTTTGAACTCTGGTCATAACCTGGGGTTTCTTTTCAGTGTATTTCTCAGCATGCTTTGCTGGGCTGAGCATTATTCTAAAGAGCCCTAACTGAGGCAGACTTTATTTAAGTTTATATCTTTCTCAGGGATTAACAAACTACTTTTACTAATAGGTGCTTAATTATTGAAATTAATTTTTTCAGGGATGTAGAATTTTTTAACTACGTTTATTGATTTATTTTTGAGAGAGAGTAGGGGAGGGGCAGAGAGAGAGGGAGAGAAAGATGGAGACAGAGAGAATCCCAAACAGGCTCTGCCCCCGCAGTGCTGAGTCTGATGCAGGTCTCAAACCCATGAACCATGAGATCATGACCTGAACGGAAACCAAGAGTCAGACCCTTAGCCAACCAAGCCACCCAGGCACCCTGGGCTGTAGACTCTTAAACCAAATTATTCTGACTTAGCAACTTGTTCATTTAGAAAGATGACAGATGCCCACGTAATAGATGCTTTTTAAAATTAAAGTTATTCTATGACCTCTCCTATCAAGAGCTACTGTATTCTTTTACCTCATCTTTGTAATCCCTACAACAGAGTCCTTCTAAAGTATTCCCATTTTGAAGATGAGGAAATGGATTTGCAGAAATCAAGTAACAACCTCACAGTCACACATTAAATAAACAGTAGAGCTGACATTTGAACCAGGACTTTTGGGTTCAAAGTCACTGTACTTTATAGAAGTATTCCATATACATTTGTTGATTGAATTAATGGGCAAAGGCCAATTGTGGCCAGCTTTAACTTTCTTTCCTTCAGTCACAGGATGTTCTTTTAGTTCCCGCCATGAAGGTATTAAAAACAAGGACACTGGCTTTGGTTCAGTTGCTAAAAGCATGCGTAGTCTGGAAATGTTAGGTTTCTGTTAGACTATTCATAAGTATATATCAGTCTTACAAGAACAAGGGCATCCTTTCAATTTATTATGTACTCTCCCTTCCACCCAAAGAAAGAGAAATGAAATAAAATATAATGGAAAGGCCAAGGTAAAGAGGCTATGAATTTAATGTTCATAACGGTGGTAGCTAACATTTATTATGTACCAGTTATGTAACAGGCCTTGTGCTATGTGCTCTACATACATTATTTCTCAAAGGCCCTCTCAGGGCATATGGTTGTCCATAAGTTGTAAAATAAGAAACTGCTCAGAATTCTCCACTGACTTCTTGTCTCATTCAGGATAATGCCAAATGTTCTGACCATGGCTCGCATAGCCCTCCATGACCAATTTGATGATCACAAATCGACTGAAGGAAACACAATATGATGAGTGAGGTTAACACTTGTAATGTATACACTATTGCAGATTTTGGGAGGCAGTGGAATTGCACAGCAGTATTATTATTTCTATACCTCTGCCTGATGTGTCAAAACCTACTTCCATTCAGGCTCCAGTCAGGGGAGAGGCCAAGCAGTAGCAAACCTTTCCACCTCAGTGGTTATGTTTGAGAAAACTCAAACAGAAAGAGGGAGAAATTGCCTTCCCATGGCACAGAGTACAGGAAGAATATGGGGCTCTGATGCCAGCAGCCAGGGAACAAATACCAAGTTGCAGTCACTGTTTGGAGCATCAGTGAGGACAGAGCCTTTCTTAAAGGTACTTTGATTAAAAAACAAAACAAAGTTAAGTTAAAGTGGAGTTAAGTTAAAATGGAGAATGAGTGGTTATTATGAGTTGCACCCATGGGCACAAGAGAAAAGAAGGAGGCCTTGTCAATATGAAAGGCTGTCATCCTCAAGGATTCAGTTTCACCTTTAATAGGACCCATTTATCTCTTTGAGAGATTGTATTCGTTAATTTGGAAGTGGTGTTTTTGGTAAAGCTTAATTTGAATTTGGTTTACTCTTCTTTGATGACCTTGGAGAAGGGGCTATGAGGGATGGAAAAGTGGAGCATCTCAGATCTCCTTATGAAAAGGTGCTTGCCTGACCCTCCACCTGGATAAATGAGAGTGGCAGACCTATGAGCCATGTTCTGCAGAGCCTTCTCTCTGCAGTGACCAAGGACTGTGCCAGGTGGTCATCAGTCCTATGTATGGCCTTACCAGCAGCTCTCTGCCCCTATCCTTTACGCATTCTTGACAGGTAGAAAGCAAATTTGCATAACAAACTGTTTAAACATTCAATTTTGAGCCACCTTCAAGGCACTCTTTGTCCTCCTCAGTTCTAATGGTTAGTGACCCCTTCAAAATCAACATCATTTGTCAAATCAAATTAGGCCTGTTACTAACTGCAAGGCAGTGACATTCATCTTTTTGATGCTTTCAAACCAGTCTGAGGTAAAGTTCTCTTATGGAATTGGGTTTGGTATGCTGAATGAGTCACTTCCTCAATGAGGCAATTGTCAGAAAAATAGGAGACTTAGCTTGAAGGTAAATATTGTTGGGTCACTTGAAATGTATGCAGATTTGACATTTCCCTTCTGATTAGCATGTCTACACATTAAAGTTATTTTTTTGTATGTCACATTGGATAGTTCAGATGCCAGGGTAATGTCAGTGAGCACTTGATAGAAACTTAATTTTGTTCCTGATGAGGAAAATGGGAGGATAAAGGGAGAAACTTCAGGTGAGAACTTTATTTGGGGGTGATACATGGAATGAAGGTGGGGTATTCAAAACAAAAAGTAAATGCTGTAATTAACATTATCTATGGTGTGCCAGTGTCCAGTGTGTGTGTGTGTGTGTGTGTGTGTGTGTGTGTGTGTGTGAGTGTATGTGTGTACACTAATTTAATCCTTTTAGGGATTATGATCCTTATTGAATAAATGAGATGAAGTCTAATGTCAAACAATAAAATAGCAGGCTGGAATTTCAAACTCATTCTGATGCCAAAGACCATGCTTCTTCCACTGTAGCATGATGCCTCCTTAAGATGCAAAATATTCTAGCTAGCCCTGAAAGCCCTGAAACATTAAATGAAAGTATTAAGCTATCCTTATGCATCCTGGCTTTGTCCTTAGTTTGTAAATATAAAATCAAGAACACATTATTTCTTGGTCCAACCTGTTCCTTTTATCAAAAATGAGTATTCAGGGGCTCTTGGGTGGCTCAGTAGGTTGGGTGTCTGACTTTGGCTTAGGTAATAATCTCATGGTTTGTGGGTTTGAGCCCTGGGTCGAGTCTGTGCTGATAGCTCAGAGTCCAGAGTCTGCTTCGGATTCTGTGTCTCCCTCTCTCTCTGCCTTGCCCCTGCTTGTGCTCTATTTCTCTCTGTCTCTCAAAACTAAATAAAGAAATATTAAAAAATATTTTTAAATGAATATTCAGCATCTACTTGAATATCTTCAGTGGCCAGGAGCTCAAGATTTCACCATGCATCCATGTCCATATTTATTCTCATACTGTTATGTTTATCCATATATTGATATCTCTATTTATGACCTTACATGCTTAAATGTACAATCATATCTACATCTGATTATGACTTTAGAGTATTTGCTCTGTTAGAGACTATATTGTATTTCATTTATTATATAATTTGATCATCACAATAAGTCAATAAGATATGTCCCCAGTTTATGGAAGAACTTGGACTTAAGAAGCTAAGTAACTTGCCCAAGTCACATAACTAAAAGTAGCACATGTAAGTAAGATATCACTTTCCAGTTTCCAACTTTTTCCTAATGTAGTGGCAATCCACAGCCTATCATATGCAGCTAAAGCATTATCATGAGAAGAAATGCAGCCTTTACCCTTAACTCAAAGTTGGCTATCTAACTTCCTGATTTCCTGCTGCTAAAATTTTATAAAATATATCTCCTGTGTAAGAGCAATAAAAAAAGTCCAGATAAATCCAGGCTTTCACCATCATCTGTGTACAAAGGCTACTACTAGAGACCTGTTTCATATTTCACACCATACATTCAATCAGGAGTTGGCAAAGTGTGACAAACAGGCCAAATTCTGTTTACTTCCTGATTTTTTTAATAAAGTTTTATTGGAACACAGTCAAGTTCATTCCTTTACATATTGCCTATGGCTATTTTTTCACTACAAGGGAAGAGTTGAATAGTTGAGACAGAGACTATATAGCTAGCAAAGCCTAAAATATTTATTCTTGAACACATTAGATCCTTTAGAAAAAGTTTACTGACTCTTGCATTAAGGCTCTCACATAAATCTTTCATGTCACCCATAGAAAAGCATATAAAAGGAATGACAGGATATTATGTGTGGCCATGCAGCCTATATGAAAAATTGAAAACCAATAGTCAAAATAGTGTTTCAAATTGGAGAACTGAAAAAAAAAGTTATCTAAATCATATTTTAGTTTTTAGTTCAAGCCCTCTACTATTAACATAGAGATTCTGTAATGGCTCCCCCAATCCTCACTGAAGCATATTAACTCTATTCACTTACCTTGACTCTGCCCTTAAAGCAGTGACTTCCAAACTCAGATTCACCTGGGGGAGATTCATTTTTAAAATGCACGTAGCTTATTGGACCATGGATAGAAATCCCAGAACTACTGAGTCAGAAACACTTGGAATGATACCAGGGCAATTAAAATTTCAAAATGTTTTATCAAGCAGCCAATGTTGGAGTATCATTGTCATAAACAGCTACAAACAAATCACTTTACCTCTATGCAAGCACCTGAAGAAAATGATCATTCCTGCGGCTTTACATATCATATGTATGTCAGTAGCTTGACCTTGACCTTTCTCGGAGCCACACACATATTTATTTCACTGTCTACTTGTTATTTCCACTTGGCATCTCCAACTTCACCTGCCCCATCATAAACTTTGATTTTTATGTCATCTCCATCACAGTTAATAGCTTTGACTATTCAGTTGCTCAAGTCCACATTCTAAAATGTTTCCATGATTCTTTTCACCAATCCCTTATTGCTAAATTCAGAACATATCCTGATTCTGTTTACTATCATTCTCTCCAACAAAACACTAGGTAGGGGCCACAGTAAGTGGTCCTCTGGGCCACTGTAAGATCTCCAAACTTGTTCTGTGACTAGATTTTTGAGTTCCTGCAATCCATAATCTTTTCTCTTAAAGACATTTATGGTAATCTTCCTAAAATTATGTCAAGCTACTTTCCTGCTTAAAGCTCTCTGGTGATGTTTCATTACATTTAAAAAAAAAAAGAAACGCAAACTTCTTACTGTGTCCTGCAAACTCAACATGTTTTAGCTATTGTTGGAATCTGTCTTTATCATTTTTCTCCTCTGTCATTCAAGACAGCTTCTTGAGTCTTTTTATCTGGTTCTTGAACAACAAAACTCACTCATTTCCCAGGGGCTTTCCCCTTGTTATTCTTTGAGCCTGAAGAGTTCCTCCTTGTAATGTAGGATTCAGCTTTTTTCACATGTAGTTCCTCCTTTTCATGTAGGCTTCAGCTCAGGGAAGTCATTCCTGCCTATCCTATCTAAAGAAACTACTTAAAAGCAATGTATTGCTCTTCTTGAATAATCTTGTTCTATTTCTATATAGCTCTTATCTAAATGAAATTATTGTGTGTTTGCTTATTACCCAATTTTTCCCCATAGAATACGAGGTCCACAAGAATACCCCAAGTGCCTAGAACAATATATAGTTCATTTTTCTTGCTTAATAAACATTTATTAAAATAATATCTATTTTCTCCTTAATCCTATCTTTTTCAGGCTAAAACTTCTATTCTTTCAAATACTCAGTAAGGTATACTATTGTAGTATGGTGTGAATTCATTAACTAGAATCTGTACTGTGGTCACAATCTATTCTTGCTGTATACTTTCTCAGAGCAGAAACTAATTTTCACCTTTCTTTGAAAGCTCTCAATGCATTTAGTACAATATTGTGTACATAGTGGGTATTGAGTAAATGTTGATGAATGGACTATATAATGGGCTTTTGGTTCCATACATCAAGATTTTCTTGAAGGACAGATAATTACTTCTACTTTATATCTGACATTTTAATATAACTGGTTGTGGTCATTATCTTTTGGAATGGCATCCTAGTCAATTCCTTTAAAAAAAAGAAGAAGAAAATAAGGCAAAATTACCTTGTGAGCAATCCACAATTGGATTTGCATTTAAAAATTGCTGAGTGAGCAATCCTGCCTGATGGCTAAAGGAAATTAATCTCTCGTAACCCAAGGTCTCATCTATTCAGAGAGAGAGAGAGAGAGAGAGAAAGAGAGAGAGGCTGGACTTATTGGGTGCCCACTATGTTAGCCAGTGGGAATATAAAGGTACCTATTATTGAGGAGCTCTCTGCCTCTAGTTTACATGATTGAGGTCCCTGTGCAGCCAGCACATTCCTTCCCAGAAGTGTTTCACATCCCTGCTAAAGGGGTAGACGAGATGTTCATGTTAATAATTGTTTATTTCCTCCTCTGGACATAGCTGTTGGTCTATGAGTAGACACCTGACCCAATGGGCTCAGTTTCTCTTTTTTAAATATTTAAATTAAAGAGACAAACATTGAAAGAGTTGGCCTTTGAGCTGTGTACATGGTAGAACACGGCTGTCCGTGACTCTCTGCTGTTCTGGTTCCCTAGGAAGGCCTCGCTTATGACCTCCTGAGACCTGTTTATGCATGTTTGCTCTTGGATTTCATTGAGGTCTTAAGAGAATCTGAAGAGGCTTCTGTTTCTTGCAATGAAAGAAATAGTTATGTAGATGAGGAAACATATACGCCAAAACCTGTGCTCCAGTGTGATCAGTGCTAGAGGAGCAGTTTGGGCAGGTTGGTCTGTAAGCAGAGATGAAGAGCCTGAAACTTGGCCCAGGAGGAGCAGAGGAAGCTTGTATTAGAAGAGGCATCATCTAGATTGAGTTATGATGAGTGTGGGAAGTGGCAAAGATTCAGCTGCTTGGCCATTTGCTAGCCGGATATGTCACTCCCTGAGCTTTAAGGGTCTCTGCTTAGACTATTTGCTTAATTCCTGCCCTAAAATCACCGATCACTCACTTGAGCACTGGACCACGCTATGAATTCTCGTGGCCGTCTCCTTATAATTCCTGAGCACTGGGCCACCACGTGGTCGTCTCCTTCTAAAACCTGAGCACTGCGCTTCCCACAGATGAGTAATAATTATTATGGTTAAAAATGATAAAGAGGCGGTGCCTGGGTGGCTCAGTTGGTTGAGCGTCCAACTTTAGCTCAGGTCATGATCTCACAGTTGGTGAGTTGGAATCTCACTTAGGGCTCTCTGCTATCAGCATTTCAGAGCCCACTTCAGATTCTCTGTCTCCTTCTCTCTCTGCCTCTACCCCACATGTGCATATGTGTTCACTTGCTCTCTCTCTCTCAAAAATAAACATTAAGAAAAAAAATTTTAATGTGGAGAGGAAAAAGGAAGGCTTATACAGTATGAGTAAATCTGGGGAATTATAGAACAGCAGGGATATTTTGGAAAATGCAAGTTTAGTATAATTTGAGCTCAAACTCTAAGGTTAATGAAATGGTAGGGAAAACATTTGGACAAGCATATAAAAGCCAGACTATCAGATATCTTTCATAAGATACTAAGGAGTTTGGGCTTTGTCTCATAGGTTTCTAATGTGCTAGGTGACCAGTTTTAATCCTTCTTCTGAGAAGATACAGACTATATCCACAGGTACTCTTTCATGTCTTCCTTAAAGAGTGACCCGAGGCTAACATAAAAAAAGAAACACATATCATATAGAAAGAAGCCAAGATTCAAAATAAGCAGTCCGGATTTTAAGCCTCTGCTAATTTACCCTTCAGCTGAGAAATATTGAAAAGGGAATTTAATTTTTATGAACCTCTGGTTCCTCATCTATAATATGGAAGGTATAAAATATCTGCCTTCCCTGGGTTACAGTTCAGATCCAACTCATGGTTTTTTTTAAAGTTTATTTATTTCTTTTGAGAGAAAGAGAGAGAGAGTACAAGCAGAGGAGAGGTTGGGGAGGGAGGGAAGGAGGGAGAGAGAGAGAGAGAGAGAGAGAGAGAGAGAGAGAGAGAATCCCAAGCATGCTCTGCACTGTCAACAAAGAGTCCAATGTGGGTTGATTCCATGACCATGAGGTCATGACCTGACCAGAAACCAAAAGTCTAATGCTTCACTGACTAAGCCACCCCAGGTGCCCCTCTCCTTTGTTTGGCTGCTAATTCTCTTTTTGTGAGTTACTTCTTAATGTCTTATAAATTATCACTACAAAGAACATTTTTTGGGAGAGGATGTCTTAATAAGAAATGGTCTTTGTGGAAATTCTGGCATTATACTGCTGCCTTAAAGGAGAGTTTTTGTGGCAGTAGAATCATATGAGTATATTTCTCAAAATACAATATATTGGCATTATCCTTAAGTGTTTTATGGGATTTGAAGATTATACAGTGGGGAGGGGGGACTCTACAGAAAATAAACTAAAATTATAAATCAAAATTAGGTTTTGGAAATTACTTGTGTAAGTGAATAGCCCTACAGCTTAGATTTTATCACCTTTATCATCAATGCATGAAGGATTGGTCTTTTTCAAATTAGTGTAAGCCCAGCTTGGCTTGTTTTCATGCAGTAAGCAAAGGAATAGTGAACCAGGTAACAGAAGGCTTATATTTTTGTCCAGAACTTCCCACTTTGTTTCTACTTACTAGATGCTGTGAAATTCGATAACTTACTTTGTTTCCCATCCTCATGGGCTGTATTTTTAAAAAATGAGACAATAATTGTCCTATTGATGAGGGAGAATCATTTTGAAGAAATAATTAAAAGGGAAGCATTAAAAAAACATAGCCCTGTTGCTTTATTCAAATATAGGTTATGATTCTTGTGAATGCTTAGTTCTAAGTACTGCACATATGTTAACAATCATTACCATTATCACTAGCATGCCAAATAAAAAAAAACAAATCTACAGTTAACTAAAGAAGAGGCTTTATTACAAAAGAATATTGCAGGAAAGAAATTGAGACTGTTGTAATAGAGGGAATGCTTTGACCATAAGACCAATAAGCACTTCAGACACAAAAGGAATTTTCTTTGATAGATAGGACCAAACACCACCAAGGTCAGCTGGTTCCCAGGAGAATCATTAGGGAGGGGTTCTTCCAAGTTCTGTGCTTAGTGGTGAGACCTCTTGAAGTTCAGAGACACAGGGGAAGGAAAGAACACTGCATAAAATTTGCTCAACACAAGTTATAAGCATTTCGTCTAGATTGGTCAGTGGAAAGAAATCATTAAGCTAATCATGTATCATGTATCAGACCAAGAATGGGAATTTGGAGGACCTGAGTCTGGTCTTATCAAAGATAAACATGAGTCAAATGTAAGTTATATGGAAAAGAGTGGTTCTTTGCCTTAAGCCATTTGGGGGGCATGAAAGGGAATAAAGGGACTTCTTGACCACTGCATTGCTGTCTGTATTGTTCATGCAGGAGCACAAAGCTTATGTAAAGTTTAACATGGTCAAAGGTCCTCATTATCATTGTTTTTCTAGTGTCTGGTTAGTCATTTAAAATACAATCTACGTGGGCAAATAGCTTGCTTTTTTGGAGCTTCAGTTTTCTCATCAGCACAATGTAAATAATCAGAATAACAACAATGAGTTCAATAAGGTGCTGTGAAGCTTGAATGACCTAATGGTAACAAGTGCCTCATAGCTGTAAATATTGTAGAAATGTTATCTGTCATTTGTTCTTATCATTATTAGTGGCTCCAAGGGCCCTGTCTCCACATCTCTGTTGTTGTTGTTCCTCTTTAATAAGGATAAATATTACCTGACGCAGCAAAAGGGGGAAGGCATCCAGCATTTACAAAATGAACATTGGGTGCCTGAGACAGGGCTACGCAGTATTCAACAATAAAACCCCAGGATGTGTCATGTCCCCATATTACAGAGGAGGAAAATGAGGCTCAGTGAGGTTTATGTGCCAATCTCCCACAGTCTGCAACTGATGGAAGGAGATGGTGCAGCATTAGAGGTGTTGGACTTGACTCTGTTTCTCACCTGGCGCATGGAGCATGAACTGGTCATGTACATGAAACTGCCCATTTTTATTGCGGAATATGGAAGAAAGATGGAGAAAGAGACACCTCAGTTATAGATGCAAGTGGATCATTGATTTTTTAATTCTGAAAGCAATGAAATTGTTCTTTTATATTGTTTTCTTTGAAAAAGGTAAAGAAAATGATAGCAGAGAGAGAGAGAGAGAGAGAGAGAGAGAGAGAGAGTGCCCATATTGCAAGTTGGCCGCCAGCTATGTTTCTTTTTTTTTTTTTTTTTAAATAAAATAAAAATGTTCAGTTGTAGATTTTTTCCCCTTTGGAGAGATACGGGAATTGCAAAGAGAGTGCCAGACAGCACTAGCATATGCTTATTTTTCTAACTCAATGTGGGCAGCCTTTCTTAAACATTTTGTATAAATATATTTATTCTCCCACTGAGACCTTGCCTGCCAGGTTCAGGAACAACTGAGTAAGCAGATGAGTTATAAATGGAGGAAAAAAGAAGGGATTTCCGTTGAAATGCTGATGGCCCCTTTATTCCAGCTGAGTACATTGCCTCAGTATAATAAATTAATAGTTGATGCATTGATGATAAATCTATAGTGGTTTTCATATTCAAAGTAAAAGATATTTTACTCCGTCTTTGCTGGAGATGTAGTCAGAAAGCAAGGAAATGTTGACATCCGGTGGGCAGGATTGAAAAAAAACACACATACAAAAACCCTTTGGTGCTCAACCCACATTTGCAAGCTGTCTGCATTTCTTGTATTGGCCTCAGTTTTGACAAATGTAAAAAAGTCACTAATATTTTGACACTCTCCCTGCCCAAGTCTGATACCAGCTGGCTGCGAAGCCACATACTCATTGTTCTGCTGGATTCTAAAGACTGGGTTCCAGCCAAAGGACTGGACTGGATCCATTCATTCATTTTCAAGATTGAAGTTGTAGCTTCACCGTAATGACCATTTCTCAACTCAATCTGGAAACCTCTTCCAAACCCAACAGATGCCTGAGAGGCAAATGTGCATTTGGATTGGAAATCACTCTCCTGGATAAAGAAACAAAAGGTGATCTTTGAGTGTGAAAGCAATTCTTTGTTTTGAAAGCAATTAATATTCTGTATATTGATTGTGTATTACTTTTATTTAAAAAAAAGTTCTCCTCTCAGAACCTTTGTAAAAATGCTGATGTTACCACTTTAAGTGAAAATGGAAATTTAAATTGCAAATAGAAGATGACAACAATTATGGAAAAATATGCCCAGAAAAAAAATTGGAAGAAAACACCCAAAATGTCAAAAACGTTAACAGGGAAGATCTATAAGGTTATGGTGAGCTGTTTTTTTTTTCTTTCCACTTTTATGTAGTTTTCTTCTATAATAAGTTTTACATTTGTAATTGGGGGTAAAAAAGAAAAACTATTTGTTCCTTTGAAAATGTGCTTTCTTTCTTTTTACTCTTACTGTTTTTCAACTGTGATGACCATATTGTTTTAGTAATGATAAGCAACTCTTGCTAAATATGCACCCACCGTGGAAAATAAAATCACTCCATAATCTACAAAAAATATCTTTGCTTTCTACTTCTAAAGATGCCCCCTGCTGTGTGTTCCTGCTGTCCCATTTTTCCAGCCACTTAATAATTAGAGACATTAACCCTGATCACTTGCAAATTTTCCATTTAAATTTATTTTCAGGTAAGCAGATGCTTGGGAAAATTGCCATCAGAGGGCTGTAGGAGAAAGGGCGTTATAGCTTGATCCTGAAATTATTTGAGGGGCTCATTCTCAAGGCATGGTGATACACCTACACTATTAGTGTCAGTGTAACCTTTGAGAAATAATTTGTACTAACATTTGGTATAATTCATCGTGTCCTTCTCTGTGCCAGATACTTTGTGAAGGACTTTATATGTACTATTTCATGTAAGCCACAGACAACTATATAAACTATGTACCTTCCTCATATACACTTTAATTGAGGAAACGAATACTTGGATGGATTAAAATTTGAACCTAAATCAGTTTGGTTTCAGCCTATGCGTTGCTCACCCCTAAGCAATTGGGTTTTGCCATCACAGAGACTTGCCTTTTGATCTCCACACTTCCGTTTACAATCTGGTGGCTGCAGCCAGTCACTGGGCCTCTTGAAGTCCCAGTTTCCCCTCGGTAAACTGAGGGTAATAAAATCGAGGACATAGGGCCATTGCAAGAATCAAAGTAGTTAATGCCATCAGCATCGATTGAAGGAAAAAGCCCCTCTGGTTGCAGGGTGTCCCTTCCAAGTAAAAACTACTGAAAATGAACACAGAGTTAGGCATCTTTGGAAACATTTCTCTCTCCTGCCTGTACAAATTTGACAGCATTTCTCCACAGCCTGTAGCCATATTCAATCCTCTGGCTTGCATAGCACTGATTAAAAAACAGATTGCCAGCAGTCATCTGTGATTGCCTACCAAGGAAGTGCTGCTCATCTCTTCCTCCACCCACTGTCCCATGCACTATTCATGAGTTCTACCATATTCCAAACTTTAATTTCCACTGATTAATTCTCACTAATTATGCACCATACAAACCTTTGCAGGAGGATTCCACTGGATGCTCTTCCATCCTGAGGCAGGGAAGGGCAATGTCGAATCGTTTTCTGATTTCAAGTGGAAAACAAACTAATTATGTGGAAATATGATAATAGATTGCGCTGCAGGGACCCATCCTCTGCAGGCTTCAAAATATTTGCTTATGATCGGCTCTTCGTGTTATTTCTTCCAGGAGGAGCTGCCCTTTCATAATGCATCAACATTATTGACTGGCCTGTGATTCCATACTCAGAGTTAAGATAATTTGCATAATTGTATATTACTTCCATCTGGTGGAAACAAACAAGATGTTCGGGTGCTAATGAT
>NC_043707.1:93854106-93866873 GCF_006229205.1 Suricata suricatta
TTTGTCTAATATTGTATTCCTAATTCAATATTGCATCTTTTGCCTTGCACAAGTTAGAGTCTAAATAAACAAATAAATATATAGAAATATGTGTTTGTGATAGTTAATAAGAAGTAAACCATATTTTAAATCTGAGTCTGTTCAACTCTGAAGCCTGTGCTATTTCTATCATGCCAGGCTGCCCTTGGGAAGTTTAAAATGTGCTTCATACTTTGAAACCAGTTCCATTTTTCAAGGATAACTTCTTATACAGCTGCCTTAATGCAGCTGGTCCTTTGGAAAAAAATGTTCATAAGAAGGCTTGGCAGGTTTCTTGGACATTAAATATCTCTTACAAAATAATATTTTGATGGATTACATGTAAATGAATCAGAAACATATGGCTTCCATTTCCTTTAGAATGCACACACGGAATGTTTTTATGTGTTTGGCAAAATGGATTTTCCTGAATGGCACCTCCACGTGCCCCTCCTCTTTCATCTCTAAGTATATTATATACAAAAGGACTGGAAGATCTTCTAAGAATCCCACAAATACCTGAAGCCTTCCATCTCTGCTTCTGGGTCCACAGTCTTGCCTAGGTCATTTTCTTTTTTTATTTCCAATAGCCAGGCAGCTGCTATTCAGTAAGGCATTAAGAGCCCGCCTAGGGCTTTTCTAGAGCATGAGTCTCTCACCGTAATCAATACCATCTAGTTATCTTGGGGATGCTGAACATTGCAAGCAAAGAGATTCCCTCTTCATATCCACCATGTCAGGTCATGTGAACTTCATAATATACATGTGTACATATGTTGAGCCTTTCTAAGAAAGAGACTTTGTGCCTAGGGGCATTTTTGTCTTTAAAAAAAATCCACTGGACCTCATAGGTCTAGCAGGAGGACAGGGGAAACCTAATGGAGGAACATGGGGAGGGGGAGGGGGAAAGAGAGTTGGGGAGAGAGAGGGACACAAAACCTGAGACACTATTGAATACTGAAAATGAACCGAAGGTTGAAGGGGGAGGAGGAGGGAGAAAAGAGGTGGTGATAAGGGGGAAGAGCACTGGGTGTTATATGGAAACCAATTTGACAATAAACTATTAAAAAAAAAGAAAAAAAACCAAAAATAAATTAAAAAACATTAAAAAATATTTAAAGGAAAAAAATCCACTGGACTGGGCATAATCAGATATTTCATTAGAACAAAGAAAAGCTATTATGTAGCCTGTGGGGTATGAAATGCACCCATCGTGACTTCATAGCAAAGTTAGTAACCGCAACATATATACCAGTGAAGCTGCAGAACAGACGGGTGACCAACAGAACCACAGAGAAAGTCAGGGGTGCCTGATTAAGATTTTGTAGGGCTTTTTATATCCATTCTTAAAAGCTGGTATCTAAATTACAATGGTCGACCTTCATATTCAGCTTAGAGCAATGAAAAAGTGAGGTGTCTCTAGTTAGTGATTCATTAGAAAAATTAGTCTATATGTTGGAGAGAACAGAGCCAAGACAGGACATATGATCCTATTCAAATTACAAAAGTGGTAACTTCAAAAGAAAGGGCACAAGTTTCACCTGAGTCTATAGGCATCACAAACTCATGTGCCTCAGGGATCAAGGTAAATGAGGGAACGTAGGATGATAGCTAATCAGGTTTGTTGGTGACTGTGAGTAGTAGGAATGAGCACAAATACCCTAGGAGCACACTCAAATTCATCATTTCTACATCATTACAGATACATCTTTATGTCATATAAATAGATACTTCTTTGCCTACTTGATTTTTAACCTTGGTGACCAGTCATTTCTGGGCAAACCTATTTCTCTTAAATCTGCAACCATTCCCTCTCCTTTCCACCGTCATCTACTTCCTCCAACCTGTCTTGATATGCAGACAAAATGCCTGAAATTGGGCTGCAATATCGCTTGAGAAAATTTGCCAATAGTGAAGTTCTGCCAGATTCACTCTCTATCCTCTTTCCTTCTCCTTATCTTTCTCTTTTCTCATGGAATCACTGTTTTCATTAAAAGAAACTGATGCGTTGAAAGCAATGTGATTTACACCCAAAAAAGGGAGTTTAGGTTGGTAGCAAGAAAGCCTCAGGGTGATGTTTTCAGGTTGACAGGCAAGGCTGGAGTGTAAAGGAGAGCAAGAGAAAAGTTCAATAATAATAATGGAGGTGAAGAAAAAGAGCAAGGTATGCTGGAATAAAGTAAATTTAATATAAAAATATATTTTTAGCTGTTTGCTTAGGTTATTTTTAGTTTAGTTTAGATCCACATCAGGTCAATTGTCATCTACTCTCTGTACCATTTATCTGGAAAAATACCACATCCTGTCTCATTGAATTGCCTCATTGAGAAAGAGTCCGATACAATGGCTGACATCACTGGCTTTGAAATCATGTATCTGTGTTCGAATCCCAGATCTCCCAATTCTAAGGTCACATTGTTATTATTATATCAGAGCATGTTATTTGGTATTTATTTAAAAGATTTCCTGAGTACTTATTTTTTTGCACATTAGATTTTACAAAGCACCTTTACATCCTTTGCCTCATATATCCTAAAATACTCTTGTAAGACAGGAAAGGAAAAAATAAGTAATGTCTTTGTTCCCATTTGGAAAATGTGAACATGGAGGCTTACAAAATTGGTTAGGGTCACAAAGATAGTAAGTGGCAGAGCTGAGACTAGGATTTCATACCTCCTAATTCTTAGACTACTTTCCCACTGACAACAACAACAACAACAACAAAACAAAACAAAAACAGAAACAAAAACAAGACCCCCCCAAAAATACCCTGGATTAAAAAGCGTGGGTGAATCTGTTTTCCAGTAAAATGAAGGTGACTCAAATGATTTGGGGATATGTGAAATAGTGAAATAAATTTGTGTGGAAAATGGTTCATTGTTTTTGTTAAAAGAAAAAAATAAATATCTAAAGATTTCCAGAGAATTGCATTGTAGAATCAGCAATCAGAAAGCAAGTTCAGTTGTAGATAGTGTGGTTCACTTGCACCTGGATTGAATTAAGCTCCTATCAACAAAATGACCCTATGATAATAGTGAAGCTACCTGCAAAAAGCATTGGCCTGAATGTTTGTGCCCTGCTAAAATTTATATGTGGAAGCTTTCAGCCCCAATGCTATGGAATAAGAGCTGGAACCTGTGGGAGGTACTTAGGTTTAAGTAACGTAATGAAGGTGGTACTCTCGGGGTGAGATTAGTGGCTTTATAAGAACAGAAGAGATACCACAGCTTCTTTTATCCAGCTTGTGAAGATACAGAGAGAAGGCAACCATCTGCAAGTTGGGAATAGAGCCTTCACCAAGAACTGAATCTGTCATAACCTTGATCTAGAACTTCCCAGCCTCTAGACTTGTGAGAAACAGATTTCTGTTGTTTAATTCACCTGGTCTGCTGTGTTCTATTATATCATCCTGATGTGACTAAGACAGGCCTCTTGTAGAATATAAAATCCCTAGAGATTTCTAAGACAGAAAATTTTATCAGAGAAGCAAAGTTATAAAAATAATTAGAGGAGTGCCTGTGTGGCTCATTCAGTTAAGTGTCCTAGTCTTGATTTTGGCCCAGGCCATGATCTCACAGTTGTGAGATTGAGCCCTGTGTTGGGCTCTGTGCTGGGCATGGAGCCTGCTTGAGATTCTCTCTCTCTCTCTCTCTCTCTCTCTTTCTCTCTCTTTCTCCCCCCTGCCCTTCCACCCCTCTTTCTCAAAAAAAAAAAAAAAAGTCTACAGTGAAAAATGTAAGCATTGAAATTAAGAAGTTAATAGGTTTCACAGCAGATTTGACACAGAAGGAGAGAGTATTTAACTGGAAGAAAAGTTAGTAGGAAAGATGAAAAACACAGGGAGGAAAAAATGATAGAAAATGTACGAAAGAGCACAAAGGAATATGAAACATGAAGAAAAAGTCTGATTTATGCATAATTAGAGATCTGGTAGGAAAGGAGAAGAAGGTAGAGGAAAAGGAATGTTTGAAGAATTATAGCCTAAGACTTATTAAAAAAAACTTACAGAAGACATCAAGTCACAAAATTGAAGAAATCTATGAATCTCAAGAAGTGTCAATACAGAGATTTTTGGTAAATGTTTCATGCACACTTCATAGCAAGTGGCTGAAATTCCAAAGAAAACATAACAGACAAAAAAAATACATATTACTTTCAAGGGAACAGTACGATTGATGGCTAATTTTTAAAAATAATTGAGGAGTGCCTGGGTGACTCAGTTGAATGTTTGACCTCAGCTGCGGTCATAATCTTGCAGTTCACGAATCCCTTGTCTGGCTCTTGGCTGATGGCTCAGAGCCTGGAGCCTGCTTCAGATTCTATGTCCCCCTCTTTCTCTGCCCCTCCCCTGATAACGCTCTCTTTCTCTCTCTTTCAATAATAAATAAAAACATTAAAAATGTTATCCTTCTTCTTCATCCCGAGGCAACAACTGATTTGCTTTCTGTCACTACAGATTTGTTTAGATATTTGATGATATTTTACATGTATGCAACAATGTAGTATGCACTCTTTTTTGCCTGGTTTCTTTTACTCAGCATAGAAATTTTGATAGTCATTTATGCTGTTGCATGTGTAAATAGTTAATTCCTTTTGGTTGCTTAGTAGTGCTGCATTGCATGATTATGCCACTGTGCGTTAATCCATCACCTGTTGATGGACATTTGGACTACTTTTAGCTTTTGTCTATTACAAATAAAACTGCTATGAACATTTGTGAAAAATCTTTGTATCAACATATGTTTTCAATTCCCTTGGGTAAATACCTAATAGGAGAATGGTTGCATTCTATGCTAGGTATATGTAAAATGTTTTAAGAAATTGTCAAACTGTTTTCTATAGTGATTGTACCATTTTCTATTATCAACAACAGTGACACAAAATTTTACCTATTCTACATTATCACCAACTCTTGATTGGGTTAGTTTTAATTTTTTTTAATGTTTATTCATTTTAAAGAGACTGAGTATGAGCAGGGGAGGGGTAGAGAGAGAGGGAGACACAGAATCTGAAGCAGGCTCTAGGCTCTGAGCCATCAGCACAGAGCCCAATGCGGGTCTCAAACTCAAGAGCCATGAGGTCATGACCTGAGTTGAAGTTGGCCACTCAACCTACTGAGTCAGTCAGGTGCCCCATGGATCAGATTAGTCTTATAACAAAAGTTTGGTCTTCTGCATGGTTTGCAGTATAGTGTATGAGTTTGGTTCAGATATCCTACTTACTTAATGATGTTGAGAGTGTTTTCAAATGCCTACTGACAATTAATATATCTTTGTTCATAAAGTGCCTGTTTAAATCTCTGTCCATTTTCTTAATGGAATGTTTGTCTTATTATGGATTTGTAAGAATTCATTAAGTATTCTTGGTAGAAGTCCTTTGATATATGTGTTCCAAATATTTTATCACAATTTGTGACTTGCCTTTTGGTTTTCTTAATGAGATATTTTAAAGAGCAAGGCTTTTAAATTTTAATGAAGTTTGATTTATCATTTCTTACTTTTTTGGCCCATGTTGTTTATATTCTAAGAAAACTTTGCCTTGCCCCAAGATTGCAAAGATTTTTTCTTATGTGTTAGAAGTTTTGTACACTTAGTGTTTATTTATTTATTTGTTTGTTCATTTATTTATTATTTAAAATGTTTTTCCATATTTATTTATTTTTGAGAGAGAGGGGAGAGACAGAGAGACAGAGAGAGAGATGGATGGGCAGAGAGAGAAGGAGATAGAGGATCCAAAGCTCTGAGCTGTCAGTAGGGCTCAAACTCATAGACTGTGAGATCATGACCTGAGCAAAAGTCAGAAGCTTAACTGATTGAGCCACCCAGGCACCCCTATTTATTTATTTATTTATTTATTTTAAAGTTTGTTTGTTTGTTTTAATGTTTGTTTATTTTTTGAGAGAGAGAGTGAATGGGAAGTGTAGAGAGAGAGGGAGACCCAGAATCCAAAGCAGGCTGCAGGCTCCAAGCTGCCAGCACAGAGGGCTCAAACTCAGAACTGTGAGATCATTTTTTTATCATTTCTATTGTTTTTTCTTAATTAATAGTTTATTGCCAAGTTGGTTTTCATATAACACCCAGTGCTCCTCCCCACAAGTGCCCCCCTCCATGACCATCACCCCCCATCCCCTTTCCTCCTCTCTCTTCACCCCTCAGTTTATTTTCAATATTCAGGAGTCTCTCATGATTTGCCTTGCTCCCTCTCCCTAACTTTCTTCCCCCGCTTCCCCTTCCCATGGTCTCCTGCCAGGTCTCTCCTGTTAGACCTATGAGTGAAAACATATGGTGTCTGTCCTTCTGTGCCTGACTTATTTCACTTAGCATGACACCCTCGAGTTCCATCCACTTTGCTACAAATGGCCAGATTTCATTCTTTCTCATTTCCATTGTATGTCCTCCATTGTATATATAAACCACATCTTCTTGATCCATTCATCAGGGATGGACATTTAGGCTCTTTCCATGATTTGGCTATTGTTGAAAGTGCTGCTATGAACATGGGGGTACATGTGCCCCTAAGCATCAGCACTCTGTATCCCTTGGGTACTTTGGCTCTTAGTTTTAAATTTAATTCTATGCTCTGTTTTGAGTGTATTTTGTATATGGAATAAGAGTTGAGGTTTAGTTTGCTTCTTTTTTTTTCCAAGTTTTTATTAAATTCGTTAGTTAACATTTAGTACACTATTAGTTTCAGGTGTAGAATTTAATAATTCATCACATACAACACACAATGCTCATCACAAGTTCTTCTTAATGTCCATCACCCATTTATAACTCATCCTCCTGCCCACCTCCCTTACAGTTACCATTAGTTTGTTCTCTATAGTTAAGAGTCTGTTTTCTAGTTTGCTTCTCACCCTCCCTTTTTTAACCCTATGTTTATTGGTTTTGTTTCTTATGTTCCACATATGTGTGAAATCATGTGGTATTTGTCTTTCTCTGACTGACTTATTTTGCTTACCATAGTACTTCCTAGTTCCATGTATGTCATTGGAAATGGCAAGATTTTAATGTTTTTGATGGCTGAGTAATATTCCAGTGTGTGTGTGTGTGTGTGCGTGCATATGCATATACACATACCACATCTTCTTTATCCATTCGTCAGTCAATGGGCATTTGCATTCTTTCCATAATTTGGTTATTGTTGATAATTCTGCTGATGTTTACTTCTTTATGGTTATTTAGTTTATCTAGAACCATTTGTTGAATTGACTTTCCTTTTTTTATTGAATTGCCTTAATATCTTTGTCAGAAATCTATTGACCATGTATGTATAGCTGTATATCTATAGTCACTATTCTGTTACCTAGATATATATGTCAGTCTTTTAGCCAACACCAAACTGTCTTGAATACTGAAGCTTTGGAGTAAATCTTGAAATCAGATAGTTCAAGTTCCCCAACTTGTTCTTTATTTTCATAGTTGTTGCAGCTATGTATGCAGCTAGCACGCTTGCTCCTTTGCATTTCCACATAAATACTAGAATCAGCTTGCTGGTTTCTACCAAAGAAGTCTGTTGGAGTTTTGATTAGAATTGTAGGAAGTATACTGATCAATTTTGGTTGAGAATTCACTAATGGATTCTAGTTTATGGAGAGCCATTTTATAGTGTTAAGAGAAAATCATTGCCAATGTAGAATTATAATCATAATCAAAATATCCTTCTAAATTAAGGGGGAAATTAAAACATTTGCAAATAAGCCTATTGAGATTATCCATGCCAAAGTTTGGAGGTAAAAGTATGGAAGAAGATGTATTGTTCAAATATGTATCATAAGAATAACAATATAGCTATACTAATATTAGACAAAGTAGGTTATAAGGCAAAGAACATGGATAGAGATAAACAGAATTTTTTATAACTGTATGAAAGGATGGGGTAAATCTATCAGTAAGATGTCACAATGCTAAATTTGTATATACCTGATAACATAGCCTCAAAAACATATGAACCAGAAACTAACAGGAATAAAAGAAGTAGTCAGATCTAGAATTACAGTGGAAATTTTATTTTATTTTATTTTATTATTTTTATTTATTTTATTTTTTAAGTTTTACATTTTAATTCTATTATTGTTAACCTACAGTGTTATATTAGTTTTAGCTGTACAAGATAGTGATTTAGCAATTCTATACATTACTCAGTGAGCATCATGATAAGTGTGCTCTTTAACACCAAACCTTATTTTATCCATCCTCCCACCTGACAGTGTGAAATTTTAAAGAAACCCTACTCATTAAATTATAGGAAAAGCAGACACAAAGAAGCAGGCATAGAAAATAAAATACATATTATGGTTATCACTATTACCTAAGAATTCATGCCTTCATCAAGGAATATTCCTAATGGTCCTACCAAGAGGCTTCACCAGTAAGTTAGCCAATATTGGCAACAACAATTTATCTGATTGTCGTATATTATCTGATATCATAGTCTTTCCCAGTAGGTGACCAGAGCTGATACTGTGGTATTTGTGTTTGTGCAGAGTCAAGATATAGTCCCCTTAAGTCTTTATGGGAGTTTGAGGATGAATACAAATTATTTTTGTGACATCACATAATGGTAATAGGTAATAGAAAGTATTAATTCCAAGTCTCATGTTTTAGATGGAGCAAAAGTGTTAACTAAAGGCTAAATAATGCAAAGAACATGGGCTTTAGAATCAGACATTCTTGGTTCAAGTTCCAGAACCACCATAGCCTAGCCACAATGTCAAATAGGTAACCTTTCTGAGGTTTTGTTTCTCATCATGAAATAGAGATCATAATAGCTATAATGACTACTTGCAGAAATACAGGCTGATCAGAAAGGGCTGGGCTCTAGAGTGTACTAGCTTGGTTTCATTAAGACATTTGGTGAAATTAAAGAAAAACATTATACTTCTGGGGCACCCAGGTGGCTTAGTAGGTTAAGAGTCTGACCCTTGATTTCCACCTCAGGTTATGATCTCACAGTTCATGAGATTGAGCCCTGTATAGGGCTCCATACTGATAGTGCAGAGCCTGCTTAGGGTCTTCTCTCTCCCTCTGTCTCTCTGTCCCTCCCACCTCTCAAAATAATAAACTTTAAAAGAAATATACTATTTCTGACCTTCAAGACCTGATGCACTGAGATCAGCAATCTGACAACTTCAGCCAATTCATTCCAGGTATAGCCGAAATAGTAAGTTAGAATATATTTGTGTAGTTACCTAAATATTTTCAGAACATGGAAAGAAATGAATAGGAAAATTCTAGCCCATATACTAAAATTCTCAAATCAAGATGAGTTCTCTGGAGGTCAGCAGACAACAAAAAGAAGATGAGGTCTGGATATTATGGACATTCAGTCTTTTTTTTTTTTAACAGACAACAAGATCTCTTGCAAGTTTATGCTTTTGCACATACCAATCACTCTGCCAAGAATGCTTTTTACTCCTCTACTTGATTAACTCCTACTTCAAAAATAAATGTGCACACACAGCTACCAGGTAAGTAGTGGTACTATGTGTAAAATCACATTGTATATTATTTCTCTAGTGTGCATGTCAGGACTCTTGGTTGCAAGTAATAGAAACCCAAGCCCAACTGACTTAAACAAAATAGAACTTTTAATGACTCATAATGTAGAGATGGTTCTTATCAGGGATTTGTCCCTCAGGGTCTTGTGGGTTCTACCCCTTTCTCTCTGTTGGTTCCTGTCTCTTGTTAGCCCTACCACCGGCACACCAGCAGCTCCCAGGGTACACACACCCATTTTAGCCACCATACTGGAAAAGAACACTACTAATTCATTCCTGTAAAGGGTTCAGGGCCAGTCTGGGTCGTGCGTACATCACTGACTCAATCTCTATGGGATAGAGAGATGCAATACTATAACCAGACAGGGCTGGATCCCAAGTCCACCCTGGAGCCCAGAGTGACTTTATAACTGATGATATTGTTTGTATGATTGTGTTCCCCACTGTACTGACAGCTTTGCAAGGGCTTACTGAATTTCCAAATCTCACAGGAGTGTGTAGAGGTAGCAGAGAGCTATGGTTGGTTGGTAGGGGCTGGTGATAGATTGGTTAAGGGAATAGACTCCAGAGTCGGACTGCCTAGGTCAGAATTCACGGTCTGCCACTTACCGTTCTGTTGGCTTGTGTTTATCACTTATTCTTTCTGAGCTTGTTTCTTCTTTACTAAAATATGAATAGTAGTAAGTAATAATAATGCCTACCTCATAGGCATACATAGTGTATCTTAAATGAATTAATACATGCAGAGATCTTAGGATGGTCCTTGTTATTTTTCAATATATATATATATATAATTTTAATAATTTTATTAAGACACTAAACATGTAATTTACTTAACATATTCTTAGAACCGAGCATAGTTCCTGGCACATAGAATGCACTTACATGTTTTTAGTGATTAAACATCATTTGCTCTTCCTAATGACTCCATGAATTTAGTGTTGTGATTTCCATTTTACAGATGAGGAAAAGTGAGGCATAAAGAGGTAGAAAAACGAATTCAAGGTCATACAGCTACCGATTATGTAGGACAGGATTGATTTTAGGTCTGCCTGATGGCAGAATCTGGGTGCATAGACACCCTCTTAATTGCTTTGAAGACTTCCTTAGTGCTGGGAGAATTTCCTTAGTGCTGGCATCTGCCATGGTGAGAGAGGTTTTCTTCTCTGTTTTCCCTATTTGCCTGTCTGCATACCTGAGGGTATGGTGTATGTCTTGCTCGTTTTTGAGTCCCTAGTTTCTATCACATTGTTAGTTAATTAAGTCAATTGATAATTAAATTAATGAAAGTTAAACAATGATGTGGAAAGATTCTGGGAGTATGAAGAATAAACTAACCCCTCCTCTTACATAAGATAGCTTAAGGGAGATATTTCCTTTTGGGAAGAGAACTATGAAGGAAGTAGTGTTTCATGTACATTTGCTCACAACAGAAGAGGTGGTGTGTATTGCTTGTGGCAGAATTGTCAGAGAGACCAGCTGGTGAGGGTCTTAGAGTCTGAAATTTAATTCTTCACTACAAACAAGGATCCTGGAGCTCAGAGTAGAAGGGACTTGCCCATAGTCTCACAGTTTGGGGAGGGCCAAAAAGAGACCCAGTCTTCTGAGTCCCCATTACACATTGTTTCCACTAGCTCATGTGAACAATTTGAGGCAATAGAACAGCCCAGGGGAAATAAGGAGCCACTAGCCTTATGAAAAGGCTTGAAAATGAAAAATATACTAAACATTTAGCAAATAAAGAAAAATGGATGAAAACTATAACAGGAAAAGAGGGAGAAATTTATTTACTTAATACATATGAGGCCAACCTAGTGCTGGGCCCGGCTTTGGAGCAGGAAACGAATTCTCTGCTGCTTTTGAGTAGAACAGATTAATTTGCTACTCTGCAACAAATGCAGGCAGATAACAAATCATGCTAAACTGTCCAAGTACACTACAGATCATGAGTCCCCTAACTTCTCTCTTGGAGTACAGGCTCAGTGCTTACTAAGTGCAGCTCACTCTGGCCCTGCCTGGTGTCTCTGGGTTTTCAACCTTGACTTCACCAGTCTCTAGGTCGATGGCATTGGGCAACCCATGTTCTCGTCCTCTTGAAATCTGGGTTTCCTCACTTATGAAATGAAGTTGTTAATCTTCAAATAAGAGGCTAGTGAGGGTTAAATGAGATAGACTGGGAAAGTCCTGGGCCAAGGTAGACATTCAGCAAATGGCAATTTTGTTATTACTTCAAAGATGATGGTGCACATAGCTAGCAGGTGAACCCCCTCATACTATAGAAGCAAACCAGCTTCTACAGTAAAATTGGCTTCATATAATACTTTCTATAATTTCTTTTCTTTCTCTACTAAAGATTCTACTCCATAGGCATTGTGTATGGTGGCCCCTTTAGGACATTTTATTTATTGTCTGATTAAAAAAAGGGTTCCTTTGAGAGTGAGATCAAGAGTTTACAGAGGGAATTAATAATCCTTTTGATTATAAGTTGAAAAAAAATGAAGTGTCAATTAGTCTATGTTAATTTGTTTCCACTTTGATTTTTTTAATATTGAAAATGGCATATTAGAAGCAGTTTAACTCAAAGCTACAGGCGAGAAAAGTAGAAAGACCAAGAAAAGCAGCAGCAGAATACTAAAAGCACAGCATTCTGGGCCACTTTGGAAGTGGTGAAATAGCCAAATATATTTAATTAGCTCCTTATGACACTGTCTACTTGTTAATATTCATATAGATTTTCTTAAATCATCAACTAAAGCGTCTACCTGTCTTCATGTCCTCATGCTGAAAAAGCAAGAGATATATATTTTATGAAAAAGCAAAGGAAGGGAGAATGAGTTTCATGTCTACGAGAGGTAACCTGGAAGACCACATAGATGTTGGTATGTGGAGACCTGGGCTTCTACTTTCATAGGTACTATGGCTTCACAGAAACCCTCTCCTCTTTTTGTCTTAGTCCCCTCTTGGAAAATAACGAGAAAGTTAACATTAGAAGTCAAAAGATGTAGGGTTGCAAATGATAGAAATGCAAACCAAATACATTTAAGTAAAATAAATATAAATATATATAATTAATATCTTAATTAGCATGGTCACTGGAGTAACTCATAGAACCAAGTTACAGAAATTATACCAAGGCTCAAGAAAACTAGAACCAATGGTTTGAATGTCACCATGACTCTGTATGTGACTGCTTTTCTCTGCATGGTCTATTTATGTTCTCTTTCTCCTCTCTTCCTTCTCTCTTTGCAAC
>NC_043707.1:93866973-93868651 GCF_006229205.1 Suricata suricatta
AAAAAAAAGTCTGCTCCAAAGTATGCAAACATTTATTGTGCAACATATTTCCCCTTTCTATATAAAAGAATATAAACACGTTGGCTGACATATGGGCCCATGTGTTCCTTCACCAAGGTGTGATGAGGCTCAGAGGAGCATATGTGCCAGGTGATAGTGAGTGTGCCACAGTGTGGGTGGGAATGCTGCCATCTTGTGAAGCAGGTGCACGAAAGCCCATGTGAATAGAAGGCCCCGTGAAGTGAAACTGTGGTTACTCAGACCCACAGCTCTAACACAGGACTATTAGGTTCAAATTCAACTCTGTATGTTTAGCACCTGTGGTGTGAACTCAGTGGACTTAAGGACTTATTAAGTCACAAAAATCACCTTGCTGAATGGAAATTATACCTACACACTTGAGAACTTAAAGAAACTTGGTGAACTTTCTATAGTGGTTGTTCTCAAATTTTGACAGCAGAAGAATCACCCAGAGGACTGTTAGAACACAGATTGCTGAGCATGACCTCCTGTCCCCAGAATATCTGAGTCAGTGGATCTGGGGTGAGTCTGTATAATATGCACTTCTAATACATTTCCAGGTGATGCTGCTGCTGGTGGTTCAGAAAGCACACTTTGAAAACCACTTTTCCAGCATGCAATACTTCTGATAGACTGACGTATGAAATATCGGTGCTGTTAGTCAAAACCAGGAAAGCTAAGTCAGTCATTATGCTCAAGAGGCAGAGAAAAGGCAGAAAATTGGACACCACACCAATGAGGACGGAATAGTGCAAAGAGTGGGGAATCAAGTCAAAGGCTTAGGTGATGGTCATAGGCATATCCAGACTCCCACCACTGGGTTTAAATGGCTGCCAGATGGGGTGCCTGGGTGACTCAGTCGGTGAAGCATCTGACTTCAGCTCAGGTCATGATCTCCTGTTTCATGGGTTTGAGCCCCGCATCAGGCTCTGTTATGACAGCTCAGAGCCTGGAGCCTGCTTCGGGTTCTGTGTCTCCCTCTCTGTCCCTTGCCCACTCATGCTCTGTTTCTCTCTGTCTCAATAATATATTTTAAAAACATAAATAAATAAATAAATAAATAAATAAATAAATAAATAAATAAATGACTGCCAGAGATGGGGTGTTGGGTACGTCCATCAGAGTTTAAATGTGCATGATTAGAGTGGTCAGGCTAAGATATGGGTTTTTAACTTTTAAACGTTTCACTCTTACCTTTATCTTATGGTAAATTTAGATTACACTAGAAGACAAGAATTACGAACAGAAATGTTGAACTTGTGTGTGTGTGTATTTTAATAGTAATAAGTGAGGGGCCCCTGGGTGGCTCAGTCAGTTGAGCATCCAGCTTTGGCTCAGGTCATGGTCTCATAGTCCATGAGTTTGAGCTCTCTTGTAGCCTCTGTGCTGACAGCTTAGAGCCTGGAGCCTGGTTCGAATGCTGTGTCTCCCTCTCTCTCTGCCCTCCCCCCATTCATCCTCTGTCTCTGTCTCTGTCTCTGTCTCTTTCTCAAAAATAAATAAACATTAAAATTTTTTTAAAAAGTAAATAGCTGAGACTTCTTTCAACTCTGAAAGTTTTATGGGTATCCCATTGGTTATGAAGAAAGAGATGAGTTCTGGACTAAAGGTAACTGCCCTTGACTTTGAAGATCTAATTATCTAGGTAGATGTGCCT
>NC_043707.1:93868751-93872802 GCF_006229205.1 Suricata suricatta
GGAGGAGGTGGGATGGTGGTTTCTCAATGTATATACTCCATCCTTACTTTTCAGCTTTTCTTGTGACATGTATTAGGGGGCAGTGTTCTTTATGCCTTTTTACCTTTCTTGGTAGTATATTGTCTATTATTTGGTGTGTGTAACACTGGTGGAGGGGGAGCAGAGGGGATTCTCTTTTTCCTGATCTAGCTTCAGTCTTGGGAAGATGCTATGTGCCTGAGCCTCCCTTTCCTTTCTGCATCTTCCAGGAAGAGGCTGCTCCTTAATTTGTGTGATGGCATGATGATAAAATGGAACAGAGGCAGACCTGACCCATGACGGGTGGGTAATATGAGTAAGGAGTACATCTCAACTATTGCAATAAGACTATGTGGCCTTCTCTTACTGAATAATATATTAGCCAATAACTAAAATAATATTTTAGTGATATATTGCTATAACACTAAAGCACTATTTTTTTCTATTTAGGTGATTAAAATTATTTGTGTCCAATCAAAGATTTTTAAAGCTCAGAGATTTGGTATATTTGGTTACCCAAGTATCCTGATTACTTGAAAAACAAGACTCTCTGGAATCTCTTATGTTTAAGTGGAATAGGTAAGTGGTGGAGTAGGATCATATGGTACAATTGGCCTGGATTTTAAGTCAAAAGATATGGGTTTGATTTCTGACTTAATTTGATTTATTTATAAAATGAGGGTGACTGGGCTACCTTTAGTAATCTTCAACCTGTAGGACATAGAATACTGAGTGGCCTTGCAAGGATTTTGCATGTCCAAATAAGCTTGAATATTATTTCTAGCCTGCATAACTAATGTCTTTCACATAGATGATTCCCCTCTCCCCACACAAAAAAAGGTGTTTTGAAGACCTAACCCATTTCCTCACAATGTGATCTTATTTGGAAGTAGAGTCTTTACAGAGGCAGTCATGTTAAAATGAGGTTATTAGGGTAGTCTCTGATCCAATATGACTAATGTCCTTACAAAAAGGTGATATTTGGACACAGGAACAGACACTCCCAGAGGAAACACAATGTGAAGACACAGAAGGAGAAGACATGTAACCATGTAACTGGAGTAATCCATAGAAAAGCCTATAGACACCAAGACTGCCAGCAAATTCCAGAAGCTAGAAGAGGCAGGGAAGTATTTCCTGTCATCATCAGAGAGAGCATGGCTCTGCTGACACCTTAATTTTGTAATTGTAGGCTCTAGTACTGTGAGAAAGTAAATTTCTGTTTTTTTAAGCCACTCATTTTTTGGTACTTCAGTATAACAGCCCTAAGAAATTAATATAGATTTTTTGTGCCAGGTAGTGGGGTGCTGCTGTAACAAATACCTAAAAATGTGGAAGCAGCTTTGGAACTGGTAATAGTTAGAGGGTGGAAGAGTTTTGAGGCACTCAATGGAAAAATCTTGATTACCTTGAGGAGATTATTGGTAGAAATATGAATGTTACAGTTGCTTCTAGTGAGGTGTCAGATACAAAAACATGTTACTGGGAACTGGAGAAAAGGTGGTTTTTAGTGTAAAGTGGCAGAGGACTTGATTAATTTTATTCTATTAGGTGGAAAGTAGAATTTATAAGGGATGAATTTGGATATTTACCTGAGGAGGTTTCTAAGAAAATTGTTTAAAGTTCTGGATGGATTCTTCTTCTTGCTTATAATAAAATTCAGGAGAAGAGAGAAAAGTTGAAGAAGGAATTTTGTTTCAAGAGTGTAACACAGAAAACCTGAGAATTTCTAGCTTTCTGGTCATTTCTGTGGATTTCAAACTCAAGACATCAATTCTTACCTGAATTTGTCACCTTCTGGTACATGCAGATGTGTGACTCTTTTCAAATCTATATAAATGCTATGGGTAATTAATAGAAACAGATTCACTTAAAGTATTATGGTTGTGGAGTGCCTGGGTAGCTCAGTCAGTTGAACATCTGACTCTTGACTTTGGCTTGATTTTTATTTTGTCTCAGGTCGTGATTCCAGGGCCATGGGATTGAGCCCCATGTTGAACATTGCACCTGTTTCACTATGAAGTGGGTCCCTTATCAGATGCTATGGTGAGGGGTATTCCACAACTGTGAATCAGACATTCTGTAAGTTCCTGGATTTTAGTGCTGGCTAAAGTTATGTAAGCAAGAAAATCCACTATAGAATAGGTATCTGTCCTTGTGAAGATGAACTTCCAGTTCATCTGAGACAGAAGGGACCCAGTGCAATTAACTCACTATGAAATGGCCAGTTTGTTTAAACATTCAGAATTACTGGAAGCTAGATCAGCCTTGGTAATGGGGAATACAGACGTTTGGCTCATGCATTACACTCATTTCTGCCTCTGTGGCTACTCTGTTCATCATACCAGTTCTGGGGTGGCTGATTATAAAGGCTGACTTATGTCAACTGGCTAAATCATTTTGTCTGCTTTGTTCTTTAGTGTCTCTTCCATGACAGATGCTTCCTGGGGTATACTAATGTGTAATGCAAAACTTTTCATACTTTGTGGTTTCTCACACATGTCCATTCACATGCCTCTATCCCAGACATCTCTGTCTCTAATCTTCTAGGCTTTTTCATTAAGGTTCCTATGATCTGGTTAGATGTTATTGCCCAGGATGATGTATATCTTCTCACTTTTCACTTCTCACTTAGGCCAATTTTTCTTCTACATAATGTAGATGAATGGGTTCACTGATCATAGCTAAGGGTAAAACATACCCTTTCTGTTATTTTTCAAGTCTATCCCTGAATTTGGCAGCACTGCCGCTGAACATTTCCCCCAATAAACCTCTATTCATTAAATCCACTTTGGGATCTGCTTCTCAGAAGACCTACACTGTAAAAAAAAAAAAAAGATGTTGTAGCATGATTTGGGAAAACAGGTTTGGGAACTGGCTCACTCACTAACCTGCTAACAAGGAAGACCCTATTGTGAGCAGATGTTGGGGATAGATAGTTCCTGGCACACAATTTTACCATAATTGCTAATGACTTCAATGTGGGCCTGGAAAGATATCCTAGTGGAAGAGAATGTCCAGGTCCAGGGGACCTGGCTTCTAATGTTGAAATACTGTCACCTAAAGAAATAGGGACTCTGTAATGCCCATGGCTATAGGAGCCCAGTTATGAGACCACCCTCCTACTGTCAGCATTGGCTTCTATATTGAGCCACCTCTCAACTTTTTAGTCATGCCAGTGCCCCCTCTCATCAGCAAATTCTTGATGGCCTTGAGGTCCAGGCTGCAGTAGAAGCAGCCCTGCTGTTTATGCAGACCCTATAGAATTGTATCAGTGGTTGGAAAAGATGTAGTATAGAGTTTATGGCAAGCCCTGTTGGAAGAATCACAGCATACAACCCTGGAATTCTGGAGCAAGACCATGCCATCTGCAATGGAGAATTATATGCCCTTTAAGAACAGTTTCTTGTGTGTTACTGGGTCCTAGTAGAAACAGAAGGCTTGCTCATGGGTCACCAAAAGAACAAGCAACTGGAACTACCCATTATGGGCTGGATTGTGTCAGAACCATCAATTTTAAGTCAGATGGGGCCATGAGTAGATTGTAAATGTATTTTATTTTGTAAGCAACAATCAAAATATATTTGTGTTACTGTTTTCTCCAAATATTAAATGGGATCTTAACAAAATTTGTCCACTTTGATGTATTCTTATACAACTTTGGAATCTGCAAAGACCCTGAGTAAAGAAACAGAAGTAATTGCACAACTGAGACTGAAGGTGTTACAGTGCTGCAAATGATGCCAGATGTCTTACATTTAACCAAACACACCTTCAGAGGTCCCTTGATTTTGAGCATTAGGCACAATAGAGGAATATACGCTGAAAGTATCACTAATAGCCTTTTGCATGGTTTTATTTAAATACAACAGTATCCAACATAGCTGCTAAACACTGGATGATATTTGAAGTCATAAGTACATCCACATGTTCCTCCAAATGACGTTTCGGGTCCTGCTTGCCAACATTCTTTATTGCCAGCTGTTCAGGTGTCATCTTATCTTCTACTTCTACAGCCTTATTGTAATTCTTG
>NC_043707.1:93872902-93926340 GCF_006229205.1 Suricata suricatta
AGACCATCATATTAGCATTGATCAATCTGAAGGCATCAATAACAACCTTTCCTTTTACACTCTGAATGGGATCCACAACCACTGCCACAGCTCTCTCCGACAAGGCTTCAAAGCTCTGCTGAGTGTTGATATCCACACCAGAAAGCCAACAACCAAAGCCAGGGTGACTGTGATACCAACCAACAACCATCTCAGGCCTCATGTCTGCTTCAACATATCTAACATTTTGGCTTGGAACACTGGATCAACTGCTTCCACACTGACACCTGTTCCTGACTGTGGCATGGCAAACACATCAATCATTCTAAGATGAAAATGGTACACATGGGATTGATTTAAAGTGTGTGAATGATAGGGGTAAAAGAATAGAAGTAACCACAGGATAAAAGGAAGGATGAAGGAAGATAAATATGGAAAGTCTCATACTACAGTGCAATTTAATGTTGGCCAGGCTGATGGGAACGCTCTAAGCAAAGATTGCCTGTTGTAGGTGTCAAGTGGGAATGACCTAGCTCTAGCACCCACACTGTGCTTAGTCATTGGTTAAAAGAAGTCTGACAAAAACCTTGCTCAGTGTGAACACTTTTATCCAAAGGGTGTTGTCTGGAGGCTGCCAGTCAACCCTTTGTCAGAGAAAATTCTTTTGAATGAAGATCTAAGTAGTATCTCTCTATTGCTGACCCATCTGCTAAGTCATAGAACTTGATTTTCCCTCTTTCTGTTTCTCCACGTTATGCTGTACTCTCCTCTGTAAAGTCCTGACATATGCTATTCTCTCTGCTTGGAAACCTCTTTACTACCCCCACCACACCCTGCCAATTGCTCAGTTGACTCTTCAGATCACAGTTCAAATATTACTTCTCCAGGGAAGCTTTTTTTGAACTTCCAAATAGGTCAGATTCCTTGCCATACTATATCATAACTTGCTGTACTTTTTTTAATCCATGGGACTTATCAAATTTTGGAATTGCACATCAATGAAACAATTTTTTAAATATCCTTACAAGCCTATAAGCTTTAAAAATTTTTTAAAACATTTTATTAGTTTTTGAGAGACAGAGACAGTGTGATCAGTGGAGGGTCAGAGAGAGAGAGAGAGGGAGATGCAGAACCCAAAGTGGGTTCCAGGCTCCGAGCTGTCAGCACAGAGCCTGATGCGAGGCTCAAACCCATGAACTGTGAGATCATGAACTGAGCCGAAGCCAGACACTTAACTGACTGAGCCACCCAGGAGCCCCTAGCCTATTAGCTTTATACAGACTTAATTTTTTCTATTCTCTATCCCTAATACCTATCATGGTGCCTGGTGTATAGAATACATTCAATGTGTATTAAATGAAAAAATAAATGAATGAATTAATGATTCAATTGTCTTCATTCATTTCAACCAATTTCTTTTTTAGTAACTGAAAACTCTGAAAGCCTTAGGTTCACAAATCTGGACATAAATTACTCTCATCCTATAGATAGATGAAAGTACAGAACATTCAAGGAATTGGTGACAGGGAGTTATAATTTACAAAATGTACTTTTTTGCCTCTTTTTTCTGACTATGGATGGAATTTAACAATAACAAAAATGTTGATTTTGGAGAGTTTTGCATATTTGTCTTCATGGTTTTTAAGATTTTATAAGTGGGCATTTGCTTAAAAATTATAATGGTAAAAATAATAATACTATCATACAATTTAATCACTATTATGTGGCATATATTGAACCAGGTCTCATATATGCCCTATTTCACTAAATATTCTAAACACAGTAAGTAGGTATTATTATTATGATTTTTCAGGTTAAGAAATTAGCACAGTAAATTTACATATTTGCTCAATGTCTCAAAAATAACGTTATGGATCTAGGTTTAGATCCATCACATCTGTTTGACTCCAATTACCATTGGCTTTATCCACAATCCTAAAATTGCATAAATTTTGAATTTTTTACCCAAATACCAATTTTTTTGCTTCATTATTTTCTTTTATAGTTTATTGTCAAGTTGGTTTCCATATAACACCCAGAGCTCATCCCCACAATTACCCTCCTCTACAAATATTGATTTTTAAAAATTTCTTTCTGGGAGTTTATCTAAATAATAAGAACTTTGAAATCTTATCTAATTTGACCCTTGATTCAAGTCAAATTTGAGTCTCAGGTCTCTTCAGCAAGCTAAAATCTCCCTCATTAACATTAGATCCTCCCCTTACTCCCCCCATTTCTCCATTAGTATACCTGTCTTGTTTACTCTTCAATCACAGTATGTCCAAGGTGAAACTTAGTGCTTGAATTTCTCTATCACTCTGTTCCCTTGTTTCTTTTTTTCATTAGTATTGGTGGTATACTGGTGAGCACAGATAACTTCCTTGCTTCCCTTTTTAAATAAATTCCATCACCATATTCCCAGGCACCCAAGTTTCAAATCTCAAAGCTATGCATTCTTTCCTGAAACAGTACTTAAATTTCTTGAGGATAGAGATTTTGTTCTGTTATCTGTGTTTATTCTACATAGCATCTGGCATGGAATAGATTTTCAAACAGCAATGGTAGACTCTCTCTCCTTCTTCCTGGCCCCAGGAATCCAGATAAAACAGTGTTAACTGCAACAGAATTCTCCAGTAAGAACTAAATTTCATTAAATGCAATGCCTTTTAACTGGTGGTGAGTGGATGTATCAGTTTATCCTTTGAAACTATTGTGCTTTTGTGTATGGGTATATATGGTCATTTTTAGAGGAAAGAGCACCTGCTTTAATGAGTTTAAGAGCCAGTCATCTTTGGAATTTTGCAACATGGAGGTCATTTTCTTCAAGATCAATTTCATGAGTGGTAGAGGCAGAATCAGATTTCAAAATGTTCACTAAATGGGAAATAAGGAAGTGCGAACAGAGGCAAGTAGTTCCCAAGAAGAAGGCTAAAATAAAGGTGGATGTAGATTAAAAGTATTTGTTTCAAGGGCGCCTGGGTGGTTCGGTCAGTTGAGGGGCAGACTTTGGCTCCAGTCATGATCTTACAGCTCATGGATTCAGGCCCAGCGTGGGGCTCCATGCTGACAGCTCAGAGCCTGGAGCCTGCTTTAGATTCTGTTTTCCATCTCTCGCTGCCCCTCTCCTGCTTGTGTGCTGTTTCTCTCTCTCTCTCAAATACAAATACATATTTAAAATTTTTTTACATTAAAAAAATATGTTTCAAGATGGAAATGACTTGAACTGGAGGGGGAATATAAAAGCTACTTTCATTGGCCACTTACTATGTTCTGAACACCGAATCGTGTACTTTACTTAAATTAGGTGTAATCCCAGATGGAGAACTCCTAACCTACTAATCAGGTAAAATATTGAAGATGATGCAATCGGGGGAGGGGACTAGAAAGAAAAATGGAACAGAAGAATTGGCCTAGGAGAGCATGAGGAATGCCTCTTTCTCTGAGACTTGAAAGATGGAGGGAAAATTGGGTACAAATATAGAGGAGGGGAAGCAAAGGCTAAGTTAATTGATACATATGGACTCAATTTTGTCTATCAGCTTTAAGGCAAAGTCCATGAAAACAAGGAAAAAGTGAAGCTAGGTATGGAACTTAAGGAAATTGGGGAAAATTTTGAAAAAATCTGAGAAGCTTTTCTTCTTTATGTAATAAACAATTTACCTATCATGTAGGTACCTAGAAGGCATCATTCTTGTTCTCTAAGAAGTAGGCACATTTAATAAATTGTAAGTTCCTGAAAGGTATGGAGCATGTTATAATTACTTACATATTTCCCAATTGTGCTTGGCCTAGTGCTTTGAAAACAGTAGGTAAACATTAAGGTTTTAGGTCAACTAAATTGAATATATAATAATTATTTAAGCAAAGCCTGAGAATCTTGGACCATGAACTGTTTTGGTGAGTCCTTTACATCCAAACAACATAGGTCTGTCAGTTGGGAATATAGTTTACAATCCTTAATAACTAAAACAACATTTAAAGCAGGGTATCTCAGCCTCAGCACCGTTGACATTTGTATCGGATAATTCATCGTACTGTCCTGTCCATTGTAACAGGTTTAATAGTACCCTTGGCTTCTGCTGAATGAATTCTGGTAGCACCCTCCAACTCTTAACTGGTTCTGACAAACATTACCGATGCCCCCAGGGAGGTGGAGAGGCAAAATAATCCTAGGTCAAGAACCCCTAATTTAAAGTATTGATGGTTAATTTATGTAAAAATAATTCTGTATAACAAATATCTAATTTAGAAAATCCAGTAATCAGGTCATACTTACCAAGGCTTGGTGCCCCCTGTTTTTCTACTGACTGGCATTTGAACCATTTCCACTTGTCCAGCAGGGATAAGTGAGACAACCCTAGATGATGATGGTTCATTCTCCTTAGAGGCTCTAAATGAGAGGTTGGCCATATTTCTTTAATCTTTGCCATCCTTCCTTTTTGGTTGGAGAGAATGAGTTGTCCTTATTGAAGATATTTTCCAGTAATTGTGCTAATGTCCGTATAGCATGTACAATACATGCCATGAAATAAATGTTGGGCTCAGAACCAAATATCTTGGGTTTAAAACCAACTTAGTTATATAACCTTGGTAAATCACTTAATTATTTGCTCTTTCATTGCTGCAGTGTTGTTTTGATAATGATAGATGAAGAACAGAGCTTTGTCAACTATAAAGCACTGTGAAAAATTGAGAATTAATATTTATTGCCTTGTGTATATATTCAAGATAATCCCCTGCTAGGGGATAATGGATCAGAGTGACAGTTTAAGGAGAAAACTAGAAATATTTGACATTTTTTAAATGTTGGGGATGACAGGTGGTCAAAGATATTGCCATATTTTCCAGGGTTCATGAATGTGATTGTGGAAGAGTAATCATGCCATACATTGAAAGAAGGATCATAAGGAAAGGAATTTTATGTAACATAAAATTCATTCTTTTTAACTACACAATTCCATGTGTTTTTAGTATATTCACAGAGTTGTGCAACCATCACCACTTTCTATTCTAGAACATTTTCATTACCCCAGAAGACACCTCATCCCATAAGAGATCACTTCCCATCCCCTCCTATCCCATTTCCTGGCAACCATTAATCTATTTCTGTTCTTTATGGATTTGAATATTCTGGAAATTTCATGTAATTGAACCATATAGTTTGTGTCTGACTTCTTTCATTTAGCGTAACATTTTCAAAGTTCATATATATTTTACTATGTGTCAATACTTCATTCACTTTTATGGCTGAGTAATATTCTATTGTATAGAAATATCACATTTTGTTCACCCACTCATCAATTAGTGAATATTTGGATTGTTTTTACTTTCTGGCTTTTCTGAACAATGATCCTATGAATATCTGTGTACAAATTTTTGTGCAAAATGGTATTTTCAGTTCTTTGGGGAATATACCTGGCAGCATAATTGCTAGGTCATATGGTAGCTCTATGTTTGATACTTTTAGGAATTGCCAAACTATTTTCCAAAGTGGCGCAAGAGAGATAGTTGAAAATTTTTTAGTTGAGAATTAACTTGGTCTCGTACATGTTGAATTTGGAGTGTTTTCACGACATACAAGAGGTTATTTGGGGGAGATTGTTAGCTATATGGGTTGTAGGCTTAGAAGAAGAGTATGAGTTTGAGATGCAGATTCTGGCATCATTGACATGTAGAACTGGAAATTACAGAAAGCAAGAGTTCACCCAAGTAAAGTACTTAGAGAGAAAATAGCAGGGATATAAAGGCACAGGCATAAGGAAGAACTGCATCTCTAAAGTCAATTCAAATAAGTATGCAAGGTCTGTGTGAGTGAAGACAGGAAAAAAGGGAGATTCATTAGAACTTGGCAGGCAATGATCAGATTTTTCTTCTGAAAACAAATTTATTTGCATGACGTGAAAGATTTCACTGGTAGAGATGAACATACAGAGAAAAGAGAGAGGCATTTTGATACGGGATCCTAAAATGCTGAAGAATGAGAAGGCGTCTACTAAGCAGTGGAGGGTAGGAAAAGCTTTCTAAGCATCAGAAACAGCATATGGGAAGGCACAGTGTTCCAAGTGTCTGATGAGCTCAGGATAATTAAACAATTAGCATTCACTTGGTGGTTTTTCTGTGGCAGCACTGTTCTAGGTGCTTTACCAGATGATCTCATTTATGTACTTTTTTTTTATTTGAGAGAGAGAGAGAGAGAGAGAGAGAGAGAGAGAGAGAGAGAAACTGAGTGAGGGAGAGGGGCAGAGGAAGAGAGAAAAAGAGAGTGAGAGAGAGAGAATCTCAAGCAGGCTCCATGCTCAGCACAGAGCCCAACACAGGGCTCAATCCTGAGCCAAAATAATGAATTGGAGGCTCAAACCGACTGAGCAAACAAGGCACTCTCCAGATTATCTCATTTAAACCTTAAAAAAGCTTTCATTTTGGAAATAATAAAGTGGACTCATGATGTTACATTCTCACAGCTGGAAAATGGTAGAATCCAGATAAGAACCAAGGTAATTTGACTCCAGAGCCTGTGCTTTTATACAGTAAAATAACTTATCTAAATATTTGTAGGTATTAGGTATTTAGTACCAGTATTCAACATCAGTGTTCTACTCCTGGTGGCCGATTTGGTGCTTCCAGTCCTGGTCCTCACTCAATGATTTGATGGCTCATTTGGTATGTTCTTACTTTGAGAACAGGGGTTCCAAAACATCAAATTCATTTGGGAAGTACTTAAAAATACAGGTATATGGACACTTCTATAAGATTACTCATTTACATTTTTCAAGATAAAGTCCAAGACTCACAGCTGAGTACCCCTCAGATGATTATGCTACATCCAGTGTGGCTAATGTACAAGGTCTATCAGAGTCCTACGATGCCCAAACTGGAAGACAGTACTTCCCAACTTCCAAAGTTCAGTTGCTGAAATAGTAAAAATGCTAAAGATGTTTTTTTTTTCTGGCCATTCTGGACCTTATTTATCCTAGAGGATTTTTTCTTTCATACTTACTGACTACTTATTAAGCACCCTGCACATGCTAGGTGCCTTCACTGAAATGGACTTATTTTTTTCAAATTATTGCTAGGAAATGTGTCATGTTATTCTAGTTTGACATAAAAAGGAATAAACTCAGAGAACTTAAATAATTTGCTCTAGTTCACAAGCCTAGTATTTAAGCTAGATATTCAGAATTCAAGTCCAGGGCCCTTCCACTCCCCCAAACAACCTCTTCTATGGGAAATGTTAAATAATAGGAAAAAGTCATTTACTAGCTTTCCATTAATATATTCTTCATTTCTAAAATGTATGAAGACTTGTACCAGGCTACTTATAAGAAACTTCCAAGCCAAACATTGGTCATGCTTCATTATGTGACTTTTTTGTTTTCAGAAGAAATTTTAAAGGATTGAATTATTCCTTCCCTAATATGCAAAGCAGAGCCATCATGTGGTCTGAGGCCACAGTCCATTGAAGGATCACAGACCTTGTTGGCAAAGAAAAATAAACCCCAACAGTTGGAGCTGCAAGCCATCTGTCCTTAGCTATTTCACATTTTATCAAAAATCATCAGCATAGTTGGAAAATAGCTGTGACCAACAAATATTACTAAAATGTAAAGTATGATTAAGTGGAATACCCAATTGTTTATTCAGAGATAAAATATATATATCCTTTGAAGTTTTGGAAGAACACTAAGAATAATCATATTGCAAAAACTATTACAGAATATTTGACGGTTTGGTGAAAGAAAATGGATTTAAGAATCTTGGTTTCTTAAACGAGAACTGCAATTGAATTTAAGGACCATTTAACTGAACTCCTTTGCTATGTAAGTGAGAACAATGAAACCAAGAGGAGTTAAATGGGTTGTCCAAGATAAAAAAGTACTGAAGAAAATGGGACCTACAATTTCTCACTATATGAAAAGAGAATCAGATAATTATTATTATTACTAATACAAATAGCTCCAATGTATTTGATGCTTTTTATTTGGAGATATATATATACATATATGTGTGTGTATGTATATGTATATATAAATAATATATATATTTATAAACTTATTTAATGTATACACCAAATCTAGATGGTGATATTATCACTATCATTTTACAGAGGAAAACTTGAGGTTCACGAAGGTCAAGAAACTTACAACTTGGACTATATACAGATATACAGATGATATAAGTAAGCAAATACATGCATGAGGAAGAAGCAAAAGCTCTTTCTTGGATTAGAAGGCCAAGTAATAGGTAATGAAGAAACAATGAAATAAAATCACCAGTTGACAGGCTTCATCATATTCCTTGATTAAAGGAAGAATCATAAACAGATGATAAAAACAGTGAGTAAACAGTAGAGACTAAGATAATTTACCCAGACACAAAAGATTTTCCTATAATTACTGATTAGAAATGAAAATAATAGTATTTTTACAGTGGAGAAATCCAGCAGATATCATCTTAACCACTGACCAAAGTTAATAACTACATGAATAGGACAAAAAGTATGTTCTTTCTGACCTTATTCACTGAGAAGGACACAACATCGCCTCTGGGATATTCCTGTCAAAAATGTGTAACCTGAAACTAATCATGAGAAAACTGAAAAATGAGGGACATTCTAAATTTTATCTGCTTGTTCTTTTTAAAAAATATCAATGTCATGAAAGACAAAGACTGAATGCAACAAGTGATTCGGGATTTTCTTTTGATATAAAGGACAATATATGGACAAGTGGAGAAAAATGAAGGGTGAAGGTTAGATAGTAGAAGTAGATCAATGTTAATTTTCTTATTCTGTAATTATACTATGGTTATGTAACAAAATGTTCTTGTTTTTAGAAAATACACACTGAGTTATTAATGGTCATCGTGTCTGTAACTTTTAAATTGTTCAGAAAAAATGGTGTATGTATGTATCTGAATAATAAAACAGATGTGGAAATGTGTTGACATTTAAGGACTGTAGGAGAACTTATAGGGGAATGCTTTATACTATTCTTGTACATTTTCCTTAAATCTAAAATCATGTCAAAAAGAAATAAGAAGAATAAGAAAGGAAACTTGCAACAAGTCATCCCCAGGTCTGAGACACTAATGCCGGCCTGCCTGAATTCAAAGGCCATACTCTCTAGCCTCCCTAATTAAAAGGCACTTGTTGATGAGCACTGGGTGTTGTATGTAAGCAATGAATCATAGTAACCTACCCACAAAACCAAGAGAATGCTATATACGCTGTATATAACTTGACAATAAATTATATAAAAAATTTTTAAAAATAACCCCCTATGGTTGCTATGCATTTTCTCATCTTGACAGAGGGCCTCCTACCTCATCCACAAATCCTCTACTTATTACTATGGGCCAAGGAGCTCTATTTACTTACATTTATATTCCTCATGTAACTTCACCGACAATGACTCTTACCTTCATCAGACAGTGTAATTCAGAAGTGAATCTCTAACCTACTAATTATCCTTCTTGAATCTCAGTTTCCTCATCCAAAAGAGGGTACAATAATATATATCAAGGATTGTTATGAGGATTAAATGTAATAATGAGAAGAAAATTCATGGTGGTCTTTCAAAGCATGTTACTTATATTTTCCTTTTCTGTTTGGTAATTCCCATGACATTTAGGTTAGGCAGAGAGGGTCTAGGGAATTGACTAGGTAATGACCAAAGCTTTTTGCAGGTTGGATTAAACTGTTCTGAATTGTTCTCCCCAGTGTTCTAGTTCTATAAGGAATGCTTGGATATCCTTTATGCACTCTGTCATAAGTGTAGCAGGAGGAAGGTGACACTATGAGTTTGCATAGCAGCAGAGGAACTACATGATAGTAGAGGGTGCCATTTTCCTAACATCTCTTTGTGCTGATATTGCATATCTACAGGATACAAGATGTTTTGAACTATCAAGTTTTCTTGAATTTGTCTACTCTTGTGAAAATCTTACCAAGACTTTTGTGCAACTTAACAAAGTTATTCCAAAAAATCTAAATTGATTCTAAAATTTTTATATGAGACAAATATAAGAAAAGCCAAAATACCTCAGAAAAGAAAAAAAAGCAGAGAGTGAGGGATATGATCTATTGGATATCAAGATCCGTATATAAAGCACTAATAATTTAAAATGTAATGCTAACTTGGGGAAAAATAGATCAATAAAACTAGAATATAAATAGAAGCAAACTCACAGAAATATAGAAATTGTATATGTAACAAAACATGCATTACAAATCGCTGGGTAAAAGAGAGACTACTTAATTAATGATACTGGAAAATAATACCTATATTGGAAAAAATAAGTTGGATTTCTATGTCTTTATATTAAAAATCAATCATAGTTAAGGGATCAAATTTGGAAAAAAACCATCAAATTTTTAGAACATAATATAGGAGAATATCTATGTGATCTTGGAGTAGGAGAAGATTTTTTTTTTATAAACAAGTCACAAGAGCACTACCATAAAAATAAAATTTATTCAGTATGCCTGGGTGGCTCAGATGGTTAAACTGTCCAATGCTTGATTTTGGCTCAGTTCATGATCTCATGGTTTGTGGGTTCAAGCTCCATGTCAGGCTCTGCGCTGACAGTGAGAAGCCTGCTTGATTCTCTCTCTCTGTCCCTCTCTCTCTGCTCCTCTCCTGCTTGCACACATGCTCGCGTGCTCTCTCTCTCTCAATAAATTTAAAACATATAAATTTTACTCATATAACTACTATACAAAATAGACTATTTTGTATTTGCTAAAATAGACGAAACATATTCATTAGTTTGCAATAGACAAGAGAGAAACAAAACAAAACAAAGCAACAGCGGCAAATATAAGCAAAGAGGAAACAATTCCATTCACAGGCAGGTGGATAAATAAATTGTTTAGTTATGCAATGAGTTAACACACAGCAGTAAAATACTGAATCGACCAAAGCAATCTACCTCGGCATGATTGAATAACAAAAGAACTCATATGACACAATCCAATTTATATGAAATGCTAGCAATACATTGTTTAGGAATATATGGATAATTTGAAAAACACTATCAAGGAAGGAAAAGAAATAATAATAAATACACAATTCAGAAATGATCACTGTCAGGGAGTAGGGTAGGGAATGGGATCAAAAAGGAGCACAGGAATTCTCAAGACTTTGTGCAATTGTGGACCACAGTTGTGTAACTGTGGTACTGTGTTTTTTTTCTTTTCTCAAGTTGGATGGTGGTTATGCGGATGTGTGTTTTATTTATTTTTTAATTCACACATTTGTTATAGATATTCATATTGGAGCAGTTGTAATTTCACCTCTATCTTCTTTCACGTGTTTCACTTCTATTCAAGTGTTAATTTTCACTGAAAATCTGAGCAAAATTTGATCCTGTTAAGAAGCCATGCTAGGGGATCTTGGGTGGCTCAGTTGGTTGATCTTATGACTCTTGATTTTGGCTCAGGTCATAATCTCACAGTTTGTGGGTTCAAGCCCCATGTTAAGCTCCACACAAACAATGCAGAGCCTGCTTGGGACTCTCCTCTCCCCCTGCCTCTCTCTCTTTCTCTCTCTCAAAACTAATAATTTTTTAAAAGGTCATGCTAAATAATATTTCTCATTTAGTATTCAAGATTTCAGATGAATGATGATCTATTTTTAGATTCAACACCTTTCCTTACCTTTTACTCAAACTTATTTGTTTTTGGCAACTTAAAAACACTCAATCTCCACTTCCTGCAAACTGAAGCAACTTATCTTAAGCACGTTGGAAATAGAGTTTGAAACTGTTGGGGCTTCCATTGTGGCATTGTTGGTGAACTTCCTCCTCATTCTTGTTGGCTTATTCTCACTCAGCCCTGAATCACGTCAGCTCTTGTGTGAACAACAGCACCCCCAACACCATCCTTTACCACATCCACCAATGAGCTCTTGACTGCAAGGACTCCCAAATCAATGAATTTGCAACCAGATGATACAAATTTTTGGCTTTGACTAGCCACTAATTACCCATGTGATTTCATCAAAATTTGTGTCAGGTGGAGTGGGGAGTGATGAAAATTCAGTGATCAGCAAGAGGAAAAAAATGAATACACCTTTATTAGATTCCTATGCTGGACACTAGGATAGACAGAATAACAGAATAATGACATCCCCAAAATATCCATGTCTTGATCCATGAAACCTGAGGAGATGTTTCTTTAAATTGCAAAAGGACTTTGCAGATGTGATTAATAATCTTGACAGGGGAATCATATCAGGTGTGGTCAATGTAATCCCAAGCCTCCTTATAAGAACCCCTCTAGAGCAGCCTTTTTCCTAGAGCCACCAGTAGGAATGCAGTTCTGTGGACACCTTCCTTTTAGCCAGGTAAGAACTATTTTTGAACTTCTGATCTCTAGCACTGTAAGGTAATACATTTGTGTTGTTTTTAGTGACTAAGTTTGTGATTATGTGTTATAAAAGCAGTAAGAAACAAGTACAGACACCTCTTGCGTGTCACTAAAAATCCTTGTGGGCTCCATCTCTTGCCCAACTGCTGCTGGAGTGACTCTTCTGACTAGCTCTGTCCAGTAGCAACTAGATGCACCTTGCCTCTCTTTTATCTTGCTGAATGTTTTTCTTGTGGCTGCCAGGACTCTCTGACAAACACACACAACCTAAAACTACATGTGACTCAGTTAAGCATCCAACTTCAGCTCAGGTCATGATCTCACAGTTCCTGAGTTCCAGCCCTGCTGTGGGCTCTGTGCTGACAGCTCAGAGCCTGGAGCTGGCTTCGGATTCTGTGTCTCCATCTCTCTCTGCCCTTCCCCGACTCGTACTTACGCTTGCAGGTGTGCTCCAGCGCTCGTGCTCTCCCTCCCTCTCTCTCGCTCTCTCTCTCGCGCTCTCTCTCTCTCACAACGAATAAAAACATCTAAAAATGCATAACCTCGAACTGTCCTTGACTGGGGAGGGGGATGGTTTATGATGAATAAATACTTCCCACTTTTTTCTTCAGTAAAGTGTTCTAAGAGTCATTTCCTAATACTCCAGGGAGGGAAGCTCAAGCATAAGTCATGTGGGCTAGTGACCACTGGTAACATCCTTGTACTGGTTTTCCTTTCTTCCTCCCTGGGCCTTCTATCCTCCTACAGATGACTTCCAGATTAAACCAAACGCGTGCCCCAGACTCTGACCTCAGAGGGTCTCAGACTAAGTACGAGATAGACACTATACAGATGCTTTACTTGCATTTTCTCATCTAATTAGTGTACCCACACAGTAAGGTTTATTTATTCACATCCCCTTGATTTTATAAAGTATTGTGAACTCAGCTAAACTTGTAGAATTTGAATTGCCTTCTAAAAATTACAACAAACAACCAATGAAACCTGGGTTCACCTTCCAAATTACAAGTGAGGCTGGTCATAAAACTTCAGTGTTTTCTATACTACTCACATTTCCTGACTTCTCAAATATTGCGGGTGTTTAAATCAGATCATGATTGTGAGATTCTTGGTATAGTTAATATTCAAAAACAAAAAACCAAAAAACAATAGGGCCTTCAATCTGTAGAACTTACTTCCTTTTTTCAGGAAGGAAAATACTCCACATTATACTTTGTCTTCAAAGAAACATGGAAAAATTCAGTGGGGAGTCCAAATCCCAAGTTCTGTGCTTCTTAGGATATTTTGTTCCTATCAAAAAGAAACTTTGAAGAATTTGTATCCGTGAAAAACACTGTAGAGGGAGAAGAGCAATCGGCCCATCACATTATGCCCCAAATGTTGAAGAGCAGCTGAATGTGATTGCCCGGCACCTCTAAGTGCAGTGAAATTCTGGGAATTGGGATCATCTGTCACTTCAGGCTTGTCAGACTCTGCTGAAATAAAACATATAGTCTAATTTGCAAAGTTCTTCTGCGGAAAGAGTCTTAAAAATGTATATAACCTCTGTCTCTGTAATTCCATTAGGAATTTATCCAACCCGAAATGTAAAATGCTAAAAAAGATCTACATGTTGGATGCTTATGGCAGCGTTCTTTAAAATTATAAAGATTGGAAGCAACCAAAGTCTCAAATAATACTAATGGTTAAACAATTAAATACATCCATCCACACTAGGAAATGTAGAAATTGAAAACCGAAAATACATATTATATGAGAAATTAATGGTCTAATATTTTGTTTAAAAATGGAATAAATTAAACTATTTTGTAAACCAGTGCTTGTATGTTTTTATGAACCTGAAGGATAAGAGTAATTTAGTTTTCTTTAATTGTGGGGGTAAGGTTGATTTTGATTCCTTAAGGGTTTTTTTTTTTCATCTTTTCTGAATCTCTTCTAATTCCCAGTAATTTTTTTGTTTTTTATAATAGTTTATTGTCAAATTGGTTTCCATATAACACCCAGTGCTTCTCCCCACAAGTGCCCCCCTCAATGACCATCACCCCCTTCCCCTTTAGCCCTCGGTTCATTTACAGTATTCAGTAGTCTCTTTTGTGTCCCTCTCTCTCCCCAACTCGTTCCCCCTTCCCCTGCCTGGTCCTCTGTTAGGTCTAACAGGAGAACAAGAGAAACCTATGAGTACAAACATATGGTTTCTGTCCTTCTCTGCCTGACTTATTTCACTTAGCATGACACCATCGAGGTCCATCCACTTGCTACAAATGGCCAGATTTCATTCTTCCTCATTGCCATGTAGTACTCCACTGTATGTATGTATATGTATACACACACACACACACACACACACACACACATTCATCAGATGATGGACATTTAGGCTCTTTCCATGATTTGGCTACTGTAGAAACTGCTGCTATGAACATTGGGGTGAATGTGCTCCTATGCATCAGCACTTCTGTATCCTTCGGGTAAATCCCTAGCAGGGCTATTGCTGGGTCATAGAGGAGTTCTGATAGTTTTTTGAGGAACCTCCATGCTGTTTCCCAGAGCAGCTGCAGCAGTTTACATTCCCACCAACAGTGTAGGAGGGTGCCCGTCTCTCCACACCCTCGCCAGCATCTATATTCTCTTGATTTGTTCATTTTAGCCACTCTGACTGGTGTGAGGTGGTATCTCAGTGTGGTTTTGATTTGTATTTCCCTGATGATGAGTGATGCTGAGCATCGTTTCATGTGCCTGTTGGCCATCTGTATGTCGTCTTTGGAGAAGTGTTCAGATTCTCTGCCCATTTCTTCACAGGATTATTCGTTTTTTGGGTATGGAGTTTGGTGAGTTCCTTGTAGATTTTGGATACTAGCCCTTTATCTGATATGCCATTTCCCACTATCTTTTCCCATTGTGTTGGTTGCCTATTAGTCTTTTTATTGTTTCCTTTGCTGTGCAGAAGCTTTTTATCTTGATGAGGTCCCAATAGTTCATTTTTGTTCTTGATTCCCTTGCCTTTGGGGATGTGTCAAGGAGGAAATTGTTGCAATTGAGGTCAAGGAGACTGCTTCCTGCTTTCTCCTCAAGGGTTTTTATGGTTTCCTGTCTCACATTCAGGTCCTTTTTCCATTTTAAGTTTATTTTTGTGAATGGTGTAAGAAAGTGGTCTAGTTTCATTCTTCTGCATGTTGCTGTCCAGCTCTCCCAACATCACCTGTTGAAGAGGCTGTCTTTTTTCCATTGGATACTCTTTCCTGTTTTGCCAAAGATTGATTGGTCATACACTTGTAGGTCCAGTTCTGGGCTCTCTACTCTATTCCATTGGTCTATGTGTCTGTTTTTGTGCCAATACCATACTGTCTTGATGATGACATTTTTGTAGTAGAGGCCAAAGTCTGGGATTGTGATGTCTCCCGTTTTGGTTTTCTTTTTCAGTATTACTTTGGTTATTCGGGTTTTTGTGTGTGTGTGTGTGTGTGTGTGTGTGTGTGTGTGTGTGTGTGTGTGGTTCTATATGAATTTTAAGATAGTTTGTTGTACCTTTGAGAAGAACGCTGACGCAACTTTGATGGGAATTGCATTGAATGTGTAAATTGCTTTGGTAATAATGACATTTTCACAATATTTATTCTTCTGATCCATGAACATGGAATGTTTTTCTACTTTGTGCCTTCTTCAATTTATTTCATAAGTCTTCTATAGTTTTCATCATATAGGTCTTTTACATCCTTGGTTAGGTTTACTCCTAAGTACTTTATGGTATTTTGTGCAATTGTGAATGGGATCTGTTTTTTTTTATTTCTTTCTGTTGCTTCATTTTTGGTGCATAAGAATGCTATCGATTTCTGTACATTGATTTTTGCACCTTGCAACATCACTGAATTCATTGATCAGTTCCAGAAGGCTTCTCGTGGAGTCTGCCAGGTTTTCCATGTAGAGTATCATGTCATCTGCAAAAAGTGAAAGTTTGACCACATCTTTGCTGATTCTGATGCCTTTTATTTCTTTTTCTTGTCTGATTGCTGATGCTAGGACTTCCAGCACTATGGTAAACAACAGTGGTGAGAGTGGACATCCCTGTCATGTCCCTGATTTCAGGGGGATAGCTCTCAGCTTTTCCCCATTGAGGAGAACATTGGCTGTGGGCTTTTCATAAATGGCTTTTATGATGCTTAAGTTCCTTCTATCTACACTTTCTCTCGAGGGTTTTTATTAAGAAGGGATGTTGTATTTTGTCAAATGCCTTTTTCTGAATCTATTGACAGGTTCATATGGTTTTTTCTTTTCTTTGGCTAATGTGATGTATCACACTGATTGGATTTGTGAATATTGAACCAGCCTTGTAACCCAGGAAGGAATCCCACCTGATCATAATGGATAATACTTTTTTATATGCTGTTGAATTTGATTTGCTAGTATCGAGTATTTTTGCATCTGTATTCATTAAGGATATTGGCCTGTAGTTCTTTTTTTTGTTGGGTCTCTGGCTTAGGCATCAAAGTGATATGTGCTTCGTAGAATGAGTCTGGAAGTCTTCCTTCCATTTCTATTTTTTTTTTTTAATAACTTGAGAAGGATCAGTGTTAACTCTGCTTTAAATGTCTGGTAGAATTCCCCTGGGAATCCATTCCGCCCTGGGCTTTTATTTGTTGGGAGATATTTGATAACTGATTTGATTTCTTCACTGGTTATGGGTCTGTTAATATTTTCTCTTTCTTCCCGTTTAAATTTTGGTAGTGGATGTGCATTTAGGAATTTGTCCATTTCTTCTAGATTGTCCAGTTTGTTGGTATATAATTTTTCATAGTAATCTCTGATGGTTGCTTGTATTTCTGAGGGATCTGTTGTAATATTCATTTGCCTTCATGATTTTGTTTATTTGTGTGTGATCTCTTTTCTTTCTGAGGAACCTAGCTAGAGGCTTATCAATTTTTTTTTTTAAACCAACTCTTGGATTCATCTGTTCAATTGTTTTTGTGGATTCTATCTTGTTTAATTCTGCCCTGATCTTTATTATTTCTCTTTTTTTGCTGGGTTTGGGGTGCTCTTGCTGCTCCCTTTCTAGTTTCCTTAGTTGCTCTGTTAGGTTTTGAGTTTGCACTTTTTCCTAGTTTGTTGAAATAGGCCTAGATTGCAATGAACTTTCCTCTTGAGACTGCCTTTGCTGCATCCCAGAGAGTTTGGATTGCTGTGTTTTCACTTTCATTTGTTTCCATATATTTTTAAATTTCCTCTCTAATTGTCTAGTTCACCCAGTCATTCGTCAGTAGGGTAGTTTTTAACTTCTACATTTTTGGAAATTTCTAGACCTCTTCCTATGGTTGATTTCAAGTTTCATAGCATTGTGATCTGAAAGTGTGCACGGTATGATCTCAATTCTTTTGTATCTATGGAGGGCTGTTTTATGACCCAGTATGTGATCAATTTGGAGAATGTGCCATGTGCACTTGAGAAGAAAGTGAATTCCCTAGCTTCAGGATGCAGAGTTCTAAATACATCTATTAATTCCATCTGCACCAGTGTGCCATTCAGGTCCATTGTTTCTTTTAGTGCTTTTTTTTTGGGGGGGGGTCTGGTTGACCTATCCTTGGTTGTTAGTGGGGTATTAAAGTCCCCTGCAATTAGCACATTCTTGTCAATAAGATTGCTTCTGTTTGTGATTTGTTGTTTTATGTATTTGGGAGCTCCTGAATTCGGCACATAGATGTTAATAATTGTTAGCTCTCCCTGATGTAGAAACCCTGTAATTATTATATAATGTCCTTCTTCATCTTTTGTTACTGCCTTTTATTTTAAAGTCCAGTTTGTCTGATAGAAATATGGCTGCTCTAGCTTTCTTTTGAGTTCCAGTCACATGATAGATATTTCTCCATCCCCTTAATTTCAATCTGAAGGTGTCTTCAGGTCTAAGGTGAGTCTCTTGTAGACAGCAAATAGATGGATTTTGGTTTTTGATCCATTCTGCTACCCTGTGTCATTCGGTTGGAGCATTCAGTCCATTTACATTCAGTGTTATTATTGAAAAATGTGGGTTTAGAGTCATTGTGTTCTCCATGTTTATAGTGGTGTCTCTGGTACCTTATTCTTTGTTCCATTTCCCTCATAGAGTCCCTCTTAGGATTTCTTGTAGGGCTGGTTTGGTGGTGATGAATTCTCTCAATTTTTGTTTATTTGGGAAACCCTTTATCTCTCCTTGTATTTTGAATGACAGGCTCACTGGATAAAGAATTCTTGGCTGCATATTCTTCCTGTTCATCACATTGAAGATTTCCTTCCATTCCTTTCTGGCCAGTCAAGTTTCAGTAGATAGGTCTGTAACCACTCTGATAGGTTTCCCTTTGTATGTTAAGGCCTTTTTATCCCTAGCTGCTTTCAGAATTTTCTTTGTCTCTATGTTTGCCAGTTTCACTATGATATGTCATGCTGAAGGTCGGTTTATGTTACTTCCTAAGGGAGTGTGGTATGTCTCTTGAATTTCAATGTCTTTCTCTTTCCCTAGATTGGGGAAATTTTCATGTATAATTTGGTCCATCACCCTTTTGGGACCTTTTTCGCTTTCTTCCTCTTCAGGAACTCCTATGATATGGATATCTTTCCATTTGATTTTATCACTCAGGTCTCTGATTCTCCTTTCGTGCTCCTGTATCAATTTCTCTCTCTTCTTCTAGGTTTCTTCCACTGCTATAACTGTGTCTTCTAATTCACCTATTCTCCTCTCTCCTTCAATCCGTGCATTGGCAGCCTCCGTCTTATTATTCACCTCACTTATAGCCTTTTCTAACTTGGCACAGCTATTTTGAAGGTTCCTAGTCTTTGTATCAATGTCTTCTCTGACAGCTTCTATGCTTTTTTCCAAGCCCAGTGATTAATTTTATGATAATTATTCTAAATTCTTGTTCAGTTATGTTGCTTGTGTCTGTTTTTAGCAGTTCTGTTGCTGTGATTTCTTCCTAGACTTTCTTTAGAGGAGAGTTCTTTTGTTTCATCATTTTGGCTAGCTTTTTGTCTCTTATCAGTTTTAAAAGCTCTTTCTGCACTGTGCACCTATTAGTATGGCTCTATTAAAGGAGGCTCTTTGTCCAGAGCCTGTTGTTTCAGGAGATGTTCTTTTAATGGTGTCTCTCAATTTCTCTTATTGTGCTTGTAATTAATATATTTCCTTACTCAATGATATTTGAGACTTTCCACTATGTGTGTTTAGGCCTGTCTTTTGAGGTAGCCCTGAAAAGGAAAACACAAACACACAGGGCACATAAGCATGCAGATGCACTGACAGATCCGGAAACAAGCAAACCAAATGGGAACAGGGGGTGGGGTGGGGGGGGGGAAGGGAGCAGGAAAGAAAAGAGGACAGGATAGGAGAAAGAAAAAAAAAAAAAAACGGGGGCACAGAGACAGCCAGAGATAAAGGACAGCCTGAGAGCCTAAAGCCTGCAGAGGATAAAGATAAGAATGAGATAAGTGAAAAATATCTGGATGGTAAGGGTTGATCTAATCACAGCAGTGTTAAATGTTGGTCTTTCCCAGACTCCAGGAGGAATAGGGAGAGAAGGATGAAATATGGAAATAGAAAAAACAAGGGAAAAAATTATGGAAGCTTAACAATTAATAATAAGGATAGAAAAAATTGAATAAAAGAATTATAAAAAATAGCACGAAGAGAAGAATCCAGGTCTCCAGCATGGATGGGTGTGGTTTGATGTAAGTATGTCGGGTCTCTGGGCCTGGTCTCTGAGGCCCCGCCTTAGTAGATGCAGGGAGAGAATGGTAGCGCCTCAAGCCCCTCTCAGCCCATGTGTTGCCAGCCACTCTCTTGAGTAAAACCTCCCTGTGCCTCACGCGGGTCAAAAATGGAAATTTGTCTCCGCATGATGCGGGCTAAGGTCTCCCTTCAGTCTCTCTTCCCCTCGGCTCCGTACCTCCCTGGGAGCCGGTTTGCATGCAGCATCTTGCGCTGCCTCCCCCGTGCAGCGGGGCGCCTCCCATGAAGCGCTGCCGGCTCATGGGCAGCTGTCAAAATTCTGTGCTGACCTGCATGGCCGTCCTGCGTGTTCGCAGCCCTGCACGGTGTTGTGCAGCCTCTGGATCGTGCTCTCTGCGGCCCAGGACTAAGTCTCTGGGCACTTTCTTTCCAGCTCTGCCTTGAGCTGGCGCCCCCTCCCTCAGTCTGTTTCCCGTCTCACTCACAGTCATCTGTGGGGCTGATATCAATAAGGGGTCAGTGCACACACCACTGCTCTTGGAGATTAGAAAGTTGTGGCTTTTAAATCCTCTCGGTTTGATGTTTGCAGAAGTACGGAGATAGCGGTGTTCCCTACTTCTTTGCCATCTTGCCGGCTCTCCTAATTCCCAGTAATTTATAGCAAAAATATAAGCTTTCTTATGAAGAATAAAACTGTGGATCAACTTTTTTTTTTTTTACAAGAATCCTTAAAAAGTGGTATTAAACCATTTGACTGATACTTGAGTGTGCTTAGAGAATAGAAGGGAAGGACTAGAGCTGGGCATATTCAAGCAGATACATGCCCTGTACTGTATTCATTTCCTTTTCCACTTTTATTTTTGTTTCTACTTAATTTTCTTGACCCACTGTAATCGACCTTTTACCTTGTAGCCACAGAAACTTTCTATTAGGCAAATCTAACTGACCATGATCCTCCACTAAAAATAGCTCTTTGATGGCCTTCTGTTGTCATTAGGATAAAGTCATTGTTCTAGTTAAATCTCTCACTTAAAAGTATCAGACCCAATGTCCACATGCATTTTAAGAAGGGATAACAATTGATTTTATATTCATAAGAAATCCAGGTAGCAAATATAATTGAAGAAAGATCTATAGGAGACAGTTCCTCCAGTAATGGAACTGGGACTTGAAAGCTACCCTAACTTTCTTTGTGTGAGTTTTCCACTTCTCTCTTTTTTTTTTTTTTTTTTTTTTTTTTTTTTTTAATCTGTGAATGTAGGCTTTAATTCCTACTGCATCTGTTCTTCTCCATGTGGTAGGGAACATGACTGCTCTCAGCCCCAGATTAGCAATATTAACAGGGCTTCTATCTACAGCTATATACTAATCCCATTGGAAGATTACAATTTGACAGGTTTGTATCACATGCCGACCCCTAGGCCAAGCCCTGTATTCAGCGGACTCAAGTACTATGGCCAAAGCCAAGTCACCTTATTCTCTCCAGCCAGTGGCAAGAGTAGAAGCCGCCTACAAAGAGAACAGGGCCATGCAAAAAAGGAGCTACTTTTTTTGCATGGACCTCAAGTATACTGTAGAAGTGGAATTTAAGGAAAGGTATTAAGCAGGCTGTGTTTTGGCTTATGGGCAAGTAATAAATTGTATCATGTATCTTGAATGTATCACAGATGAGCTGCTATATTACAATTGCCACTTCAGATAGCTGTGAAATTAGGTGATTAACTAGTTGGTACCTAACCTTCTAATTTCTGTATAAGTCTAATTACATAAAATAGAAGTGGGGGTTTTGAGTTTTTACTTTGCTTTTCTGTTTGGAGTATCATTGTAACTACTGTATTGTAAATGACGGAAAATAATTGCATATGTTAAGAAATAAATTGTATAAAAAAATAAAGAAAAGTAAAAAAAAAAAAAGAGAACAGGGGTTGTGCTGGCAATTAAGGTGTACTGTCAATAAATAGCCTTTTTAAAAAGACCCCTTTCCCCTTCTTAATTCTTACCTGTCACACTTTTGTGCCAAATAGAGCTACAGGCCTTCTGAAATACTCTATGCTGGTATTGCAATGTGTACTTTTATAAAAGGCATTTTTCTCAATTCAGAAGCACAAGGAATCATCTACCTTTCTCACCTAGAAAATCCTTTTTAGTTTCACTTCCTCTAAAAAGTCTTTCCTGACTCTTGCTGGTAGGTCTTAATCTGCTTACATTATAGTGGTGTAAGCTTTTTTTCACCATACTGTATGCTTCTTGACAGCAGGACTTGGAGAGGGTGCTATATCATTTTATGTTTATATCCTCAAAACCAAATAAGACCCTTAATGCATAAAAAGTATTTTAAAAGATGAAAAATGTTGACTGAATCACTAGTTTTGTAAAAAGATACATGATGAGGAAAGGAAGGAATTGAATAAGTTAACTTAGACAAAATGGCTATTCAACATGTAAAGTAAATCATCAGATCCCTACTTCTTGCTATATACAAAAATCAACTCCAGGACAATTGAAAACCAATAAAAGCAAAATTTTTAAATATTTACAGGAAACCCAGATGATGATCATGAACCCTCAGAAAAAATGGGATTAACAGATTTTTAAAGAGAAATTCATAGAAGATTGACACATTTGACTATAGTAAAATTAAGTGTTCATCAGAAGATGTTTCAAAGTATCTTAAACTGAAGGTTCTACAAGCACAACCTAAGAATTTTTTGCAAGTAATTTGAGGACAAGCTATCAGCAAAAACCTCCAGGGAAGTGAGGAAAGTGATATTAAGAGGAAATGTGGTTAGGGTGCATGGATGGCTCAGTTGGTTGAGTGCTCAACTTGATTTTTGGCTCAGCTCCTATCTCAGGATCTTGGGATTGAGCCCTGCATTGGGCTCTGCACTGTGCGTGGAACTTGCTTCCTGCTTGGAATTTACTCACTCTCTTCCTTTCTCCCACTTGTGTCCCCGCCTTCACTTCCTCCCCCTCCCCCTCCCTCTCAGATTAAAAAAAAAAAAACTAAAAAGAGGGGATGTGGCTAAGTGAGGATGTGGTCTGGGCTCTAGCCTAGCCTCACCCTAATCCTGTGGGAAGTTCTGGAGAATGAATTGTACCTCAAAGGGTGAGCCTTTTGTATCTGTACATTAGTTACTGGCTGCAGGCTGACCCCCAGGGTTTGGGTGAGACACAGATCCATTGGCCAAGCATCTTTCCTTTAAATGATATAGTTGTGAACTATTAGCAGTTAACATTCATTGAAAACAGCATCTACCAAAAGAATTAAAAGATGAGATACAAACCATACGAAGATACTTAATGCATATAACTGACAAAGGATTTGTATCAGAAATACATGAGGAAGTTCTATAAATAGGGCCAATATATGGTGATCCTCTCAACATTATTAGCAATTGGGGAAATGTATATCAATCCCATAATGAGATACCTTTATTTACTTGATTAATAAAACATAAGCCTGGCAGTAATTATTGTAGAGAATAAGGGTCACTGGGATTTTTCTCTAAGATTTTTTTCCTTGATTTTCTCCAAGATTTTCACCTTGGTGGTGGTATTTATTATAAATCATTACAATCACTTTGTAAGAGTAACTTGGCATTTTCCTGTACAGTGAAATATTGACATAATCTACAACCCAGCAATTCTATTTCCAAGTATATATTCAAAAGAATGTTGGCCTATTCATGGAAATATTATTCATAAAGGCAAAACCCAAAAACAACCCAAATTACTGTGAATAGAACAATAATCAAATTGTAGTATAACCATAAAATATTCAGCAGTGAGGATGAAGAGCAGCAACTAAACAAAATAGGATGAATAGATATTAGCAATATAATGTTAAATTAGAATTAAACTCCAGGGGCACCCAGGTGGTGCCGTCAGTCAAGCCACCAGCTCTTGGTTTCAGGTCAGGATCTCCTTGTTTATGAGTTCAAGCCCTACATCATGCTCTGGGCTGAAAGTGTGGAGCCTGCTTGGAATATTCTTTTCTCCCTCTCCCGCCCTCTCTCTCTCTCTTTCAGCCTCTCTGCCTCTGCTTTGTATATGAATGGGTTCTCTATCTCTCTCAATAAATTTTAAAAAGTTGAAACCAAGCTCCAGAAAACTGCATACAACATATTTTCAATATATAGTTCAAAAATGAATTAAAAAAACAAAACTGTGAACTCAAACTCAAAAAAATTATAAGCATAAAATTGAAACTAAACATACTTTAGACTGGACAATAAATCAGATTGGGAATATTGGGAAGGAGGAGCATGTAGATACAGTTACAATATTTTAGTTGTAGGAATAACAGGTGGAATCATGTGTATTAGTCATATCAATTAACATACCATATAAACTAATATCCATTCAGTGAATGAACTAATAACTGTGGTAAAACTTATGTATATGTTAATTTTGTTCACCTGAGGTCTGTGTAAATAAGATAGTTCTAAAGAATACTTATGAGCACATGGCTCTGAAAATTCCACTTAATTGACTATAGTGCTTTAGAAATAATAACAGAAGAAAGGAACTGATTTTTTTCCTCCCACTTACTTCCCTTGGAATAGTGGACAGATTTGAGAGCCTGTCTTACCTTTCTCATCTGAAAAATGGGATTAAAGGTAGTTGTCCTTACACTCTTGTGTGGTTATTTTGAGATTAAAAAGAACACATCTGTGAGCTCCCTGTCTAAACTGTAAATAGTCAGATATACATATGGATATGGGTGATGATGGTGACGTAGTAATCATATCGCCATAACGAGAGTATCTGCTGAATGTGTTCTGTGTCCTAGGCAGGGAACAAGGCCTAGTCTAGCTATAAAGATGTATGTGTAGCAGATAACTGTAGTAAAACTAATAAATGTTCATAAAGGGATATGATCAAGGTATTGTTGAAGCACAGAAGGAACAATAGAATAAATTGGAGATGACTTCAGAGATAAAATGGTGGTGGGTCCTGAATGATAAGTAGTTTACCAAGAGAAAAGAGAAGACGACATTCCAGGTAGCTTGAAGATCATGTTACCTAGATGGGTTTAGGAAATGTTGGGTTTGGAGTTACAGAGTTAGAAAGCTGCAACCAAAATTAAATTTGGCTGGTGACTGTATTGACCAGAACCCAAATTCCTGAGAATAAAAAAATTTATTATACCAGTCATGACTTAAAAGAAAAGTTAAATGCAAGGAGGTTTTTTTTTTTTTTTATCATAAACCAATTTTTTTTTCAAATATTCATCAAGTTCCTTCCCAGAGAACAAGTAAATTACAAAAGTGTATTGTGCTTTGTGAATCTAAGGAGCTATGAAATCCATTTATAATTAACATTAAAAAATCTATTCCATAAATTGTATAAATACCACTTGTATTATCACTGTGAGATCATTTCCTTCCTATAGAGGAGAATAAACTTCAAGGCTTTATCAACTCCACCCAATTCATTAAAACTTGTCTTTGATTCTTAAGAAATCTCTTAAGGATTTTTCCCTGAAAATTTCCTACTAAGCTATTCTTTAAATTAGTCTCAGGTCCTTTATATTAAACTGTCCAAGAAAAACAACAGGACCCACTTCACTTGGAGACCTTTCATTCGGGACTTTTAAAAAAATCTCCCAACCAACAGCAACCAAAAGATGATTGTATTACTTGTTACTCCTGTATGAATGGGGCCTTTAATATTTTAGTATAATAATGTTGGACACAGACCACTATTTTCCTGTGTGATTGCTTCTGTATTTTGGATGTTTATTTTAAAAGCGGAGTGAAGTAGCCCATCATCCTTACTGTGTCAGAAAAAAGGTGAGGGATGTTATTCAAAACAGTGATTACCAAATTTTTAATTATTTTTTTCTCTAATTGACTGAAAATGCTGTATCTTTTAGATTCAGATGGCTTCACCTTTAACAGAATAGTAAACAATTTCCAGAAGAGCACAGTATTTCTTGGGCCCAATTCAGTCTTTTAGCAAATCTAAGGCTTCATTTGGTGTATTGAAAGGTCAATGCCACTTAAATGACAGAGATCTTTTATCATAAATGCTGTTCCTTTGTGTTTTTCTTTCTTGTTCATACTCTCCTCTCACTTGAAAGGCATTTTGTGCATTATCACATCTATCCTAGGATTGCCATTTCTAAGGTAATGATTCCTATATTTCTGCCTGATCCCAACCTCTCCCCTTAGCTCTAAATCTATGTATCCAAATTTGTATATCCATTTGAGTGTCCTCAAAGCATCTCAGTCTTAAATTTACAGAGCAAAATATAACATTCTGTCTTCCCAACATGTTCTTTAATCTGGATTCCAATATTAATTACTTCCACACAAGAAACCTAGGATCATCCTTGACCCCTTCCTTCATGGACCAATTTCCAACTCTTAGTGATGGTTATCCCTAAAGATTTTAAGTGTCCTTTGCATTCTCTTAGTTCTAATTCTTATTGTTCCATGTTCCCATCACTATAATACCCCCTTAAATGTCCTGCTTTTGTCCTGTCCCTCTTCATGTTTATCGTCATATACCTGCAGGAATGCACTAAAATTAAAAAATAAGTTGGTTTCTCCTCTGCTTTTACAACCTTTTGATGATTTCATATTGCCCTTTGTGAAACTACATTACACAGTTGAGCATGTAATACATAGGCCATCATAGTCAGTCTAATAATCTTCTCAAGTCTAGGTCTCAGATGACTTCTCACTTTCTAAGATCTAAGCATGCTGAACTATGGGCATTCCCTGAATTTGCTATACCATTCTGCAGTGGCTTTAAATATTTCTTTTGCTCAAAACCTCTTACCCTTCTATTTACCCTATTCCTCCCTTTCTTTCAGAGATAGCTCAAGCTTCACCTCACACTAGATACTTTTCCTTCAACCCTGGAGAGAACTAACCATTTTCTCCTCTTGTATCCACAGAGTTTTGCACTCTACTGTAGCATCCGTGAAACTGATGGCTTTTATTTATTTTATTTACATAAATCTCCCATTTAATTATGAGCATTTTAAGAGCAGAGGCCATGGGATACCTGGGTGGATCACTTGGTTAAGCATCCAGCTCTTGGTTTGGGCTTAGGTCATGATCTCAGGGTTTGTGAGTTCCAGGCCCACATTGGGCTCTGTGCAAAGAGCCTACTTGGGATTCTCTCTCTCCTTCTGCCTCTGTCCCTCCCCTGCTCGCTCGCTCGCTCATGCTCACTCTCAAAAAATAAACTTAAAAAATTTTAAAAACGAGGCCATGTTAATAATCCTTTCCTAGCACCCAAACCTGACCTAGAAGAGGAGTCTAGTGAATATTAGGTCCATAGGTAAGTGGACTTCTTGTAGAAACAAAATGAGAGCCATAAAATAGGTAATTTTCTCTCTCCTGTCCTTCTGGCCCAAGGATTAAATTCATCCCACAATGATTGTACCAATGCCCATATTATTTTTGAAAAACTCTACCTTTCCCTGGGAAGGGTACTGCTTGGCTCTATGGACACAAGGCAAGGACACACACAGGAGGGCAATAGTCCAACATGCCTACCATTTGAAAGGCACCATTATTTACCTCTGACTTCACACTTGCTGAAGGTCACAACATTAGGAAGAGCTGGAGCTGAGATTCCAGTCCAGTCCAGTCTGTGTTGTGCCAAGCCTACACAGCTCTTTATCCGGTTTCTCTTCCAGCTTGAGTTAAAAGCAAGGCCTGCATTTCTTTTCTCTAGGATCAGAGTCTCTATTACTGATCTTTTGATCAACAACAAGTATATGCATCTTGGTCAAAACAAGCAATAGTTTGCAGCCTAAATTCCTACTTAATAAAGAAATCTTTCTCAAAGAAGCAACAAAGTATGCCAAAAAAAAAAAAAAGCTTCACTAAAACATAATGTTGAATTTGCATTTCCAAATAGCACATTGATCGCTTTAGTCTGAAACATATGCATTCAAGGTTATTTCACTATTTTCTCCAAGAATGGAGATGGTGATGGGATGGGGATTTATAGCTAAATACATGTATCCAGATGATTCTTACCACAAAAAAGGAATGATGTACTTCAAAATTTAATTAAAATAACTACCACTTATAACATAGAAAACCTCTATTACTTTAAAAAATTTCTGCTTGAGGTTTAAAACAGAAAAAAATCTTAAAGTCAAAGTAATCTAAATGAATGAAAAATAGCACAGTAACAATAGTGGTCACAACAATAGAGATAGCAATAATATCAAATAATTTGCCAAGTTTATTTAATGACAGGAAAGTGCTTATCTATTTAAGTCTCATAATTACTCTTTGAAGTAACTACAATTAACTCCATTTTTACAGATATCTTAAGACCTTTAATGTCTGACATGTACAAATTAAACTACACTGTCATATAGCAATAAATGATAAAGCTAGGATTGAAATTCTGTTAAGTCTAATTTCAGAATCTATGCTCTTAACTACCATAATACCTAAAAGAATGATAAATATGGATGTCATATTATAAAACATACATATGTGTATGCATGTACTCAGTTCTCAATCTTCTATATACAGATGAACATTTATATGCATACACTACGTATAGACACATTCCCACATGCGTTATATGCATATAGAGAAATGGAGGCATACATATTTACATATACACACAAATATGAAAATATACAAAATAATTAATATAAAACAGAAATACAGCAATCACATTAGTTTTCCTACAAAAATCCAACTGGGCCTCCTAAATTCAACAATAAGAGAAAGAAAAAATTTCCTCACCATTATATTTAGCAAATGTTTTCCAAGAAATATTGTTTAATCACTTCAGGGAAGCAGAACTTTCTAAGGCTGCAGCCAAGTCAAACTTTTGAAAATTGTTTTTGTAATGTTTACCCAGTGAGATCATATTTTCATTGCCCTGATGAAATACAGGTGCAAAGTCTACATACATCAGCCCCTATCCTGTAGTTTCCTGCTGAGTTCCTTTCCTAGCATGGCTAAAATCCTTTCGCCTCTTTTTCTCATACCTCTGTCCTTCACCTCAGAATTTATTGAACTCTTGTGATTCTAATAATATCCACTGAATGGAAAAATAGAAGGAAAATATTTACTGAATACCTACTATGTGTAAGTAGTTTTAACAAGCAATATTTCATGTAACTAACTCAATGATACTTTGTGGTGTACATTATTTTTACAGAAGGAGAAATACAGGCCCAGAAGTTAAGGAACATACCCAGAAAAACCAAGATATTAAGTGGTAGAGCCAGAGAATTGTGATGTTCCCTTATAATCCTAGCAGAAAGAAAGGAATAATAGAATTGTAGAATTCCATTATTGTAAGAGACTTTTCTTGTCCCATTGTATTTGTCTGTTTACTATGTACTCCTGGAAAGAAATGAATAATCTTATCTATGTTTGAACCCCAGCCATATGCATTGTGCTGACACAGTGCTCACTGGATAGGTGTCTAATTTTAAAAATTGATTATTTGGGGCACCTGGGTGGCTCAGTTGGTTGAGCATCTGACTTCGGCTCAGGTCATGATCTTACAGTTCATGAGTTCAAGCCTCATGTGGGGCTCTATGGTGACAGCTCAGAGCCTGAAGGCTGCTTAGGATTCTGTGTCTGTCTCCCTCCCTCTCTCTCTGCCCCTCCCCCACTTTTGTGGGTTCTCTCTCACAAATATTAAAAATTTTTAAAAATTAAAAAATAAAAAGTGATTCCTAAAATAGATTACATTATCTAAGGTTTAACACATGTCAAACATCTTGCTATCTTTGTCATATACCTTCTTTCCTTTAATGTACTCTGGTATAGCCTCCTAACATCGCATTTGAAGAAATTAAGGTCCGAAAAGGTAAAGCAGTTGATCCAAGGACACCCAGTGGGTTTGAAAGTAACCATTTGGAATTAGTACTCTTTGCATGCCACAAGAAATGATTCTTCACTAATGACAGATTTGTGATTAGGTGATTTGAACTAAATAGATTTGAACCAAATGGAAAAGAAAACTATGGATTCCTTGCCTATTTAAATTGCCAATGCAAGTTCACAGACCAGATGGAAAGAATGTTTACTCCTAATAGTGCTAGGAGGTTAGGGCAGCATTTTGTTTTCATGAGCAGAGTGGCAGCACCCTCTAGCCTGGCACCCATGCTCCCATACTAGGGGCTAGAGCTGCCAGCTATGAACCAGAAGTGTAAAAGCCACTGCTGGGAAATCAGACCCACAAATCCCTGCATGGAAGATAAAATCTTTTATGCTTCTTAATTCAATCACATACCCAACTGGCAATCTTGCATATCAAAATGGGAATCCTGGGAGGCTGTTGGAATATGCAGATCAACAGAAGCTAATTAGCATTAACTTGCAGCCCTCTGAAACTGATTGGCAGCACAGCTGTGGGGACCCAACAAAACATGCTGAGTTGCGTGTTTGTCAGGCCACCTGCCACTTGGCGGAATCCAAAATAGTGCAAACTACCATGCTATAATAACTTGGTGACCTTAGTTGAGAGGAGTAGCAAACAGACATATTTGGATCATGCAGTAATTAGTACTGCCTTCACCTGACACTCATTCAACAATAGGCTTCATGGAAATACCTTCCTAATATGACACTATGATGTCTTAATTGAGAGTGACAGCTTCTTCCTGAGGCTACTGGTTGTCCGTGATGTTTGCAATCTTACTCGGAATCACTACAGACTGCAGGCATTGAGACACTGGTACAATTTCATTTCCAGCCTCCTGAAGCCTGGCTCTTATTTCTTAAATCAAAGGCACATTTTAGGAATAAACACAAAAGACATTAATGCAGGTATAGGGAGCATGGGAGCCAGAGACTTGGCTTATGAAAGTTAACTATATCTAACTTCCTAGACCTCAGCCTCATCTGAATTGTAGCACCTCATGGAGTTATTGTGGGCATTGGATTAGGTAATGTCTGAAAAGCACAAAACAGGGGCTCAATAAATGGCAACCATTTTTCTTTTTATAGTAATTAAAATGAATAAAAATACATACTTCTACTAGAGAACAGAGGGGCTGACAGGCTAAACTCTCAAAGGAGGAAGCATTGTAAAAATATTTGAGTAGCTCACTATTGCTTTTATTTGGGGAATTTGGGAAATATTATAAACCTTTATTAAAGTCTCTATCTTATAAGGAAAATAAACTTTAGTAATAATGAGGACAATTTCTCACATCTATTGAGAAATTATTATGTCAAACATTATATTTCATACATATGATCTTCTCTAAACTTCACAAGTCCAGGAGCTGAGTACTCAAACATTTCAAATTTAAAATGAAAACTAAGGCTTGGGAAGGTCTGGTAACTTGCCTAAGGTCAACCTTTAATCCAGTACTACTGGTCTTCCTGAAGATTTTGGGTGACCCAAATAATGGCTCTATTTTGCACTTGGGTTGTGCTTCATTTTTAGTAGACAGCTGAGCTGCTTATTAAAGTCTACAGGAGAAAATGAATACTTCCTTCATTGTAGAAAAGATGTTTGCAGCAAGTGCAAGATTGGGGAGATCGTTGGGTTTCAATTTGGGAGTTTCTAAGATCCATTTCAAATTTGAGAAACTAATGGACATATTTATGACACTTTTATTATAGTCAAGTGATATACTACCTAAAGTTTCTTTTAGCCCCAGTAAATGAGGCAAGTAAAGTAATAGTAGCTTCAGTTTTGAAGCAATTTTGATAGTGGTGACCCTAGAAGAGCAGAGTTGAGTGTTCTGAACTTTGAGTAGAATAATCCTTCTCTTTTGGATCTGGCAGTATCCATTCTACTGATTCATTTTACGCAGATGTACTGAGGTATTGTGGGATTTGCTTTTGTTAGGGTTTTGACTGTCTTTACAAATCCAAGTTCCTTCTGTCTGTCCATTAGTGAACCTTTTGCAGTTGGCTGCCAGAGAAAGTTTACTATGCCAAGAATCTTCCTGGTCACTTCCCCACCCCTATCTCTCTACCACTGCTGGTAACCTTCTGCTATCCTTCACATACAATTTGTGAAATGTCTTGAAAGTATATACACTTGGGATGAATGAAACACCAACTTGGAAGTGGCTAGATACCATTCAGCTGTATCTTGGTTCCGACCTATTGGTAATGGCAGCTGGAAACTAGGTGAAGACTGCTCTGAAGCCCCATTCTAGCTCACTAGGAAAGGGTGAGAATGAGATCAATGGGACATGAACCAAATAATATCTTTACTGTAAATTGCTGTTAAGTATTGAGTATTCTATCATAGTAAGTTTAGATTGGAGAATGACAGGCAGAAGGAGCATGAAGGCATTCTATACCAGGAAGGGAAAAATAGTCAGGAAGCAGGGTGATTTGAGCTGGTGTGTCTCTTCTTGGCATTATGAAATAGGCAAGAAACCAGCAATTTGAAAGCAACTGCAATGTTTGAGGAACTTGAACACATACTCTCATAGTCAATCATTTAACAGATGAAAAGAACTGAACACTGAGATTTGGACAAAGGGACAGAGCTAACAAATGATAGTGATAGGATTAGAGTCCTGTCCTGGCTTATGCTTATGTTTACTGCTAAGCAATTTCATCTCTTAGCCTAGAATGCAAGAGATGTGTCAGTTACAGAAAAGAGGGGTGGCATGGAAGAACACGAGTGATACAGAGGTTTCTACTCCTATCTGATACCAGTAACCCTGGACAAATAACTTATCTTAATATTAAAAGGTACCTTTTATTCAGTCTAGGACATACAATAAGCACTCAACATGATTGCTTGTTTAATTATTACACTGTCCGAGAAGAGAGATGTAAATTAACTCCATTGTTTAGATAAGATTTTGGGAGGTTAAATAAAATTTTTAAGAAATATCTGGTGAGTACGTGGGGTTTAAGTACATGTCTGTCAGCCTCCAAACCCCAGCTCTTAACAAATCTATCATGAAAACTCAAATAATAATTTTCAGAATAAATGAATACTCGAGTGACATAATTGAGAGGTGAGTTGAAAAAGAAGCATCTGAAAGACTCATGAGGAGTAGGGATAAATAAGAAAACACATGGTAGTTGGTAAAGATGATAAACTCTTTATATCCATGTAATGGATATCGAGTGCATACATGTAGTGCTCAACAGATAACTCTGGGTTGTGCCTTCATCTTCCCCTCTACCCCATGCCCATAAGATTTTGACTGATACTGTGGGGGAGTGTCAACTCTCAAACTCGATCTTTGTTGTTCAAAGGCTCTTTATCTCATCAGCTTGGGTTGCCATAATGAAATACCATAAACCTGGTGGTTTATCAACAGCCACCTCTTAGACTTCTTCTTTAAAAAATTTTTAAACGTTTATTTTTAATAACAAGAGAGAGAGAAAGTGTGAGTTGTGGAGGGGCAGAGAGAGAGGGAGACTGAATCTGAAGGAAGCTCCAAGCTCCACATGGTCAGCACGGAGCCAGATACAGGACTCAAACTCACAAAGCATGAGATCATGACCTAAGCTGAAGTTGGACACTTAACTGCAACCCCAGGTACCCCTCAGGCCTCTTCTTATAAGGCATTAATCATATTCATGAGGGCCCCACCTACTGACCTAATCACCTCCAGAGGCCCCACCTCCCAACTTTATCACATTGAGGTTAAGGTTTTAATCTATGTATTTGGGGGGGCACAACCATTTAACTCCCTGGCATTCTTCCCTTGTAGGGCCTTCAGGGTATTGTCTGTGTAAGATCGGCTCTGCCTGCTGCTTAAGAGCATACGTGAGGAAGGAGGAGAAGGAAGAGTTCCAGGGTAAAGTAGTCAGGGTTTTCTGAAGCCATCATTGGGTTCACTGAAAGGAGCCTGACAGGTCTCTGAGCACAGAGGGAGAACGCAAGGAATCATGAAGCCTAGGAGGTCACCTTCCTTAAGTAGGAAAAACAGCATTTGGGGTGGACTCTGGAAATTCTCAGGTCTCATTAGGTGCCAATAGAACTTTTCAAATTTTGTTTTTTGAAAACACTTTGAGTGAAAGAAAAATAAGGGCCTGGTAATAGAAAGGTGGTAGGTAAAAGGAAGATAACCAGGGTCTTTAATCTGACACCAGGTATACCAACTCTGTGTCCATGCTCTGTGGTTAAATAAGCTTTCCATGGTCTTATAGACTAAATTGTGTCCCTCCCAAATTCCTATGTTGAAACCTTAACCTTCAGTGTGACAGTACCTGGAGATAGGGTCATTAAAAGGTAAAGTTACATGAGGGTGAGACCCTAATCTGATAGGACTGTGGCTTTACAAGAAGAGAATGAGAAGCCTATCTCTACCATGTAATGACACAGACATCTGTCATTTGTAAGCCAGCAGAGCCTTGCCAGAACTAAACTATGTTGGCATGCTATCTCAGATTTCTAGCTTCCAGAACTGTGAGAAATCAAATTTCTGTTTAAGTCTATGGTATTTTGTAATGGCAGCACAAGCTAATGTACCTGGAATATTGTGTAGGAATTCCTTTTAAAACCTGGCCCAGCTTACTGGGTCTGTGGGAACACCATGGAGCACAGGGCATGTTGAGATAACAAGGCTCAGAGGTCCTGGATCAGCCCTAAGTTTCAGGGGAAAATATAGCCATCAGTTACTAAACACCAAATGCCAAGTGATTGACCTGAGAGTGGTCATTTAGATCTCTCCAAAATCCTAGGAAGAGGAAATGAGGGTCCAAGGAGAGGCATGACCCCTGAAGGTCCCATATCTAATATGTGTTGAAGTTTCAAAAGAAACTAGTTTGTCTGAAATACAAGTTTTTTTTTTTTTTTGGTAATTTTTTTTAAGGTTATTTTGAGATAGAGGGAGAGAGAGCGTGCGTGCAGGAGCGAGCTGCAGCAAGCAGGGGAAGGGCAAGCAAGCAAAAGAGAGGGAGAAACTGAGTCCCAAGCAGGTTCTGCACTGTCAGCACAGAGGCTGACACAGGGATTGAACTAATGAACTATGAGATCATGACTTGAGCTGAAACCAAGAGTTGATGCTTAACTGACTGAGCCTCTCAGGCACCCCTAAAATACTGGATTCTGTTAAGAAAAGTTGTCTTGGTTTTCTGTCCTTAGCTTTATCAAAGGCATTTGAATCTGCACCATGCACTGATCTTAACAAGAGATGGGCCCTATTCTTGGGGTTTTTATTTATGTATGTTTGTGTGTTGTGAACATCGTGTGGAGTACAAGAAGTATATCCATGACAAGAGACTGCACTCTGCAGATAACTTCATAGAGAGAGCAGTTTAGCAACAAGGAAGACTTTCAATATAGTTGGTCAGAAATTGTTCAAATTTAGACTCCAAATCTGGTTCTCGTTCTCCGCAAATAAAAATCATCATGATCTCCTTATCAACAGCTTTCTTTAAAAAAATTGTTTTTGAGAGAGAGAGAGACAGCATGAGCAGGGGAAGGTCAGTGAAAGAGGGAGACACAGAATCTGAAGGCAGGCTCCAGGCTCAGAGCTAGCTGTCAGCACAGAGCCTGACGTGGGGCTCGAACGCACAAACTGTGAGATCATGACCTGAGCTGAAGTTGGACACTTGACCAACTGAGCCACCCAGGCACCCCCATCAACAGCTTTCTAACACTTGTCTCTTGTGCTTGCTTCCTTAGAGACCAAACCAGGTACCTGGTTGTTTAGTTTTGGCATTGATACACTTGGCTTTGGATTCTATTGCTGACCATCAGAAATGACAGTATGTAATATCATTTATTCCTAGGGGAAAATCTGGGATATTCAATCGTGTGTAAGACAGGAGGTCCAAGATAGGTGCATGAGGGCAGAATAAAGACCAAAGCCTTTGGCCAGTATGTTTTTTTTTTCTTTTAAACAGCTTTGCTTGAGGTATAATTTATATGTCCTAAAATTAATCCATTTTAACTGTACTATTTATAGACCTTTAGTAAGTTTAGCGTCTTGCAACTATTATTGCACGTCAGTGTGAACATTTGTATCACCCGCCACCACAGTCCTTGTGTCTGTTTGTAGTGACTTCATTCTCGCCCTTTCCCCAGGCAACCACAAATCATCTTTCTGTCTCTATAGGCTCACTTTTTATGAAAATTTTCTATAGACACCATCATATAATATGTGGTCTTTCTGTCTGGCTTTCTTCAGTAAGCATATGGTTTTTATTCATTTGTAGAAGATATCAGTACTCTATTCATTTTTTATTACCAAATACTATTCCACTAAATAGATATACTACATCTTATTTATCCATTGCCCAGTTGGTAGACGTTGGGTTGTTTCCCCTGTTTTCTATTATGAATACTACTACTATGACCTGCTATTTATATACATGTTTGGGTGGACTTCTGTTTCACTTCCCTTACATAGATGCCAAGAAGTAGAATTGCTGGGTTATATGATAAATCTATGTTAAGCCACTTAAACTGTCAAACTCTTTTCCAAAGTGGCTCTGTCATTTAATGTTCAAGTTGCCAGTTGACTCACATTCACATTAACGCTTGTTTTTGTCTATTTCTGATGATAGCCATTCTGGGGGTATGAAATAATATCTCATTGTTTTAATATATATTCCTAATGATGGGCATCTTCTCATAGATTTATTGGTTATTCATATATGAAATGACTGTTGAATTTTTTGTGCATTTTTAAATTGGTTTATTTTCTTATGGAGGTAAAAGAGTTCTTTTTATTGTGAAATCAAGTTCCTTTTCAGATAGAGGATTTGTAAATATTTTCTCTTCATTGTACCTGGTCTTTTTCACTTCATGGTGGTGTCTTTTGAAGCACAAAAGTCTTTATTATTGACCAAAGTCATTATTTTTATCTTTTATCCCTTGAGCTTTTGATGCTTTATTTAAAAATACCTAAACAAGGTCACAAAAATCTATTCCTGTTTCCTTCTAAGATTTTGTTTATATATTTGGTTCTCAAATTTAGGTCTAGGATCCATTTTTAATTAAAATTATATGTGGTGTGAGGTAAGGGGACAAATCCATTCTGTAGCATATGGATATCCAATTGCTCCAAAACACTTCCATATTAAATTGTCTTGAAACCTTTGTCAAAAACCAACTGGCCATAAATAGGAGGGTTTACTTCTGACACTATTCCACTGATCTATATGATATCCTTATGCCAATACCATATTGGTTTGAATGTTGTTGCTTTGTCATATGGTTTGAAATCAAGAAATATAAATTCTCCAGTTTTGTTCTTCTTTCTCTTTCAAGATTGTTTTGGCTCTTGAGATCCTTTGCATTTCCATATGAATTTTAGGATTGACTTCTTAACTTCTGCAAAATAATAGCTGCAAATCTTGAGAGGAATTTCTCTGAATATTTGAAGCACAGCATTTTAAATCTTTAGAACTTAAAATTGAGTGCTTTTAAGACAGTTGCTCTACAATCTGCCCAGATCCCCACCACTTCTTGTTTTGTTCCAGAGTGTTCACATACCACATGACCCAACTGGTCCTTGAAGCATTTAACTTTGAACTCCTATCTCCATTTATGAATAGCAGAATAAGAAACAAAGTAAGAATGAGAAAGATGGGGGTATTCTAAGCTTGTCATTGATGAAAAAGTTACCAGCAAGGACTTATTCCTGACGATAGAATATAGACTAATATTTTTTTAATGTTTTATTTACTTTTGAGAGAGTGTGAGCAGGGTAAGAGCAGAGAAGGGGGGGCAGAGGATCTAAAACGGACTCCATAGTGATAGCAGTGTGCCTGAAATGGGACTCCAACCCGAGAACCATGAGATCGTGACCCGAGCTGAATTGACACGCTCAACCAACTTAGTCACCCAGGTGTCCCTAGACTAATATTACTAAAGATATTTAGTAAGGGTGTGAACAATGAATCATCAAAAGTTTGATAATGTTTTAGCTCATTTGTTGGGCATCAGTTATATGTTTGAGATCTTCTGCATATGTGCACTCTTACCTATATAACACATCTACAAAGTAGGTATATCACTGTTCTGTTGTATGAATAAACATTAAACAGGACATGTATTTTTATAATTCTGGTGCATTTTTGCCTTTACTTGGATGCAGTGTTTCTATCCCCTGGAATCTCATGGCATTCTCCCTGGTCCTCTCTTAGAACATATAGAAATACTTCACCTTTTATTTTACCCAAGTATGTGAACATAATACTTCTTACTAAGTGGAAATTGTTGAAGGGACAGACCCTATCAAACCCATCAGTATCCCAGACTCTGCCTTCTACAGTGAAGGCTGAACATTGCAGTGCATTCATATTTGCTACATGAGCAAATATACCCAATGATAATTAATAGAGGTTTTAATAGGTTTATTTTTCTTAACAGAAAGGACTTTTGGTCTTCTTGTACATTTATTTCTGATAAAATTCTATCAAACTAAAAATAGAGCACTTTGGAGAATTGGGGCTACTAGAAAAATTTCCTTGATAAGCTGACAGTCGTCAAATTCAAATGAGATCTAATATATAGAATTTCAAAACTCATCTGCAGATTGTAATTATGTTGTATGTGTCTCTTTATTAGCATATTTAAATTTTTTCAGGATTGTTTTAGAGTTTTAGAGCCTAAACTGTCCCCCATACAGCACATGTATTACTCCCCTTTTTTTGGTAACCTTATCTTAGGAGTTCATGAGAATTTTTCCTATGTCTCCTCCTTCAATGCCCTGCAATTGGCCACATAACTGCTTTGATCAGTCTGATACCCTTGTCAAACCCACAGTGCAAGACTTGTCTTGCTGGCTGCCAAGGCTTTTTCTTCTGTTTTGTGATTGCATGTGCAGGGTGAAACAACTTTGTCTGCAGCTGCTGAGTTCTTATTGTTCTGGAGAGCAGTTTGGGAGTCAAACTGGTTATGATCTTTCTTTTGTTGACTTGTTAACTGGTAATTCAAGAGTATATTTTAAAGGGTTTTAAAGGTAAACCAACACCAAAATTGAACATTAAGTTGCTATAGCCTCAATGGTTAATTTTAAAGTTTTTTTTTTTTCTTGCTCTGAGAACATTCTGAGATTGTGGCAGAAGATACTTGAGGATTTCCAGATCCCAATAATAGGTGTGCCGTGGAGCACATCTTATTTCAACACTGAATTCTGAGCACTTAACATGGTACCTGGCATAAGTTTGTGATTAAATAGAAAGGGTCCCGCCCCCACCCTGCCATTTATTCTTCTATTTTTTTTCTTTTTGGTTTTTTAATTCTCAGCTCAAAGGTCTCTAAATGTCTCAGATTTATCAGATTTTATGTGAAGAATAAAACTGTCACTAGATATTATTAGAGATCAGGCAGTCATCTTTCTCACACAGGGTGATTTGAGTGTTCCTAGGATCCCAAGAAAGACACAAGCCCTGCTCGTGTTGCCACCACATGGTTTGGAGGTAACTCTATTTTTGTTGACTTCTTGTTTTGGAAATGCATCTAAGGTTGGATGTCTGACAGCTAGGATGGTTGGACATTTAAAACCTATTCAAATATAAGTATTAGAAGATGTTCTCTCATTCATCATTCAAGATATAAATGAGGAATAGCTACCATGTCCCAGTCCTGTGTTGAGAACTGGAAATAAAAAGATGGAGACCTAGTCTTTGTCCTCAAGAAGCTTAAAATATGATTGGGCAGGAGAAATACAAAAGACTCCAACATGTGCTGATTGCTACATTAGAGTGAATAATGTGCTCTGGAAGCAGAGAAGGGAGTGAAAAATGTTGCCTGAGGGTTGGGGAAGCATGTTTATTTTGTTGGTGTGCATACTCTTTTGTCACTGGAAGCCCTGAGGACAATTTTTCACATACTCATTTGGTAAGATAATATTTGTAAAATATTTTACTGTCCTCAGATCATAAGGGAAATGATTCATATGGCATAGCAGGACATGAAGCACCAGTCTGACACTAGATTAAGACTTTCAAAGTATTTACAGTTATTACTGTGAAACAACCTCAAAGGATTCTAATTTACTTTGTGACCATGGATGCAAACAGAAGCTTGCTAGACAAACAGCTGTTTCATCTGACCCAAGAATATCTTCTCCCTCTTTTGATAGTGTTAAGAAAACCCATATTTTCTTCCTTACCTTCTTTTGTCCCTCTGTCCCCATTCTCTCCTAACACCTTCAAGCATTTTTTGAGCACTTTCCATGTGTTAGACTGTATGCTAGGTATAGAGCATACAAAGGTGGATAAAAGCGGTCTAGCAAAGAAGACAAATACACTCTATTTACTAGGACACATGTTCTAATAGAAGAATGTGTAATATGCTAGGGATGCTTTGAGAAACAATCATTATATCTGCCTCAGTGGAATCCAGCAAGGCTTCTGAGAGGAGATAGTATTTGAACAAGGTTGTGACAGTCATGCATTATTTCATACATAAAATCTTATGATCGAATTAGTATCTGGACAATTGTAACAATCTATGAAATTAGGAAGTGATTCTTCATAAGAATGTACAAATTATAGATACCCAAAGAAAATAAAAACACCAATTGAAAAAATACATAGGCTCCTATGTTTGTTGCAGCATTATTTATAATAACTAGATTATGGAAACAACCTAAGTGTCTACTAATAGATGAATGGATCAAGAAGATGTTGTGTATATACATAACCAATGGAATATTACTAAGCCATAAAAAAAGATCTTACCATTTGCAACAACATGGATAGAACTAGTGGTAGTACATTGTTTGGAGCCCCCGAGTTTTGGCTGCCTCAGGCAAGGATATATTGCTCTCCAGGGAGCAACCAGAAAAACAAGATTTACATCTGGAGGCTAGGAGAGTGCATTTCCTGGTCCAGATTTTGGAGACTGTCCTACTGAGCCAGACGAAAAAAGCCACGGTGAACAAAAGATCAAAACTGCATTTTGGTTTATGCAGCGCTAATCTGGGCGCTTCTTTGATGCTGTGTCCGGAGTTTCAGTTTCAGTTTTCCCCTTTCTCTAGTATTCATTTGACTCTGTTACCTGGCAACCAACCTGGGTCAGTTCCCCACCCCAAATCCTATATAAAAGTGAATTATTTTCTTAGCAAACGAGAGGGGCTTGATCAGAAATCGCTTGTCTGTCTGTCTTCACTCTCCGTGCGCCCCTTCCTACCTTTCTCTCCCTTCCTCAGGAACAAGAACCCGCAAGGATTCACTGGCCCGCGGGCCAGAGCGGCCGGGGCGGGACACGACAGTACATGAAATGAAATAAATCAGAAACACAAAAACAGATATTACGTGATTTCACTTATATGTGGAATCTGATAAACAGACCCATAAACACAGAACAAGCTTGGTGGTTGCCAGAGAAGAGGAAATGGGGGACAGGCAAACTGGAAGAATGGGAGTGGGAATGCAGGCTTCCAGTTATGCAATGTATGTCCCAGGGATGAGAGGTACATCAAAGGGAATATAGTGATCCTGAAATAGCTTTGTATGATAACAGATGGTAGCTATACTTCCGAGTATAACATACAGACTTGTCAAATCACTGTTGCACAACTGAAACTAATGTAATGCTGTGTGTCAACTATACTTCAGTTAAAAATTCTACCCCCAAAATCCTTACATTCAAAATAAAATTATTTTATAAATATTCTTTTGAAGAATTTTTAAAATAAAAGCTGGATTGGCAGAGCCTTGCAAATTCAGTGCAATCGGAATTAACACTTGATTCTCTTTGAAGTATAAAGGGCTGCTAACTATTTTTGAAATGTAATTCCAATAATATTCACATAAGATCATGCAGTCTGTTTGGTCCAAATCTAAGGGGCACTATTCAGAAAGAAAGACCATAATATGGATTTTTTCCCCCTTTCTACGTTGGGCAGCAGAACAGTTATTATAGCTTCTAAGATAATCTCTTATTTGGCTCCCCTTTGTCTTTTGCATATGTATATATATATATATATATATATATACATATATATATATACACACACACATATATATATACACACATATATATACACACACACACACATCTACATCTATATATGTGCAAATGCATATATACATACAGATATATATTTCTATATTTTCTATATTTATACACATATGTTTAGAAAAGTATACATATCTTAAGTGTATAACATACTCAGTTATCACAAAGTGAACATACCCATGTAATAAACTTGCAGACAAGAACCAGAACTATACCAAAATATTACCGTAAAGTTAACCTTAACCCCTTTGTAGTTGTTACTCCCACAAAGTTAATTATCCTGATTTTGAATAGTATTAATTAGCTTTACCTGTGTGTGTTTTAATTACTCTATAACTTTGATGTATTTAAGTTTAATTAACAGGCAATGTTGTATTGCAAGTGTACAACATATTGATCAACAGTCATGTATAGTATTACTGATAGGTATAGTCACTATCAGTAATACTATAATATTGCTACAATGTTATAGCAATATTGCTGGTGATTTTCCCTATTTTATATGTTTCATCTGTGACTTATAATAGTTTTCCAGTGGAATCTTTAGAGTTTTCTGCATATCATCTGCATACAGTGACAGCTTTATCTCTTCCTTACCAATTAGGATGCCTTTTATTTCTTTTTTTAATTCCCTTCTCTTGTCTAATTGCTAGAGTTAGGACTTCCAGTACCATGTTGAATAAAAGTGGTGAGAGTAGACATCCTTGTCGTGGTCATGATCTAAGAGGAAAAGCTTTCACTTTTACACCATTGAGTATGATGTTAGCTGTGGGTTTTTCATACATGGCTTAATTATGTTGGGGATTATTGCCTCTAAACCACTTTGCTAAGAGGTTATTATTATCATGAACGGATGTTGCATTTTATCACATACTTTTTCTGCATTCATTGAGATCATATGGTTTTTATCTTTCCTCTTGTTAATGTATGTAACACATTGGTTTGCAAGCATTGAACTATATTTGCATCCCTGGAAGAAATCCCATTTGACTTAGGTGAATGATTTTTTAAAAGAATGTATTATCGAGGGGTACATGGCTGATTCAGTTGGTTAAGGATCCAACTTCAGCTCAGATCATGATCTTGTGGTTTGTGAGTTTGAGCCCTCTGTCAGGCTCTGTGCTGACAGCTCAGCGCCTGGATCCTGCTTCAGATTCTGTATCCCTCTCTCTGCCCCTCCCCCACATTGTCTCTTTCTCAAAAATAAACATTAAAAAAATCTAAAACATGTATTGTCGAATTTGGCTTGGAATATTTTGTTGAGGATTTCTGCATCTATGTTCATCAGAGGTATTGGTTTGTGGTTTTCTTTTCTCCTAGTGTCTTTGTCTGATTTTAGTATCAAAGTAATGCTGGAGGCATAAGATGAAATTGTAAGCTTTCCTTTCTCTAGTTTTTGGAATATTTAGGGTTTTTTTTTTTTTTAACACTGACTCATTTTTTGAGAGACAGACTACAAAAAGGGGATGGGCAGAGAGAGGAAGGGAGACACAGAATCTAAAGCAAGTTTCAGGCTCTGAACTGTCAGCACAGATCCCTATGTGAGGCTCAAACTCATGAGCCACAAGATCATGACTTGAACTGAAGTCAGACGCTTAACCAACTGAGCAACCCAGATGTCCTGACTTTTAGGAATATTTTGAAAAGACTAAGTATTAACTCCTTTTTATATGTTTGGTAGAATTCATTTGTAAAGCCATCTGGTCCTCCACCTTTAGAAATTTTCAAATTACTGATTCAACATTATTACTAGTAATGAGTCTGTTAAAATTTTCTATTTCCGCTTGATTCAGCTTTAGAAGATTGTATGTTTCTAGGGATTTATCCATTTTTTCAAAGTTGTCCGATTTGTTGGCATGTAAGTGTTCACAATATTCTCTTATAATCTTTTGTATTCTATGGTGTCATTTGTTATTTCTCCTTTGTTTCTGACTTTATGTATTTGGGTCCTCTTGTTTTTCTTGATGAGTTTGGCTAAAGGTGTAGCAATTTTCTCTATCTTCTCAAGGAACTAACTCTTGGTTTCATTGATCTCGTCTATTTTTTTGGTCTTGATTTAACTTATTTCTGTCATATTTCCTTCCTCCTAGCTTTCAGCTTTGTTCTTTTATCTCGCTCCTTTAAGCATAAGGTTAAATCATTTGACATTGTTTTTCTTAAAATAAGTTTGTACTGCCATAAATGTTCCTCTTACAACTTCTTTTGCTGTGTTCCAAAGACTTTTGACTGTTCTGATTTTTGTATGTCTTCATGTATTTTTTTTATTTCTTCTTTGATTTCTTGGTTAATACACTGGTTGTTTAGAATCATGTTTAGCTTCATGTGTCTGTGTTCCAGTTTCTTTCTTGTAATTGATTTCTAGTTTCACACTGGTGTGGTCAGGATGCTTGATAGGATTTCAATTTTCATAAATTTACTGAGACTTATGGCATAGCATATGATCTATTCTGCGGACTGTTCTATGTGCACTTGAAAAGACTGTGTACTCTATTTTGGAATGTCATGTTCTGTATATATCTGTTAGGGCTATTTGGTCTGTGTCAAAGCCACTCTTTGGTTGTTGAAAATCTGTCTAGATGATGAATCCATTGATGTGAGTAGGGTGTTAAAGTCCCAAACCATTATTGTATTACATCAATTTCTTGTTTTAGGTCTATTAATATTTGCTTTCTATGTCTAAGTGCTCCTATCTTGGGTGCAATGACATTTAGAATTGTTATAGCCTCACTGTATTGTTCCCTTTATCATTGTGTAATGTCTTTCTTTGTCTCTGGCTACAGTCTTGGATTTAAAGTCTAATTTATCTGATATAAGTATTGCTATCATAGCTTTTTTTTTTTCTTCCATTGCATGGGATATATTTTTTCCATGCCTTTCAGTCTATTTGTGTCTGTAGGTCGTCAGAAGTGAATCTCTTGAAGGTAGCATACGGATGAGTCTTGTGCTTTTATCCATTCCATCATCCTATTTTTTTTTTTTTTTTGGAACATTTAGTCCATTTACATTTAAAGTAATTATTGATAAGTATGTACTTATTGCCATTTTGTTAATGTTTTTTGGTTGTTTTTTAGTTCTTCTGTGTTCTTTCTTCTCTTGTTCTCTTCCCTTATGGTTTAATGGCATTCTTTAATGTTATGCTTGGCTTTCTTTTTTTTGTGTGTGTGTGTGTGTACCTATATTTTTGATATGTAGTTACCATTAGGGTCATATGATACCCTATGCATATGACAATATTTATTAAATGATGGTTGCTTAAGTTTGAACACCTTCTAAAAGCACTAAATTTTTAGTACCCCTCCATGTTTTATTTCTATGATTTTATATCTTATTTTGTATATCCCTTTAGAAAATATTTTTCTAGATGTAGTGGATTTTAATTTTGGGTTTTAACCTCCATACTATCTTTATAAGTGATGGTGAACTCATTCAATGTTTTCTTTTCTGTGAAACTTTTTAGCTCTCCTTTTATTATGAATAATAACATTGCCAGGCAGAGTATGTTGGCTGTAGTTTTCTTCTATCCTTTTAGGACTTTGTAGGCCACGAAGAAGTGACATGATCTAGTCTGTGTGTGTGTGTGTGTGTGTGTGTGTGTGTGTGTGTACGCACGCATGTATGTGTGAATAGCTGGTTGATAAATTTATGTAGTTTCTCTTTTATGTAACTTTTGTTGCTTTTTAAATTCTTGATCATTACTTTTTGACATTTTAATTATTATATGTCTTAGTGTGGCCTTCCTTGGGCTCATCCTGTTAGGACCTCTGTGGTTTGGGATATCCAATTCCTTGACCAGTTTAAGGAAGTTTTTAGCTGTTACATTCTCAAATTTTCTGTCCCTTTCTCTTTTACTTCCCCTTCTGGGATCTCTGCCATATGAATATTGTTAGGCTTATTGAAGTCTCAGAGTTAGCTTAACCTATTCTTATATTTTTCTTTTTTGCTTTTGACTGTTCAACTTGGTTGCTTCCCATTACTATCTTTCAGATTGCTGACCCATACTTCCACAGCCTATAATGTGCTATTGATTTCCTCTAGTGTATTCATTTCATTTTTTGTACTCTTTAGCTCTGACTGGTTCTTCTTTATATTTTCCCTATTGAAATTCTCCTGGAGATCATTCTTTTCTTGAATCCATGGAGTATTTTTAAGACCATTAATTTGAACTCTTTATCACGCATATTGCTTATCTATATTTTATCTAACTCTTTGTGTGTGATTTTTCATTTGGAACATATGCTTTGTCACCTCATTTTATCTTTGATAAATTTCTCAATACTTTAAAGTTTGCAATGTGTATCTTTAGTCTATATTTAAGTAATATGATACCTTTTTATTATAATAAAACCTTACTACTGTATACTTGAGTTTTTTCCTTCTGTCCTTTGTGCTGTTTTTAGAATTCTTATCTATAAATAGATTCCAGGCTCCCAAATACATCATTATTATATTTTGTGGACAATGATATGTTATAGAAATTTAAAAACAAGACAAATATTGCTGGGATTTATCTCACAGTTACCCTTTGTAGCTTTCTTCATTTCTTTGTATAGATTCAAATTTCCATTTTTTATTCTTTTTCTTCAACTTGAAGAATCTCCTTTAGTATATTTTGTGTTGTAGGATTGCTGCTGCTGAATCCTTTCTGGTTTTGATTGTACCAAATTGTATTTATTTTGCCTTTAATTTTGGAGGATAATTTTTGGTGGGTATAGAATTCTAAGTTAAAAGTTTCTCTTTGTGTTTTAGCATTTCAAAAATACCATTCCATTATCTTGTGCTTTCCATTATTTCTGATGCAAGTTCATATTGATTCTTGTTTCTTTGTATTTTTTTCTCTGAAGCTAATTTTAAGATTTTCTTGTTGATAGTGAATAATTGTACTATATGCATTTTTATGGTTTGCTTTGTATTCACCCTTAAAGTTTATTTAACCTCTTGGATATAGGAGTTTATATAATATCAAATTAGGAAATATTTTGACCATTATATCTTTAATAACCTCTGCCTCTCCTATTTGAAACACCAATTATATGTATATTAGACCACTTTATATTATCCCACATGTCATGTCAGTTTTGTTCATCCCTTTGAGCTGGGTGTGTATATGTGTGTGTGTGTGTGTGCATGTGTGTGTGCATACACTACACTTCATTTTGAATAGCTTCTACTCCTCTGAGTTAAAATTTATGCATATTTCATTCTCAATGTCTGATTTTCTGTCAAGATGATCCAGTCACAACTTTTATTTTAGGTATTGTCATTTTCACCTCAGAATGCTCTTTACATCTTCGAACATGATTATAAATGTTTTAAAGCTTAAAGAGATGCAGTCCTCTCAGGCAAGGGCAGCAAAAACTAAAATAATTGAGATCACATCTGCACAGATAAGGGAACTATCAACAATGCAGCCTACTGAATGAGTGAAGACTTTTGCAAATAATACATTTGATGAAGGGTGAATATCCAAAATATATAAAGAATGTACACAACTTAATATTAAACAAAACAAAACAAAAAACCCTAAACCCTAAACAACCTGATTAAAAACTGGGTAGAAGACTTGAATAGACATTTTTCCAAAGAAGACCTACAGATGGCCAACAGGCACATGACAAAATGCTCAACATCACTAATCATTAGGGAAATGCAAATAATACCACAGTAAGACGGCACCTCACATTGGTCAGATTGGCTAATATCAAAAAGAATAGTAACAATTGCTGGTGAGAATGTGAAGAAAAACCCTTGTGCATTGTTGATGAGGATATAAATTGGTGCTGACACTATAGAAACCATATGGAACATCCTCAGGTTAAAAAATAGAAATACCATATGATCCAACAACTATCCTTCTGGATATTCATCTGACAAAAGCGAAACTACCAATTTGAAGAGTTAAATGTACTCTTTTATTCATTGTGGCATTACTTACAATAGCTAAGATATGGAAACAACTTAGGTCCATCAATAGATGAATGATTAGAGAAGGTGTGTGTGTGTGTGTGTGTGTGTGTGTGTGTGTATTCAGGATGAAATATTACTCCACCATAAATAGGAATGAAATCCTACCATTTGTAGTAACACGAATGGAACTAGAAAGTATTGTGCTAAGTGAAATAAGTCTAAAAGTGAAAGACAAAGACCGTATGATTTCACTCACATGTGGAACCTAAAAAATAACAAAATAAATCAGACTGATCGATATAGGAAGAAAACTGTTGTCAAAGAGGGGCAGAGTTTAGGGAGGTGGTGAAATAGGTGAAGGTGCTGGAAAGGTATAAACTTTGACTTGTAAAATAGGTCATGGGAGTATAACGTAGAGCATAGGGAGTATAACCAATAATACTGCAAAAATTTTTTATGGTGACAGAGGGTAAGCAGACAACATGGGGGTCATTTTGTAATATATAAAAGTATCAAATCCCTATGATGCACACCTGAAATTAATAGGATCTTTTATGTCAATTATACTTCAAAAAATACTACCTATAATTAAATTATCAGCATTTATATTTTGAAACTTGATAACTTACCTAGGAAGTTTGGGACTTGAGATGTATTATAAAATTAGCATATGTACATTTTATTTATTGATATGCTGTGATATGAAGGAATTTAAATATGTTATCAAAATTAATCATAATTTTCTTTTGCTATTTAATATTTTACACACTCATAATCGCATAATAAACACTTCTTAGTGGGTAGCTTCATTCACTCAGTATTATGTTGGAGATTCATTCATATTTTATGTGTAGTGGAAGACTGTTCACTCATTACTTGATTCATTTACGAAATATACTATAATTCTATTTCTAGGCTACTTTTAATGGGCTGCTTAAAGGATTTAACTCATAATCAGAAAAGGAAAGAAAACTGATGTTTGTAGAACTACATGCCAAGTGATTTCTTTGCAGTATGGCTGCCAGTTATGTAGTATGGTGAAGGACCAGGCATTGTAAGTGCCTTTACAATTATTAACTCACTTAATTATCACAACTGTCTTACAGAGTAAGTGATTTTCTTATCACCATCCAAATTTCCACATCTGGATACTGAGGAAAGAAAATTTTGGGACCAAGGTCCCACATGGAAATTGTTTGATCTGGTGTTTGAGTGCAGGTAGTTTGGCTTCCAAGGACTTGATCTTAATTTTGCCATATTGTCTGAACATAAACCATTAAATTTACACTCATTTAGTATTACTACTGCTAGATGCTATCTCCATTTTGTAGTTTAGTAAGCACACATTTAAAGTTTGTCCAGTGAATGAATCAGGTAGATTACTCTGTTTCCTAGTTTTATATCTCATTTCAAGTTTCTCTCTCATCTTAAAATAACTGTAGGTTTACAAGGTGTTTCAAAGATAGAACAGAGAGCTCTCATGTGCTTTTTTCCTAGTCTCCTCAATGGTAATCTTTTTGTATAACTAAAGATCATGATCAGACCAGGAAATTGATATTGGGGTGGTCTACAAACCAAGCTTGATTTTATGATGGTTTCTAAACATGCTCAAAGTTCTAACTCAGAGAATTGGTTCTCTTTTCTGCAGATAAAGGGCGGGGGTGGGAGGAAACCAAAACAACCAAAAATACTGTGATTCTAGCAATGAAATCCTCATACCTCCATACCTTTAAAAAAAAAAATGTCCTTTTCACCCTTGACTAGCTTAATGGTGAAACTGGCAAGCAAAATGTCCTAATACAGTCTAACTCTATTATATACTAAAATCTCACTTCCATAAAAGGAGAGGAGTTGAATTATGAATCTGTAAAGATACAGATGTAAGTCCTCTTCAATCCATGAAAGCAATATCGATGTGAGAAATTATAGAATGGGATACCAGATTCTAAAATGCATTGAATGAGTATTGTTTGTCGAGCATCCCCTTCAATCCCCAGAAAATTGATGGCTGGCCTCTTTCTAAAAGTTTTCCATTCAGTATATGGTAGGAACTTTTGCTCTGCAATATTATAATTCTAAAGATCTTTTCATGGATTTCACTAAAAACTTAGATTCATTGCTCAGGAATGAGTGTAAAACCACTTAGTCTGTAAGGCAAGAGAGAGCTGTATTTGCTCTTGGTAGGCCATAAAGCAATCTTACCTCCAGTATTCCAATAGCTAGAGCTGCATAAGAATGAGAATTTTGATATGTTCACAAAAATAAATCTTTGTAGCTTTTCCCAAGGCAGAAGACCAAAACCAGTCCCATGTTTCTTTGACATTTGAAAACTAAATTCTTGCCTCTATTTAATCCAGAGCCTATGCCGTTCTGCCCAGTCCATCCATTTACTTATTTTATACAGCACCTTTCCTCCAAAGCAACATCTTTGTCAGAGCTGGTTCCTGGAGGAACAATTGATCACAGGGACATTGTGGGGTTGGTGGGGTAAGCAGAATATCAAACACTCCTTTGATATTGGAAACAGAAATGAGTTCCCAGGATCTTTAATGCAGATATACTTGTTTCACTTTTGTAAAGCATGATTACTGTAGGAAATTTCTAAAATCTTGGAAAGAAGGGACACTTTTTGAGTTCTTTATTGTAACCCACTTGCAGTCCTAAACAATAGTGCCTTTGTTTTTTTAACTTTTAACAGACTACAACAAATTAAAATGGGAAATGTTTCCTATTTGCCAATTTAAACAAGATAGGAGGAAAAAAGTAGAAACCTCTCTGGTTTATCAGAATCAGGTTTTGGCAGATTTGTGGACATTCTGATTTGCAGATCTATTTCAGTTCTTCCAAGCTGTGTCATACTTCCTTTTCCCAGCAAGGAGGAAGCATCAGGCAAAGTTCAGAATGTTGAAAACACATTGCAGATTATTTTTGAGTTTGGGAACACAGTCTTCCTAACCCATATGATGACATGGATATTAGCATAGAGCTGCAGGCATTCCCATCTCTCCATTCTTGCCCTGACAGCATATAGTCCATTTTTTCAATGCAGATGAACACAGAAGTGCTTTAAATTATTGCCAGAACAGGTTGAAGGGAAAGGTGAAGGAATATCATAGGTGAAAGAGCATTAAACCAAGAGTCAGGAAACTTGACTTCTAGTCCAGCTCGACTTCTAGTCCAGCTCCATTAATACTAGCTGTGTGGCTGTGGATAATCTATTGGCTATCACTGGCCCTTAGTTTCCCAATTTATACAACAAAATGGAAATCCTAGATTAGCACTTTAGTCATTTCCCCATGTAGCCTTCTAGAAAACTCCATTCTTGAAAGTCCTGAAAAGTATATGATAGAATCAAATCTTGTCACCAAATTTTCATGTATCATTTTTAAGTGAAGTACAATTAAACTTAGTCAACATTCAAAAAATATTTGTTGCATATATTAGATAACTACTAAATGTCAGATGCTGTTGACTCAAACGTAAGAAAGAGTACAAAAGAGATACACAGGCCCCTCAGTGAAAGACTACTTATAATTCAGGGAGATAGAAATTAAACAAAAAATTAAACAAATGCTTAATTGTAATTGGGACAAAAGCTATGAGAAAAACACAGGCTGTTACTGAGAGTTTAGGACAGAATTTAGTGATCTAAGCCAGGTATGGTTTGCTAGCTTTTATTAAAATTTCTTTTAGATATTCTGAAGGAACATATTTGTCTTGTTTTAGGAAGAATCAGAGAACACAGGGCTACAATTTATAAAGCACCCTTTATAGCAGCGTTTATACACTGAAACAATGTATGCAAGTGGTAAATTATATCCTAATAAAAGCCACCTGAGATCATGCTTGACCTCTTCCTTTGCAAAGCATGGGGCATTCACCTGGTTCCTTGCTTATTTTGGTGCCTTTCTTTTGTTCTAGACTATATTTGAAAAGATACTGGAATAGTGAAAAGTCTTGGATGATAGAGACAGTGTTTCCTTCCAGAAAAGAAGGTTTCCTTGCACATAACCTTGGACAATAATAAGATCTCTCCCTGAAGTACAGACAGGCATGCTTACTGTCCAGTATAATAAAGAGAATGCTCTCTCACTCCCTGTACAGAGGGAGGCACATTTATAGGTCATTTAAAAAGATTTGAGTTCTCTGGGCTCTGGGTTCCTTTCCTGTGACGCAGACTCCTGGTTCACCATTGTGAATCCAAATGTGCAGTTGACATTTGACCCTTTTCTGGTCATCCTGTGGGAATTCGGGCTTGGAGAGCAACTCAAAAAATTGCCGACACTCTGGCTGCTGATGTCACTCTGAGTGATAAACTGTCCTTGGTCCCGTCTTCCAGCAGCATCCATGAAATTGTGACAGGCTAACTTGGTAGTTTGCAAGTAAGGTATAATTTTAGACACTCTGAGGTTTTTAATAGTGGCTAATAAAAATGTAGGAACAAGAGTTTTAGTTCTCTTGGCTCAGGATGGCAAATACTAAAGTATATACATATCAATTATTTGTGTATAACTGAAACAAGTGTGACTTGGAAGAGGTTGTGATTCTTTAAAAAGTTCAATAGAACTCCACTATGACCCAGCAATAGCACTGCAAGGGATTTATCCAAGGGATACAGAAGTGCTGACACACAGAGGCACATGTACCCCAATGTTCATAGCAGCACTCTCAACAATAGCCGAATCATGGAATGTCCATGTCCTAAATGTCCATCACCTGAAGAATGGATCAAGAAGATGTGGTATATATATATACAATGGAGTACTACATGGCAATGAGAAAGAATGAAATCTGGCCATTTGTAGCAAAGTGGATGGACCTCGAGGGTGTCATGCTAAGCAAAATAAGTCAGGCAGAAAAGGACAGATACCATATGTTTGTACTCATAGGTCTAACAGGAGAAACCTAACAGAGGATCATGGGGAGGGGGAGGGGGAAAGAGAATTGGGGAGAGAGAGGAACGCAAAACCTGAGAGACTACTGAATACTGAAAATGAACAGGGGGTCGAATGGCGAGGGGGCAAGGGAAGGGGGAGTGGTGGTAATGGAGGAGGGCACTTATGGGGAAGAGCAGTGGGTGTTATATGGAAACCAATAAACGATTAAAAAAAAAGTTCCACCACTATGTTAAACAGCAGTGGTGAGAGTGGACACCCCTGTCGTGTGCCTGTTCTCAGGGGGAAAGCTCAGTTTTTCCCCATTGAGGATAATATTGGCTGTGAGCTTTTCATAAATGGCTTTTATAATGTTTAGGTAAGTTCCTTCTATTCCAACTTTCTCAAGGGTTTTTATTAAGAAAGGGTGCTGTATTTTGTCAGATGCTTTTTCTGCATCTGTTGACAGGATCATATGGGTTTTTTCCCCCTTCTTTTGTTAATGTGATGGATCACATTGCTGGATTTGCGAATATTGAACCAACCCTGTAACCCAGGAATGAATCCCACTTGATCATGATGGATAATTCTTTCTATATGCTGTTGAATTCGATTTACTAGTATCTTGTTGAGTATTTTTGCATCTGTATTCATTAAGGATATTGGTCTGTAGTTCTCTTTTTTTGCTGGGTCTCTGTCTGGTTTGGGTATCAAGGTGATGCTGGCTTCGTAGAATGAGTTTGAGAGTTTTCCTTCTATTTCTATT
>NC_043707.1:93926440-93974125 GCF_006229205.1 Suricata suricatta
CATAATCTCAATATGTTCAGTCATAACCATTCTCTAAGCAGGGAACAGGCACTGGTCTACAAAGTTGGAAAGCTATGGTCTTTGGTCTCTATTATCTTGGAGTTTAGTGGGAAAAGAAACATGGAAATAATTACCCTACAAAGAAAGATTCATTTAATGACTGGACTTATAAAGTACAGTGACTACTTAATAGAGTCCCTAAATCAGCCTTGGGGGGATAGAGCAGGCATTAGGAATATTTAATTATGACTTAAATAATTTGTACTGTAGGCAGGTAAACAACATTTACAAAGGCCAGGATAGACAAATCTGTTCTGGAGCATAGACTGTGTACCTGTGAGTTGGAGGTGGTAGGAGGAGGAAGTTGGAAGCTGCAGAAATAGGAGTTCACAAAGCGGGACATGCAGGTAGGAACCGAGTATTCAAATGAGTTTTATTTTTTTGCCCTGTGGGACGCACTAAAAGATATTAAGAAGTAACCTATATTTTCCTATAAAGTAACTTTGGCAACACCCTATAAGATACATTAGTGAAAGATGAGACCAAATAGAGACATGAGAAGCTTGTAGCAATTGTCCAGACCAGACTAAAAAAAGAGTAAGAAGGAAGAGGAGGGAATAGATTTGAAATGCATTCATTGACAAGTATTCAGAATAATTGGTAAGATTTGATGACTGTTTTTGAAGGAAAAGGGAGATGAAACAATATTTCACATGATTTCGAGCTTTGTGAGTTAGATCCTTACTCTTCATGGACTGGTAGCCTTGGTATCCTCAGGGAATTTTGTTAAAAACGCAGACTTTCAGGCCTTACTCTAGACCTACTGAGTCAGAGTCTGCATTTTATCTAGGTCCCCAAGTGGTGCTTTTGTATATTAAAGTTTGAGAAGCATTCTCTGAAACACAAGATTGGACAGGAATGCCATACCTTGAAGCACGAAGCCCCCAGAGGAAAATACAGTAAGTTCTTTGCATGGCTCAGTTGTTCAGAGTCCGTGGGAGGCGATAGTTTTAGTTTAGGACTATTGAAGAGTTTGATCTGTCTGTGGGAATCTGACTGTGAAAAAGTCATTATATATAGGACCTCAGAGCTCATGATGAATAGCATTTCAGCAATCAACGGAACATAGGAAATAGTGAAAATTAAGACATTAGAGGAGTTGTCCAAGAATGTAAGCAGCATGCTACCCACTATTTTATGCTACCGATTTTAGGTTCCTAATCATTGAAAAGATAGAACGTTTTCAAGTCTGTTTCTTTGACTTGAACCATTTGGTAGTGAATCTGCAAAGATGGCCTCAAATAATCCTCCCCTCCTTATGTGTTTATGTTACTCTTCACATTAAGAGGTGGGGCTTATTTACCTTTTCCTTGAAATTAGACTGTCCTCAAAACTGGCTTTGCCAAATAGGAGGTGTAAGAAGTGACCTCCAAGAATTTCCAAGCCCAGGCCTTAAGAGGATGAGCACCATGGGGCACCTGGCTGATTCCACCAGAAGAGTGTGCAACTCTTGATCTGGGGATTGTGAGTTCAAGCCCCATGTTGGCTATAGAGATTAGCTAAATAAATAAAACATACTCCTCCTCTTTTTTTTTTTAATTTCCTTTTTCTCAAAAGTCTAAGTAGCATGGAGAGGACATGTGGAAGAAAACTGAGGCACTGCTGTCATCATAAACTCCCGAGCTCCCATCTAAAAGCCAGCACCAAATGCAGCCATGGGAATGGCCCATCTTGAATGTGTTAGCCTAGTCGAGGCCCAGATAGATGCAGCCCCAGTGGACGTCCCATGCAATAGAACTGCCAGGCTAAACTGAGTTCAGTCAACCCACAGAGCCACCATATATAGCAAGACAGATTTTGTTTCAGGTGGTTAGGGGTGGTTTGTTACACAGTAATGAATAATAGGAACTATTTAATGCCTCACATTTTTTTAGTGTTATCTTTGGGCAGTTAGCTGGACACAGGGCAGGCAAGCTTCCATTTGAAAATGAATGGAAAACATGCCTACATACATGTTAATACATTATAGATGAAAAGAAAAACTGGCAATACTTACTACTTACAATTAAAGCCCAGGCACAAATTTAGAGGAGTCTCTTGATGCTATTAGTTGATTTTACTCCCTAGTTGTCTTTCCTTCTCTCACCTCTCCATTCTTTTTGCTTTTACTTTAGTTCAGTCAGCCAAGTGTTATGTGGAATACAGTGAAGATCTTTGTATCTTCAGGTTTGCTGGCTTAATCATCTTCCTTAATGTCACCAGAGGGATCTTCCTAAAAATCATTTTAAACAAAGAATTCAATGTTACATCATCAACAATAGAATTAATAACAACATTCATTGATGTATTCAGTTATGCTCCTTATTCAGTTTTACTCCTTATTTAGTTATGCCTTAAGCATAAAAGTTATTCATGACCTTAGTTGAATCTAATTTTCCAGTCATCTCCTCTCCATCCATGAACCTCCTCTTCACCATGATTTTTTGGTTCTGTCTACACTGTCATCTTCTTTTCTCCACATCATTGGCATGAACCTCCACTCCTCTATGCATTTTCCTGGGTTTTACTGCTTTACTATGGTAATTACAAACCTCCTTCAAGGTTCAGGTGAAATACCACTTCCTTGGTTAAGGATTTTTCTACACCACTACTCAGAGCTAATGTCCTACTTCCTTTGAATCTAGTGTTTTTTTCAGCCATTTTCATAACTTGAAAGCATTATATTTACACTGTGTTAAATATTTTGCATACAGTGTGTCTTAGTCCACAAGACAAATAACAAAAAACCTAGAGGTAGTATTACTATTTTCATTTCATAGATAAGAAAACTAAGACACATGGGGATTATGTAACTTGCCCAAAGTCATAGAGTTGTTAAACGGAGCTAGAATTCTAGTCCAGGCTTTTTGGACTCAACAGCTGAATTGTTAGCACCAAATCATGTTGTGTTTTCCTAAAGAGCACATTTTGGTCTCATTTGTACCCTTAATAGTCATTAAAGATCTGTCTCCCTCTAGACTTGAAGCTCCTTGAAAGAACGAGAGTTTCCATAATCTCTGCACTTAACAGGGTATTCATGATTTCTTTCCTAAGCAATTTGCTAAATTGATACATTTTAATCTAGGTTAGGGAGGTATGTACTTAAAATAATTTTCTATATGCCTTACACTGTTTGAGACACCAAGGGAGGGAGAGAAGAAAAATTACACCCTAGTGTTCCCTGACTTAAAACTTCTAATAAAACTGAGAAGGGAGACAGATGTTACTACCACCCCACCAGTTTAAAGGAGCTAATGCAAAACTCCGTTTCCAGTTAATCACGCTCTGTGTAAACATTTCCCATATATTCCCTATTTCTTCCATGTTAATGGGGATCAATGTTTCCAAAGTTGATATGCATTGCGACAGCAGGTATTACCCAAGAGAGGAGGGGACAAAAGCACTGACTGCATGGTGAAGTCTAATAATAGACCACTTATTCACCTGGCATTTACTGCATCAACATTTGGGGATGAGCTCATTTTTTGGCAATCAGCGTGCTGCTTACTTCTAGGGGAGAAAAATACATCTTTTTCCATTTGACACTCCCCTGTTCCCATCCTCCATCTTCATACAAGCTCTTCCTCTATCCCAGTGTTAAGTACTAGCAATGATAGCCTTGCTAATATGGGGAATACATTGTAAATCGCCAATGGAAACATACATTTTGGGTAGGATAGAGAAACATTGAAAACTGGAATACCTCATGGATTGTCCATTGTCTTTCCTGAATGTCCCAAGTTCTATTTACAATAAAAACAAAAAAAGATGTATGCTCCAGATCTTCTACTTAAGAAAAAGATCCTCCAAAAATATTTTATACAATTTCAGTGGGACATTTAATGAACTACCAGGGATCCAAGGACTTGTTATTCATAATCATAGTCTTGGAGGATTAAAAAAGTATTTCCTTTTCTCCTTCCTAGTCTATGCCCTAACCAATTGTCCTGAGTCCTTTCTGGCCATGTCTCATTCTTCTCTTCACATTCTAGAAATTTCTGAGCTTTTTGATTGTTAATGTAACTTTGTGTCTTCTCATGCATCAGTGCATTTGCATATCCTGAGCTCTGGGGTTTGCCTGCAATGCGTACTTATCACCAGCCTTCAAGACCTGGCTCAAGCTCTTTGAAATTCTTTTGCATATCTGCACCATTTTTGGCTTTTCTTTCTGTATATTTCCATTACATCTAATTGAAAGTATCCTCAAAGGGCACAGTAATTGCTAGTACGTGTCCTCACTCACCAGTACTCCTTTATGGCAGGAACCCTGTTTATACATTTTTAAAGTTTATTTATTTACTTTGAAAGAGAGAGAAGAGTAAGCAAGCAAGCAGGAAAGGGTCAGAGAGAGAGAGAATCCCAAATGGCTCCACACTGCCAGCACAGAGCCCAATGCAGGATTCAATCCCATGAACCGTGAGATCATGACCTGAGCCCGAATCTAGTCAGATGCTTAACCAGCTGAGCTACCTAGGTGCCCCACTGTTGATACATGTTTGTATTCCTATGACCTAGTATGTAAAGTATGTCATCAAGTTTTCTATTTAACAATGGCTGTAATGTAGCTCTCTATTTCAATAATGTTGTGGGAGAGAACTTTGAATTGATTGAATTTAAGTTCTCTCTGGCACATTCTGGCTAATCAGGCAAGAAGATGATCTATAGTGGGAGGTGCCATTTTCTCCAGGACCACACAACTTGGGGGATTCTGTAAAAAGGAGACAAGAATCCAAACAGGTGTAGTTGCCAGCAGCTGAGAGAAGGAAGTATGGGGAGTTATTTTTTTTAATGGATACAGAGTTTTAGCTTTTTTTTTTTAATGTTTTTTTAAATTTATTTTTGATACAGAGAGACAGAGCATGAGAGGGGGAGGGGCAGAGAGAGAAGGAGACACAGAACTGGAAGCAGGCTCTAGGCTCTGAGCTAGCTGTCAGCACAGAGCCTGACGCAGGGCTCGAACCCACGAATGTGAGATCTGACCTGAGCTGAAGCCGGAGGCTTAACTGACTGAGCCACCCAGGCGCCCCGAGTTTTAGCTTTTTAAAGTGAAAAGAATCGTGGTGATGGCTCCATAAAGTGTGAAATGACACTGAACTGTACACTTAAAAGTGCTCAAGAGGATAAATTCTAGGTTATGTGCATTTTATTTAAAAATCTAAGCAACTAGGAAAGATGATATTGACAATCAAAAAATAGTAAATGTTCATAAAAGGACCCAAGAGAAGAACTTCTAAATCACTTCCAGCTCTGGAGGCCCCAAGAGTGCTTTGCTGCTGTGGGGTCTTAGAAAAACCACTTTACCTCTCTGAGGCACAGAGTAAACCAGATTGCTCTTGACAAACCTTTGTTTAGTTTATGCTCCCTGATCCTGTGCAGTTTTTTTAGTGCCTCTTTGTTTTCAGGTCTGCTCTTCTAAAACTTCTGTCAATGGGATGGGTCCCTAATAATATTCCAGTAAATTATTTCTCTGCTTAAGATAGCCAGTTTGTTTCTTTTGCATTTAACCCAAAACCTTCAGTAATAAAGACTTTTATTTAACCAAGTTTTCAAGAAGAGATCCTCCTAACAGGCAAAAAAGCATCCAAAATAAGATGTGGGAACCTTATGAAGTTATCTCCCGCATAGAGATTTTCTTTAAATACACACTTTTAATTATTTCTTGAAGATCTGAGTTTTTGTTTTTACAATAAGGTTTGTGTAAATTATCCTTTGATCCATCACCTTTAAAAATGGTCATACTCTTTTATGCCTTCCTTGACATCTTCCACTACCCTCTTCTTAGTTATATAACTTCATTGCTCTATTAACTTATCTGTGTCCCTGAGTCAAATGAGATTTCCATGAGAAAAGAGATCTGTTAAACATATATCTACCCTGGGTACCTAGGGAGTTCCTGGAATCTAGATCAGTAATGAAAGAACTAATGAATGAGGTGGAATGTGAGTGGATGAGAAAAGGAATTGCTGAGTGTAGTCAGTTTGGACTGAAGAACTCTACTGGATTCTGTTCACCTTCCGATTGATTTCCCTTTCCCCCTCAAGCTTTCTGGACTGCATACATTCTTTTTGAAGTCCCATTACCACAGTCAACATTTGCACCATGGCTAATAAATTAGCATCACTTTGAAAACAAAAATGATTCCATTTTGCACTTGGAATGTGGTCTGAGAATTAGAAAGGGCAGGGGTGTTACTTGCCTGGAGGCCTGGAAAGTCTCTTGGTATTTTATTAGGTAACAATTTTTGTTTTTACTGGATTTGCTGGTCACTAGCCCCTGGGAACCTGAATGAATGCCAAGAGTAAAAAAAAAAAAAAAAAAAAAAAAAAAACCCTGCATGTTCCCTGCTACCTAGAGACCAAATAACCTCCTAAGAAGTGTCTATGATGGAAATTAGAGGCATCTATGACTGTAATTCTGAGCTTGGTTTTTTAAAGGGAAAAGACAAGCAAAAGTAGGTCAATGTTACGATGTGGCTGGATGTAACTGGTACACATTCCTTTCTTGCTGGTCCTGCTTATGAGAAAGTCCTAGAAATGAGTGAAATAGAAATGTCTATTTTTCAGAATGACTTTCTAAAACATGAATATCACAGGTGCAATAAAAAATGGGTTCTCTTTTTAAAAAATTGTATGTAAAACATATATTTAAAAAAGCATATGTCACAGAGGTCAATCAAAAAATAGATTCTCTTTTCAGTGATGTGTGAGAGTCAGGGAAGTAGCACTAATTATTCAGAAAGCGAGGGTGAACTGATGCTAAGTATTTGTCTTGTTCCTTCTTAATACCCATATTGGGCTCTTTCATAAATGATCCCTTTGTTATTTGGAAACCAGCTCTGTGTCCTGCACCACGGTGTAGTAGTTGGAGAATTAACTCAGGAGTTATAAGACCTAGGACAGCCTCTATCTTCACCTTTCACAGAGAAGCGACTCTAAGGCAGTTAACATCTCAGAACTGCAGTTTCAGATCAAGGATGTTGATGGCTGTTCTACTTAGCTACCTTCCTCCCACAGTTTTAAAAGCCACAGAGGATGCAAAGTCTGTCAAAATATTTGGTAGGCAGAAAGTCATCAAAATGGAAGAGATGACAAAAATATAATGGGGAGAGGAAAGGCCATTTTCCACTCTGCTCCCCAGTGAGCTCCTAAGAACCTACAGAAAACCATGGCTCTTTCACAGTGGAGCTACAGAGAGTGTGGAGCAGAGAAACAAACCCAGGGTTTGGTGACAGGCAGATTTGATTCAAATCACTTAAGGAGCCTATATTTTCTGAACCTTGATTTCCCATTTGTAAAACAGATGATAATGCCTACCATAATAGGATTCCTGAAGAGTAGGGGTAGATAAATAATGGAACAAAACTGCCTGAAACATGGGAGGTCCTTGGTTTTAACTTCTATCTGTTAGGATTTTAAGGGGGTCGAGACAAGAAGAGTTGATAGAGGAAATCCTGCTCTGTGTTCCCCATGGTTGCCATAGAAATCTGCCCAAGTGATTTTGACTGTTACTAGCAATTAAAGAAAATTAAGAGATTTCTCTGAGAATTTACAAATGTGGCAAAAAAAATCATTCCCTAAGAGAAAAATTGTACCTTCAAAAATGAATAAGAGCACAGATATAGCTCCTTTGGACAATTCTGTATAACAATTCTCAGGCTGAAGATTCTGACTTTAATCTGATTAAATATATTTACATAGTTAAAAATGCCCCCTGAGTTTAAGGTATAGTGGTCCGGTAACAAAAATGTACAGAAAAAAGTTATGTAGGTGGTGGGGCCACAATCATTTTTAGTCCATTTTAGTCCTTTTTTGTTCTTTCATGACAAATTATTGGTGAAAAGACTGCAAGTATTAGGGCCCCCATTGGCAAGGTCACCCTCAAGTTGGGGAGGAGGGTTGCGTTAGTTTTAGAGCAGACAACTCAGTATAAGAACTACATAGCTGTATACGTATTACATAATAGGAATTACTACTGTGTTGTGACATAGACTGAATTTTAAATCTTGGCCCTAGCATTTACTAGCAGAGTATATATGGCCAGGCTATTTAGCTTCTTAATGCTCAGTTTCCTAATGTGCAAAATGGGGATGATAATATACTCAACTTATAAGGTTGTTATGAGGAGTAAATGCCAGGATATATGTAAATTATTTAGCATAGTGATTGACATCTTGGAAATAATAAATATTAGTCCTTTTGGTATTTGAACTTATTTACATTGGACACAAGTAGTACTATTCAGTTAATTCTTTTGGGTTTGATTGCCCACCTTTTTATTTTTAAATGTTTATTTTTGAGAGAGAGGGAGGGAAAGAGACAAAGCATGAATTGGGGAGGAAGAGAGAGACACACACACACAATCTGAAGCAAGCTCCAGACTCTGAGTTGTTAGCACAGAGCCTGACACAGGGATCAAACCCATGAGCTCTAAGATCATGATCTGAGCCAAAGTCTGAAGCTTAAGCAAGTGAGCCACCCAGCTGCTCCTGATTGTTCACTTTTGAAGAAGCTCCTTGACTTTCCCAAGTTGGTTTGCTATAGAAAAGAAATGCAATGATTATTATGGCTTAGATTATTATATTTCTCATCATATATTTACTTTTCATTTTCTCTGATAATTTTCTCTGAATTTAAATCCAGGATAATGTCTGCAAGTAATCCTTGAAGGAATATAGGGTTGACAAACATCAGACATATCCTGTCCTGTGTTGAATTAACAATGGAAAACACCTCCTAATAGTAGGCCTCCTGGAAGTCTGCAAACAGGCGATTTCTGGCTGCACCCCATTGGGACCATAAGCACCATCAATGAGCAATTTAGAGGGGGAAATTTGGTGGAGTTGTCACGGTCTTATTTGACTCATTCAGACACTTCAATTCATTAGTTCATTAGACTAAATCTTTAAAAAATTGTTGCTTGAAATTTAGCCTGCCTAGAAGGCTTGTTAAAGCTCAGATTACTGAAGCCCTGCCCTCCACCCCCAAGAGTATCTGATTGAGTGCTTCTGCACCATAGGGAAGAATGGGGTCCAATAATTTGCATTTCAAACAAATTCTCAGGTGATGCTGATGTTGAGAGTCTGCAGACCTCATTTAAGAGTCACTGCTCTAAAGTGAGTAAGTGAATATCCATTTCAGGATAACCATTTTTTAAAAATGTAAAAACATTTATTGAATGTCTGCCATGTTGAGGCACCATGCTGGGTTTTGGATATACAAGAATAAGCACCTACTAGGAGACAGATAAATAAACCAGAATGCCGGTAATTGGAAAAATTAAATTGGCAAGCCAATTAAACTACTTCATTCTGTTGGCCTTTCCTCTCAAGAATCTATATGGAAATTCAATCAGTCTGAGTAGCTTGTTTGGAAATGGTTAGGCAGAAAGATGTTGAGTAATATTAATGAGCAGAGCTGTAGCAGGAAAGGAATCTTAAGTCCCTGTCTACTTCTCTGACATTTAAACCCATCTCTTTTCTTGCGTATTCCCCCAAAAGGAGTTTTTAGTCTTCTTAGTCAGATTGGGTCCCTTTACTAGGTATTATGTGTGGTTTTCTGTTCCTACATTTTTCTTCCATGCATTTGGATGGATAAGACAAGCCTTGGTTTATCTTTATAGGACACATCCTGCCACCTAGACCTTTGACTAAAAGAATAGAAATACCTTTGTTGTCTTTGAGGCGATAGCAAGTCCTCCAACCCAGGTTCACCATCTCAGTTTTCCAGTATAAGACTGTGTGTGTGTGTGTGTGTTGAGCAGTTTTAGGTTTATAGCAAAATTGAGCAGAAAATATAGAAAGTTCCCTCATACTCTCAGTCCCCACACAGACAAAGCTTCTGCCACTGTTAGTATCCTGTTGAAATTGATAAATCTATATTGACACATCATTATCACCCAGACCATAGTTTACTTTAGGGCTCATTCTTGGCCTTGGATGAGTTTGGGAAAATGTGTAATTCACCATTATAGTATCATGCAGAGTAGCTCCACCACCCTAAAAATCTTCTGTTTTATTCATCCCTCTCTTTCCTCAACTCCTGGTAACCTCTGATCTTTTTACAGTCTCTACAGTTTGGGTTCTTCCACAATGTCACATAGTTTGAATCATCACCATTAATTTTTATATGTTTAGATGCCTCCACATTATGGGTGATTTTCAGAAAACATTATAGGCATTTGTGTGTATTCTGGACAAACAAAATCTCCCAGAAAAATACCTCCATAAAGAGGAAAGATGGTGGTCCAAGGTCTTGCAAAAGAAAATACACTATCAAATTATTACACTCTGGTGAAAACAAATCTAGACTACAGAATACCAGCCTTCCATTAGTTCATCCTTTGTTCCTGTGATCAGAGAAGGGATACCAAAATGGTGGTGGGTACTTTGACAATGCATAAAGATCTCAGCTGTATTCCACTCCATGCTTGGAGGTTCCACCCCAGTGGATACTATTTTTATTAGAGTGCAGCCTGAGAATTGGAGACTTTGAGGACATCCCTTAAACTTTAAGGTCTGGAATGGGTTTAATAATTTTGGTGTCATGGACTCATTACTAATGTTAAGATTAAGAATCCTCTCCCAATGGAGATGCATAGGCACAAAAATTTCCATAAAATGTCAGGGTTTTCACTGAAACATGAAGACCACTGACCCAATGTAAAAACATTATAAAAACAAACTAAAAAAACACCAAAGATCAATATCTGTTCCTGAATACATGATATTATCTAACTCAACTTGGATTTGACTGTCCATCACTTTGGCTGCCATACCCCATTAGAATAGATGGCGATTGGTTATTTTGGTGCTATTTGAAGGTCAAACATTAGGAGAGTTATTAAAAAAAAAAACACCCTTAGTGATTGCTAAAATAGCCTCAGCTCTCTGATCACAAGTGTTTGTCTAATCATTGAAATTCCTAACTATTCCATAAACTTTTCAAGTAACTTATTAACAGGAGTGTTTCTTCAGATACTGGTTCTTGAAAATACGCGAGTCCTCTTACTAAAAACCAAGGTATTCTATAATATAGTTAATTAAATTTCAGCTTTCCTTGTTTCCTGTGGTTCTAAGAAAATTGAGATACTCTAGACATGTGTTCAACTTGAGTTTTCTTCCAGGCCTTCTAGCTTTCTCTTACAGGGACTCACCTTTACGTAGGCCTTTCATTCAACTCCTGTTCATTGAGGCCCATGCAGTGCCAGGCATTGTGCTCTCTCCTTGGGCTATGATGACAATACCCTGAGATAGTAGAAACAGAGGGGAGAGATCCATAAAACCTCAAATCCCACTTGAGGAACATATGTTTTTATGTTAACCAAGTTATTGTCTATCTTTGAACTTATTTCACAACTGAAAAAGGCATAGCACAGTCTGAACTGATCTTATATTAGGTTTGGGGAGTTTTCTACTTTCAAGGTGGTATTTTTTTTCTGATTTTTGTCCACACATACTGGAAGTACTTCAATGTAGTTGGATTACTGCTGTTAACACACCCCTCCTTCAGTTATTTCAGGCCTTTTTGTTTGTTTGTTTCTCTCCAGTGCACACACTTCAGGGCAGAGTAGTATCTTTTCCCTACTAGTACAAGACAACAACATCTTTTGCCAAGAGTTTAGCTCTGACGTGCTTGGCACAGTAAAGCAACAGAGAAAGAAATGAATGGTTACTGCAATTATAAATGGGTTAACATTCCACTGTACTCCAGAAGAATAGATTTCAGGCCAAGCTGCAATGAGAGATTGGGGGGAGGGGGCTGTACAACTGATCCCATTCAAACATGGGAACAAACCCTTCTAAGAATGACTACAGAATGAAACACCTGCCACCCAATTCTTCACATAAAAGTTTGGCAGAAATACAGGGGGCAATTTGGAGCAACTTTTATATTCCAAGTTAAAGGAACTAAATAAGAGAACTACATAGTTGATTCCCTGAGAATGGACTTTTATAACTGCTATTTAAAATCAATAGAGCAGAAGTCAGAGTTTAGAGCTCATCTCTTCCACTTTGCTTCTCTAAAATATGTTTTTGTTTTGTGTCAAGATTTAGTTTGGCCACTTGAAAAATTACAAAATGCTAGCTCGGCCCTGACCCTTCAGAGCCCTGCTCTCCTCTTTTCTCAGCTATTGGCAACATAATCTCAAACTGTTGGCTGAGATTCTGCCCCATTCCTTGGACCATTATTTTCTCTTCCTCCCTCACCCTGTTCCTTCGCCCCCCCACTTCTTCTCCCTCTTTGTTTTTTGGTTGAAGTATAGTTTTCATAAAATAAAATGCAGAAATATCAATTCAATCAGCTTTGATAAATGCAATTACTTGTGTAACCCACATACCTATTAATATAGAGAGCACACTCATCATCCTAAATAGCTCTGTGGTGCCCACTACAAATCTGTCCCAACTGCCCCGAAGCAACCAATGGCAACCAGTTTTTATTTTGTTCACCGTAGATTAGCTTTACTGGTACTAGAAATTTAGATAAATGGAATCATATAATACATACTCTTTGTATGTGGCTTATGTTTTTGGAATTCATTCATGTTGTTGCATGTATTAATCTGTTTTATCTTATTGCTAAATGGATTTATAATATATAAATATGTCACAACTTATCTTTTTTTCCCAATAATGAATATTTGGTAGTTTTTTAGTTTGTGATACTGTAAAGAAAGCTACTCTGAACATTTCCTAAATATGTTTCTTATTAATGCTGTGGTAAATGGTCTTAATTATAATTTTTTTCAAATGCTTGTGTTTTTTAAGGGGCAATAAATTATCCGTATCCTGGGATTTGCTGTGTTTACTTAATTATACTTATTGTATAGATTCCTGAGGATTTTCTATGTAAATAATTATATTGTCTGCAAATGAAGGCAGTCTTACTTCTTTCACTCCCCAGTGCAATACTGAATAAAAATAGCAAGAACCAACGTCCTTGTTTTGTTGCCTGTCTCGGGAAATGATTCAGTGTGTCTATTAAGTATGATATTTGTACCTTTTCTATAGATGCCCATTATCAGACTTAGAAAATTTCTATGTATGTATTTGTAGTAGGTTAAGTTTTGATTTTAATTGTGAATTAGGGTTAAATTTGGTGAAATGTTAGGTAGGTATCCATTGAGCTGATCATAACACTTTTCTTTATGTAATCTCAATATTACAATTTGCAGTGATCAATGTTAAGTATAAAGTAAACTTGCAATCTGGGATGAATGCCTCTTCTCTCTCATCATGGCTTCAAACTTTTCTATTTTACTGGATTTAAGTTTTTGTATCGTAAGAAAAAAGTTAAAACGTAGTTTTTACTCATTATTTTAGATGAAGTAGACCATATGTCCTAAAAGTATGAAACAGACAGGAAAACATTACTGCTGCTTTTCAGGGGTGAGAAAAAGCTGTTTACAAGTTTCATGTCATCAAGTTACTTAATGGGACCTCTGTGGATGATTATAATCCCCCATGTCCCAGAGTTCGGTGTGACATGATAAGCTACCTTCTCCTGCAGTCTCAGCCCAGATGACAAAGTTTAACCATATTCTGTTCTGATTTCCGCTCAGCCAAAGTAAGACTCACTTCTTTGTATAAATTACTGTGTCTCTCCTTTCTGCCACTGAGAAGTATATTCCCCATCTGACCTGTGTATTCTTTGTTACATGGTAAGCGAACCCTGAAGCACATTTTTTGGCTTCTTCCTAAAACTTTGATATCCAGTACTGGTTTTTTTTTTTTTTCCTGTCAAAAGGGCTTTACTCACTAGAGAGCCTTCTGTCTGTCTGTCTGTCTGTCTCATCTTTTGCACAAAGGTCAAGACCATGAGAGCCAAAACATTGGTTAGATTTTGAATGCTATCTATCATTCTCTGAAACTTAAACAAGATTTTTACCTTTTTTATTCATGTTATCCCTAAAATTGAATATATCTTTCTCCCTTTGTGTATATTTTAGCAAAGTTTTTAGAATATGCATCCATTCATTTGTCTTTTTCCCTAGCAGCCATATTATTTAGCCCTTAATTCATCATTGAAAATATTCATTTATTATCACCTTGCATCTCCAAGATAAATGTTGGACTCAGTTTGTTAAAGTATTTCATCAATGTCTCTGGTAGTTACAGCACCCATACAAAAATCTGGAACTATTTTATATATAAACAAATTATTCCTATTCTGTTATATGTGAATAAGGTATTCTTGTTATATTTTCAGATGTTAAATACATACTAAAGTTGCCACAAACTACATGACAAGGCATCTTATATTTTCTTTTTTTTAATGTTTATTTACTTTGGAAAGATAGAACTTGAGCAGGGAGGGGCAGAGAGAGAGAGAGGGAGACACAGAATCTGCAGCAGGCTCCAGGCTCTGAACTGTCAGCACAGAGCCCTACATGGGACTCAAACTCACAAACTGCGAGATCATGGCCTGAGCCAAAGTCAGGTGCTTACCCAATTGACGCACCCTGTTGCCTCTATTTGCTTTTTTAAAAAAAAAAATTTTTTTGTCTTTTACTTTATTTTGAGAGAGACAGAGACAGAGACTGAGCAGGGTAGGGGCAGAGAGAGAGAGGGAGACACAGAATCTGAAGCAGGCTCCAGGCTCTGAGCTGCCAGCACAGAGCCTGATGCAGGGCTCGAACACACAGACTGTGAGATCATGACCTGAGCTAAAGCTGGCTGCTTAAACAACTGAACCACCAGGCACCCCTATACACTTTATTCTTTAATTGAAGTACAATTAACAGACAATGTTATATTAGTTTCAGATTTACAGCATTGATTAATTCTATATATACTACTCAGGGTAATAAATATAGTCATCTATCATCAAGTAATGATTGCAATATTATTGATTATATTCCTTATGCTGTACTTTTAATCGCTGTGGCTTACTTATTTTGTAACTGGAAGTTCGTATATCTTAACCCCCTTTATCTATTCTGTGCATCCCCTACCGGCCTCCCCGTGTCAACCATTAGTTTGTTCTCTGTATTTTAGGGTGTGTTTGTCTTTCCTTTTTGGAGATGTCACTTATAAGTGAAATCATGCAGTACTGGACTTTCTCTGACTTATTTCACTTAGTATTATATACTTGATGTCTATCCATGTTGTCACAAATGGCAAGATCTCATTTTTTATGGTTGAGTAATATTGCACTGTATACATACCATGTCTTCTTTATTCCTCTATTGATGGGCACTTGGGTCACTTCCATATCTTGGCTATTGTAATTACACTATAATAAACATACGGATGCACATATATTTTTAAATAAATGTTTTTGTTTTCTTTGGGTAAATACCCACTAGTGGAATTACTTGATCATATGGTATTTCTATTTTAAATTTTGCAAAAAACCTCCATACTGTTTTCCACAGTGGCTGCACCAATTTACATTCCCACCAGCAGTTGCTGAGTATTCCTTTTTTCCACATTATTACTAGCACTTGTTATTTCTTTTCCTTTTGACTCCAGTCATTCTGACCAGCAAAGATAATATCTCATTGTGATTTTGATTTGCAGTTTTAAAAATGTTTTATTTTTATTTTTGAGAGAGAGAGACAATGTGAGCAAGGGAGGGTCAGAGAGAGAGAGAGGGAGACAGAGAATCCAAAGACAGGCCCCAGGCTCTGAGCTATCTGTCAGCACAGAGCCCAATGTGGGGCTTGAACCCACAAACCGTGAGATCATGACCTGAGCCAAAATCGGACACTTAACCGACAGAGCCACCCAGGTGCCCCTTGATTAGCATTTTTCTGATGGTTGTGACGTTGAGCATCTTTTCATGTGTCTTTTGGCCATCTCTATGTCTTCTTTAGAAAAATGTCTAAGTCTTCTATTTTTTAATTCAATTACTTTTTGGGTACCTAGTTGTATAAGTTTTTACATATCTTGGATATTAACCCATTCAGAAGGTTGTCTTTTCATTATATTGCCTTTTCATATCTCCTTTGTTGTGCAAAAGCTTTTTATTTTGGTATAGTCCTAGTAGTTTATTTTTATTTTGTTTTCTTTTTTTTTAACTTATTTCTAACATTTATTTATTTTTGAGAGACAGATCATGAGCAGGGTAGAGGCACAGAGAGAGGGACACACAGAATTGGAAGCAGCTCCAGGCTCTGAGCTGCCAGCACAGAGCCCAATGTGGGGCTTGAACCCATGAACTGTGAGCAGCCCTGGCACCCCTGCTTTTGTTTTCTTATGATGTATTAAAACATTTTGTTGGATGCAATCTTCTAATAATGCACTATGGATTTTTGTGCTTATATTCATGAGGAATATTGGTTTCTGGTTCCTTACAATCTATTTGTCTGGTTTTTATATTAGGTAATATAATAATAGCCAGAAAAAATAAAACTTCAAGTGCTCTTATTTGTTTCTTTTTAATGAAAATGATTATTTTAAATATTTTAATGAAAATATTAGTATTACTTCCTCCTTAAAAGTTTGATAAAATACTGCAGTGAAGTGATATAAACCTGGTATTGTCCATGTGGGATTTTTAAAAAATTTTATGAATATATTTAGTAGACTATTTTTATTTTCAATGTCTTATATAGGCTTTGTTTCTTTTTAGGAATTTATACTTGATTTCTGAGTTGTCAGACTTATTGGTATAAAACTGTTCATAATAGTTCCTTATTATTTTTTATGTCCAGAGAGATTGGATCAGTGGAGTAACAGCCTGTCTTTCTTCCATGATAATATTTGCTCATACATGCTCTTGTGCTCTCCCTTTCTGCATCCCAATTGAATTCATCTCTAATTTGATCAATCTAACTATGATCGAATGCATAGATATGTTAAAGAAATTAACCTTTGTTTGTACTGATTTGTTCTATAATTTGCCTGTTTTTGTACCACTAAAATGTTTATTATTTCTATTCCTTTAAATTTTTTAAACTAATTTATTCAAATGGATTTTAGTTATTTTAGAGTTTTATTCTAAATGTAGTCTAATATATTTAAAGATGTAAGCTTCTTTTAAGCAATATTATAGCTACATACTGCACATTGTGATATTTTGTGATTTCATGGAGTTCAAAATATTTTCCAAATTCCCTTGGGATTTTTTTCTTGGATTCATGGATAATTTAGAATTACGCCATTTAATTTTCAACTATTTCAGGAATTTTCAGGCTGGCTATAAAACCAATATCAATTCATTTAATATTAAAATAATATGGAGAATATTCTCTGGAAAAATAAGGGATAAACAACAAAGAGGTTTTTTATTTTTCACTCTATCAAGTAGGTAAGAGTTTAAAATCACCACCCATAATTATAAATTGGCTTATTTCTCCTGTTTGCACTCTTAAGCTTTGCTTCGTGTATTTTGAAGGTCTCTTATTAGGTCCTTGCATATATGATTGTTTTTTCCTTTTGATGAAGGAACACATGTATCATAATAAAATGTTATCCTTTATCTCTAATTATGCTCCTTTTCCTGAGGTCTCCTGAGTCTATGTTATTAATATAGCCAATCCAGCTTTTTTGTTGTTGTTGTTACAGTTTGCATTTTTTTCTTTCCCTTTACAAATCTGTGGCTTTATATTTTCAGTGCATATTTCTTGGACACAATATTTACTAGTATATTTATTTTCACACAGTCTGATAAAATTTTTGAATTGGGGTATTTGCTTAAAAAATATAATATTTTTTAGTAGTTTCATCTTTTTGTTTTTCTGCTTTTCCTGCCTCCTTTTTATATTTCATTTACTCTTCATTATTGGCTTTTCAACTATACCTCTTCAATTTTAGTTTTTTTCTCAGATTTCCAATCTATCCCTTTACATTGAATACAACAATGTTACAATTGATCCTTCTAATTGTTCACACGATTCTTGTCATGTGCTTCATTTCTATAATTATTATAAACTCCATAAATACATTGTTATAATTTTTCTTTAGATGGTCACTAAAAGCTTTAAGAAATGGAAATATTTAAAAAAAACTTTAAATTTTATTTTTGAGACATAGAGACAGCGTGTGCAGGGGAGGGGTAGAGAGTGAGGGAGGTACAGAATCTGAAGCAGCTCCAGGTTCCAACCTGTTTGCACAAAGCCCAACGTAGAGCTTGAACTCACAAGCCGGGAGGTCCTGACCTGAGCAGAAGTCGGCCACTTGACTAAGTCACCCAGGCACCCTGAAATGCGAATATTTTTTACACCCACCTGCATGTCTACCATTTCTATGTTCCTTTGTATAGACGTGAATTTCTAGGTCTTATTTTTTCTCAGCATGAAGAACTTTCTTGGGCAGTTCTTGCTGTGTTGGCCTACTGGTGCTAGATTTCTCCTGAATATTGATGGCCCGAAAGAGTTCTAATTACATTTTTATTTTAAAAGGCTATAAACTTAATCCTATGACTTAATTCTGAGATCTGTCTCTTGCTGTTGGACCTTTGCCAAGCTCCAATAAGGACACCCACTCAGCTCAGTAGAGTTATACCATGACATACATAAGAACTCCCACCTTCTTCCGATTAAGTCCCAAGATTATGTTTATTATTGTTACGTGATTTAGTCTTCATTGCCTCACTTGATTGTGGACTCTTAAGTAGTTTTTTTAAATTATATTTCACCACTTAGTGTATACTCCTGCCTTGATCAGTAAAAGCTTTTTCTTAAATGTTCATTTTTGAGAAAGAGAACAAACATGAGTGGAGGAAGGGCAGAGAGGACAGAGGATCTGAAGTGAGCTCTGTGCTGATCACAGCAAGCCCAATACTGAGCTTTAACTCACAAACCATGAGATAATGACCTGAGCTGAAGTAAGACACTCAACTGACTGAGCCACCCAGGTGTCCCAGATCGGTAAAAACTTTTGAGTTCTTAATACATATAAGACCCTGAACAAATTGCCCAAGACAAGATATTAGAAATAGCATGGTAAAAACAGACACACCAATGGACTAGAAAGTGGATTTGAATGCTCGTCTCAAATCTTTCAATAATTAGCTTTAGAGTACTTCTGAGAATTTTTGAGCCTTGGTTTTTTCATTGTTTGCTCATCTGTAAAATGGAGATAATACACATTTCACAAAGTTGCTGTGGAACTCACTAATGACATAGGAAAGTGCCAAACCCACTACCTTAACTCCATCAATCATTGCTGAATCTGAATGGTTCACATGAACATGATGTGAAAATGCCAAGAATTACTTACATAGAAAGTGTCAAGATGAATTATAACATATTGACTGGACTTCTATTGAGACACAAATAGCTTCTGGGAATTTAAAGAATGGATTTAGGTAAAGTAAAAATGGTTTGAAAGTGCTAGTTTTAAGTAAAACTCTGATAGAATGAGGATGAAATGATGATGCCGGGAGAAAAAGTTAAATCTCACCCAATTCCATTAAACTCTATTTGATTTTATTCTAAGTACTAAATTATTTTCTTTTTACTTTTATATAGTTTGAGAGGGGGAGGCGCAGAGAGAGGGAGGAAGAGATTCTCAAGGAGGCTTTAGGCTGTCAGCATAGAGCCCAATGTGGTATTCGTTCAGTCCCAAAAAAGTGTGAGACCATGATTTGAGCCTAAATCAAGAGTCAGATGCTCAACCAATTGAGCCACCCAGGTGCCCCAATAAGTATTAAATTCTAATAATTAGAATGAAAAATCCCCTCCAAAAAGTAACTCAATGTAATGAGAAATAGGTAAAAAACATTTAGTGAGGCTGTAGCATTTTTTTTAAATGTTTATTTTGAGAGAGAGAGATTGTGTATGAGCAAGGGAGGGGCAGAGAGAGAGAGGGAGAAAGAGAGAGGATCCCAAGCAGACTCCATGCTGTCAGCACAGAGCCTGACTGCAGGACTGGATCTCACAAATGTGAGATCATGCATGACCTGAGCCAAAATCCAGAGCTGGACACTCAACCAGGTGAGCCACCCAGGTGCCCTGTGAGAAAGTAGTCTTTTGTCTATATGTGCAGACTCTTGCCCTAAACTACCCCCCATAGCATCCTTACTTAACAGCCTCACTAAGAGTACTTGTCAAGGTAATGCTAGGCACTGGCAAAGACAAAATCTCACTAATAGAAACTAATAGAAGTTTAGTTGCTGCTTTTATAAAATCCAAGCGATAGAATAAATTTGGTGGGGTAGGAAAGCTCTGCTTTACACTGTCATTCGGGGACCAAGGATGAAAGATGACTGCCCAGGGCATTGACCTCAGGCTAACAGGTGGGGAAGAAAGATGGGGAATCATACCAGATGTTTGTTTGGGTCGGGCCTGGCAGTGAAGAACAGCATACTTACACTTGGTTGACAAGAACTACACAGGGACGGGTGGCCCGAATATGTGCCTAGGCAGAAGGGGAAGTATGGTCACTAAGAACCTAGCCAGTCTCTGCCATCTTGTCTCAGTTTTCACATGTGTAAAATCAAAGTAATAATAGTATCCATCATTTCATTGGGATCTCTTAGCAAAGAGTTATCATAGGAGTTCAGTGAAATGATGCATATAAAGTGCTATGTAAAACTTTGTTATGCGATTATGTATCTTCAGGCTAGGCTGCTTCTCACCGATCATCTGTTCTCCAACAGGAACTTCCTCTTGAATTTGGGCTCCATTTTCATCCCAGGATGAAGGGAAAAATTGTTAATGCTGAGCAGAACTTTCCAGGTAGGTTGTAAACTTTACTGCATGCAGTTACCTACACTTCTTTGAGATTCTTTGTTTTTGTCAAGCTTCTACTTCTTGGTGTTCTTGGTTAAAGTGACACAGAGTTCTATCCTTGCTCAGATTCCCAACCTTTTGGAACATATGGGAGCAAAGGTGAGATGTACCTCTGAGTGAGGGCCCCCTATTCAGTGATATTACGAGCATATAATCTCTCACATCCCCTCCAAACCATTTCTTAACTCCTCTGACCCAAGAGAGAGTCAGAAGCTGCCTTCACAGAGAGTCTTTAAGTATAAGAAGTGAAAATAAAACCAATGTATTTATTATTGTTATAATTATCATTGACTACTTTCCCTTTGTTGTATCCTTCATTTCTGTGATTTATTTAGTATAACTGGAAGTTTGTACCTCCTTCTCCCCTTCACCTACTTAGCCCACTCCCCTCTGGCAACCAAAATTCAAAAATTCTTTGGATTTATGAAGTCCGTTTTTGTTTTCTGGTATTGTTTTATGTTTGTTGATTGGTTTTTTTAGATTTCACATGGAAATCAAACCATATGGTATTTGTCTTTATCTGACTGACTTATTTCACCTGGTATAATACCTGTTAGGTCCATTTGTGTTGTCTTAAATGGCAAGATCTCATTTTTTATGGCTCAGTAATATTCTATTGTGTGTATTCTATGTCACATACAAATACACCACATCTTTATCAATTCCTCTATATTATTTTTAACAAAAACTTGTAAACCCATAAAATTGAAGGATAGTTGACATACAATGTTAGTTGGAGGTGTAAAACCTAGTAATGAGTTCTATACATTATTCAAGGGATAAGCATAGTCACCATCTATCACCATACACATGATTGACTAAATATTATTGACTATATTTTCTATGCTATACTTCTCATCTCCATGACTTATTTATTTTAAAACTGGAAGTTAGTACTTCTTAATCCCTCTTCCCCATTTAATGCATACCACACCCCTATCCCCTTCTGGAAATCAGTTTGTTCTCTGTATTTGAGTCTATATGTTCATTTGTTTTGTTCTTTATATTCCACATATAAATAAAATCACATGGTATTTGTCTTTGATTTATCCATTTAGTGTAATATCCTTTAAATCCATTCATGTTGTTGCTAATGCCAAGATTTCATTTTTTTATGGCTGAGAAATATCTATCTATATCCATCTATCTATATCACACCTCTTCATCTATCAGTGGATACTTGGTTGCTTTCCATATCTTGGTTATTGTAAATAATGCCATAATAAACATAGGGGTGCATTTATCTTTTCAAACTCATGTTTTCATTTGGGGGGTAAATGCCTAGTAGTAGAATTTCTGGATAGAATGATATTCCTATTTTTTAACTTTTGAGGAATCTTTTTACTGTTTTCCACAGTGGTTGTGCCAATTTACATTCTAACAGTGTACAAGCATTCCCTTTTCTTCATTCTCACCAACACTTCTTGTTTGTATTTTTTATTCTAGCCATTCTGACAGGTATAATATGATATGTCATTGTGGTTCTGATTTGCATTTTCTTGATGATTAGTGATATTGGGAATCTTTTTATGTGTCTGCTGTCCATCTATATGTCAACTCTGGAAATTTTTCTATTCATACCTTCTACCCAAAAGGTGTGTGTGTGTGTGTGTGTGTGTGTGTGTGTGTGTGTGTTCCTGATAGTTTAATTTTGCTTTTGCTTGTTTCCAAAGATATATCCATAAATGTGTTCCTAAGGCTGACACCTAAGAAATTTCTGCTTATGTCCTCTTGTAGAATTTTAATGGTTCAGTTCTCACAGTTAGCTCTCTAATGTATTTTGAGTGATTTTTGTGTGTAGTATAAGAAAGTTGTCCTGTCTCATTCTTTTGCATGCAGCCATCTAGTTTTCTCAGTACCGTTTTCCCATTGTATATTCTTGCCTCCTTTGTTGTAGATTAGTGACCATATAGGTGTGAGCCTGTGTCTGTGTTCTGTATATTGTTCCATTGATTGGTGTTGATTTTTGTGCTACTAACATGCAGTTTTGATGAGTATAGTTTTGTAGTGTATCTTGAAATGTGGAATTATGGTAACTCCAGCTTCATTCTTGTTTCTTAAGATTGTATTGACTATTTGGGGTCCTTGTGGTTTCATACAGACTTTATTATTTTTCTATATCTGTGCAAAATGCTATTGGTATTTTAATAGGGATTGCATTGAATCTGTAGATTGCTTTGGGCTGTATGGACATTTTTTAACAATGTTAATTCTTTCAGTCTGAGCACAGTATATCTTTTCACTTTGTGTCATTTTCAATTTCTTTCATCAATGTCTTTGGGGATAGTTGTAAATGAGACTACTTTCTTAATTTCTTCCTGCTACTTTGTTGTGATCATATAGAAATGCAATAGATTTCTGTACATTAATTTTGTATCCTGCAACTTAAAAAAATTTTTTAAGGTATATTTATTTTTGGAGAAGAGAAAGAGAGAAACAGAGTGTGAGTGGGGGAGGGGAAGAGAGAGAGGGAGACACAGAATTCAAAGCAAGCTCCAGGCTCTGAGTGGTCAGCACAGACCCTGACGTGGGTCTTGAACTCACAGTCTGTGAGATCATAACCTGAGCCGACATTGAATGTTTAACTGACTGAGCCACACAGGTGCCCCTGTATTTTCCAATTTTATGACATTCATTTATTCCTAGAGATTTTTGGTGGAGTCTTTAGGTTTTTCTGTCTATAGAATCATGTCATCTTCAAGTATTGACAGTTTAACTTCTTTACCAATTTGGGTGCCTTTTATTTATATTTCTTGTTCTAATTACTATGGCTAAGACTTCCAGCACAATGATAGATTAAAATGGTGAGAGAGACATCCTTGTCTTGTTAATGATCTTACAGGAAAAACCTTCAATTTTCACCATTAAGGATGATGTTAGGTGTGGGTTTGTCATATATGGCCTTTATTCTTTTGAGATATATGTCCTCTAAATGTTGAGCATTTTTAGCATGAAAAAAATGTTGAATTTTGTCAAATGCTTTTTCTGAGTCTATTAAGATGATCATATGTTTTTATCCTTCCTATTGTGAATGTAATGTCCCACATGTGGAAGCACTGAATCAATGTTGCATCACTGGAATAAGTCCCGTATGTTCACAATGAATGATTTTTGTATTGTTGATTAGATTTGCTAGTATTTTCTTGAGGAGTTTTGCATCTATGTTTATTGGGGGTGTTTTTCTCTATAATTTTTCTTGTAATGTCTTTGTCTGATTTTGGTATCAAAGTAATGCTGCCTTCATAGAATGAATGTGGAATTATTCTTCTAGTTTTGGGAATACCTTGAGAAGAATAGGTATAACTCTTCATTAAACATTTTGTAAAATTCATCCATAAAGCCATCTAACCCTGAACTTTTGTTTATTGGGTTTTATTTTTTTCCAGTTTTGTTACTAGCAATTTATTCAGATTTTTAATTTTGTCTTGGTTCAGTTTGGGAAGAATGTGTTTCTAGGAATTTATCCATTTTTTTCTAAGTTGTCCAGTGGGTTGACATATAATCTTTCATAGTATCCTTTTATAGTTATTTGTTATTTCTATTTCTTCATTTATGATTTTGAGTCCTTTTTTTCTCTCTGTGAGTCCAGCTAAAGTTTTATCAGTTTTGCTTATCTTTTCAAATACCAGCTTTCAATTGCCTTTGTGTTTTTTCTATTTTTTTTCTAGTCTCTATTTTCTTTATTTCCAGTCTAATCGTCCATATTTCCTTCTGCTACCTTCAGGCTTTTAATTTCTTTAGTTCTTTTAGGTGTAAGATTAGTACTTTATTTGAAAATTTTCTTGTTTCATAATGTAGGCCTGTGTCACTAGAAACTTTCCTCTTAGAACTGTTTTTGCTGGGTCTCAAAGATTTTGGACTATTTATTTTGTGTCTTTGGGTATTTTTTGATTTCTTCATTGACCCATTGGTTAGAAAAACATTATTTAGCCTCCATGCATTTGTGCTTTTTCTTTCTTTTTCCTTCTAATTGATTTCTAGTTTCATACCCTTGTGGTTGGAAAAGATGGTTGTTAGGATTTCAGTCTTCTTAATTTGAGACTTATTTTGTGGCCTAACAGGTGAGCTGTCCTGAAAAATGTTCCTTGTGCACTTGAAAAGAATGTATATTCTGCCTTTGGTTGGAATGTTCTGTATATGTTGGTCAAGTCCACCTGACCTAATGTGTCATTAAAAGCAGTGGGTTTTTGTTTATTTTGTTTGGATGATCTATCCTTTGATGTGATTGGGGTGTTAAAGTCCCTTACTATCTGTCAATTTCTCACTTTGTTAGTATTTGCTTTATCTATTCCTCTGTTGGGTGCAATAATACTTAAAATTGTTATATACTCTTATTGACTTGATCCCTTTATCATTACATAATGCTTTTTTTTTTTTGTCTCTTGTTATAGTCTTTGTTTTAAACTCTATTTGGTCTGATATAAGTATTGCTACTGTGGCCTTCTTTGTACTTCCATTTATATGAAATATCTTTTTCTCAGTCTGTATGTGTCAACAGGGTGAGTCTCTCATAGGCAGCATATAGATGAGTGTAGTTTTTTCATCCATTCCGTCACCCTATGTCTTTTGATTGGAACCTTCAGACCACTTATATTTAATTATTAATACGTACCTATCGCCATTCTCTTTTCTAATTCTTTTGTCAGTCTTCTCTGTTCCTTTCTTGATCTCTTGCTCTTCTTTAGTGTTTTGATGACTTTCTTTAATGGTATGCTTAACATTCTTTTTCTTTTTTTTTTAATTTCTATTATAGGCTTTTTATTTGTGGCCACTATTAGGTTTGTGTATAACATTCCATGTGTATAGCAGTTTATATTAAGTTGATTGTTCTTTAAGTTCAAACATATTCTAAAAGCACTAAGTTTTAAACTTCCATTCCACAGGTTACATATATAAAGTCATATTTTATATCTTTTTATGTATCCCTTGACTAATTTTTATAGATATAATTGATTTTACTGCTTTTGTGTTTTAACCTTCATACTGGCTTTATAAGTGATTGATACCCTTTATTCTTGAACTTGATCTAGTTTTTTACCATTGAATCAAAAAAGATTCTTGATATGATTTCAATCTTCTTAAATTTATTGAGATTTGTCTTGTGGCCAAACATGAGAGCTATCCTGGAGAATGTTTGTGTGCACTTAAAGAATGTATATTATGCTGCTTTTGGATAGAATGTCCTCTGTGTATCTGTTAGGTCCATCTGATCTAATGTGTTGTTCAAAGCCACTGTTTCCTTATTGATGTCCTTTATTGGATAATCCCCTACTAAGTGGGATGTTAAAATACCCTACTATTATTGTATTACTATCAATTTCTCCTCTTATGTTTGTTAATATTTGTTTTATATATGTATTGGTGCCTCTATGTAAGACGCAAAAGATTTACAATTGTTATGTCTTACTTGGATTTATTCTAATAATTTTCATTGGGATCTTTAGAAGTTTCTATGTATAGTATCATGTCATCTGCAAATACTGAAAATTTAATTTCTTCCCTTCTAATATGGCTATCTTTGATTTCTCTTTCTTATTATATCATGACTTTTTTTTGTCTCTTATTTCAATCTTTTTTTAATGTGTTTTTTCCTAAGATAAATAGTGCTACTTTGCTGCTTCATCTTATTCTTCCATTTATTCTTTTTTTCCCCTACATTGATATGGAATATCTTAGCTGTTTATTTTCAGTCTTTAAGTGTCTGTAGGTTTGAAGTGACTCTCCAAAAGGCAGCAAACACGTGGGTCTTGTTATTTTCTCTTTTAATCCATTTAGTCACCCTGTTTTGTTTTTTTTTTTTAATTGGAGTATAAAGACCATTTACATTTAAGTAATTATTCATAGGTATTGCTTGTTGCCATTTTGTTAATTGTTTTCTGGTTGTTTTTGTAGTTCTTTTGTTTTGCTCTCTTCTTTTGTGTTTGATGACTTAAACTTTGTTTTTAATATTATTTTTTATTTTTGAGAGAGAGACAGAGTGTGAGCAGAGGAGGGGCAGGGAGAAAAGGAGACAGAATCTCAAACAGGCTCCAGGCTCTGAGCTGTCAGCAAAGAGCCCGACACAGGGGCTCCAACTCATGAATGATGAGAGTGACCTGAGCTGAAGTCAGATGCTTAACTGAGCCACCTAGGTGCCCCTTGATGACTTTTAGTTTTATGCTTAGACTCTTTTCTCTTTAGTTTTTGTGTATCTATTACAGGTTTTTGGTTTGTTGTAACTCTGAGGTTCATATATAACCTAAATATGTAATAGTTTATATAAGTTTATGGTTTCTTAAGTTCAAACACATTCTAAAAATTGTACATTTTTATTCTTCACTTTCATGTTTTAGTTTTGTTTTCATATTGTATATCTTTATTTTTTTAATTTTGTGAGTATCTAAGCTAGTGTTTTTAGGTATATTTAATTTTATTTTTCTCTTTTAACCTTTACACTAACTTTATAAGTGGTTGATGTATGAACGTTATTGTATGTTGGCTTTTACTTGTGTACTTTTTACCATTCATATTTTTTTTTTCACTTAACTCTTTTAAATATTTTTTTATAAGGCCAGTTTAGTGGTGGCAAACTCACTTAATTTTTGTTTTTCTGGGAAGCTCTATATTCAGTTCTAAATGATTACTTGACTGGTAGAGTATTCTTGGTTGTAGGTTTTTCTTTTCTGTGCTTTATTATGTTATGCCCCTCCCTCGCTCTCTTATGGCCTATAACATTTCTGCTAAAAAAAAATTAACTGACAACCTTATGGGGTTTTTCTTGTACATAACTAGTTCTTTTCTCTTGCTGCTTTTTAAGTTTCTTTTTTTCTTTAATTTTGACAGGACAGGGGAATTTTCAGCCACTGTCTCTTCAAACAATTTTCTGCTCTTTTCTCTTTCTGTACTTCTGGAACCCCTGTGATGCACTTGGTGTTGTCTGAGAGTTCTTAACCTATCCCCATTTTTTTTTTTAAAGGTTTTTTTTGTTAGTTTGTTGGTTTGTTTTTTCTTTTTCTGTGCAGCTTGGGTGCTTTTCAATATCTTGTCTTCTATATCACTGATCTGTTCTTCTGCATTTTCTAATCTGCTGTTGATTCTCTCTAATGTATTTTATGTTTCATTTATTGTATTGTTCAACTGTGGTTGCTTCATTTTTTATTTTTTATTCTTTGTTCTCAGTTCATCCACTCTTCTCTCCAGACTGGTGAGCATCTTTATTACAATTACTTTGAATAATTTTATCAGATAAATTGCTTATCTCTATCTTGTTTACTGTCCTTTTTTTTTCTTTCGGAGTATTATTTTATTCTTTCATTTTGAGCATATTCCTTTGTCTCCATTTGTCTGACTTTATTTGTTGCTGTTAAGGCAATGGAACAGCTACTTTTTCTAGTCTTGATGGAATGGCCTTGTGCAGGAATGTCTTCTATGTGGACTGCATGGGCCTGGGGGCTTTGGCTAGCTGTCTGGAGCTGTAGAAGTTGTGTGCTGGGAGTTCAAGAGCTCCGTACATGAGATATGCCTTAGTAGGTTGGCTGGAGCTGAAGCAGACATGGTTCGGGTTGTCCTGGGGTGCTCCATGCAGAGTGTGACCTGGTAGAATAGCTGAAACTGAAGCAGGCACTTGCTGGGAGTTCTCAGGCATTCTGCCCAGGGGAATACCTTGGCAGAGAAACTGGAGCTAAATGAGCACAAACCAGGGTGGGGTTCTCTAGGGTGCCCAACACAGGTGGCACCTTGGGAAAGTAGCTGGAGCAGAAGTGGGTGTGGGAAATATAAGAGATGGAAACTAAATGGAAGAATTTCAATTATAAAGTAGATATAAACACCACTAAATAAATAATCAAATCAAATGAAATTTGCATTTGGAGGAAGGAGATTCCATGTTTGGCTTAAAATAAGGAAAAAGGGAGTAAAACATTTTTCATAGAAAAAGAGCTTTAATTCAGTTTTGCTTGGGCTTTGGTGTCTGGAAGGTAAGGTGTTCTTGGTCCTTAGGAGTAGGTACAAGGCTATGGGAAAGCACAAGTTTTTTTGTATGTTTGTTTTTTTTGTTGTTGTTGTTTTTAATAAAGGGAGACAGGCTAAGGCTGAGAAGTTAGGAACATGAGTTTAGATAGACAGATCTCCATTTAAATTGTACCTGTGCCATTAATCAACTGCGACCTTGATAATTTATTTTACCACTATGAGCCTCTGTTTCTTCATTTTCATTGGGGGTCATAAACTTTATCTTGTGTATTATTTAAAAATTAAGTAACTAATGAACATAAAGCATGTAGAATATGCTTGGTAAGTAATAGCTATTGTTAATTGAGAGTTGTTATTAATAGTTGGGCAAGGACACATGTTAATAAGATAGGGAAAGGGTTTAAGTTTTATCAGTCTCTGAATGCTAACGTGACTTTTGCCCAAGAATGTAGACACTGCTTGTCTCCCATGGCACTGTGGTTCAGAGCTCTGGGGGGAGCTGTTATTTTTCTGAACATGCAGCTATACTATACTTTATCCATCACTGTTCCCTCATCATTATCTTCTCCAATAGGACTGATAAGAGGCTTGTTAGGTGGCCTAGCTCACTTTCCAGATCAACTACCACTAGTATTTATTCTCTCAAGTATGTCTTAACTGACCAACCAGTGCCTGCAATCATATCCAAGTATGTTTTAGAACTTTAAAAACATTCTCTCTTATAAGTGTGAAAGACCGTATCTTTGGCTTATACACCAGGGTGCTGGTTTCGGAACTAATTTTCAGTGTTAGGAAGCCTATCTTTTATGGTTAACATAATTTTTGCTGGTACAAAACTTGGCTTAGATCATAATCCTGCTACTTGGGGACACTGGGACTTGCAAATCCATATAATTAAAACATCTATCCTATAGACCTTCTGAGAGGATTAAATGATATTATAGCTATGATTTTAATAGATAAAATGATATATATACAGCATTTTGCTCAGTGCCTGGCTAACAGTTAAGTGTTCAAGGAATGGCGATTTCCATAACAATTGGTAGCTGAGAAGCAGGGGAATCCATACACTCTATGGAATAAAATGATATGGCTTCAAATTTTTCCTATGACATTCACCACACTTCACATTTGTTTTATCTATAATATGTCAATAAAGATATTACCTAAGACCTGTTGAATGTATAATGAAAGTAAGAGTATTTTTGAGTCTCTGCTTTGGGTCAGATTCTTGTCTTTATCTTGTTTCACCTCAACAATACTAACAAGTGAAGCCTATTATCTACTGTAAGAAAGTAATAGAAAGTGAAAGAACTGAATTTTAATTCATGGGAAAAATGTGTGGAAAAAAGTTATATAAACTGTTTCACACAGGCTCACAGGGGTAGGCACTCTGAATCATGCTAGTTGTTTTCTATTGATCAAAGGTGACAGGCAAGTGAAGGAAAATTGAGGGTTTTGCCCTTCTTTGGTGGCATATATAAGGACCTTTCACTTTCCTACCATCTGACAATATGTGACTCATACCCAAGGCCTGGGTTCCAGATATAGCTTCCTGAAAAATCATGGATCACAGCCTCTGACCAGCTTTGTTGCTGCAGTCTCATTTTCTCTTAGGATGTAGAGATATTTGCTTGTCTTCCATGGTTCCTTGGTCAGAGTCCCTGCTCCAATTTTTAGTTCTTGATCTGCTCCTGGCCATGTCCACCCCTTTTCCTGAAGGGTGGTTGGATGCTCCTTCTCCCTGCTACCTGTGGCCAGACACCAGGCTCTCTGCTCCCTGCACATACCCATTGACAGCTTCTCTTCGTCCCCGTGGCTCTCCTACAGAATCAGGGATGGTTGGATCTGGCATGAAGCTCCACCCTTCGCTAATGTGTCCTTGTCTATGTCCCTTAACGTTACTGAGCCCTGAAATACCATAGTTCTTCATTAATAAATATGTTTTACTTTATTCAAAGTCACCCCCAGACAAAACTGAAGGTGAGGTCTATCTCACACGTTCTTCTTTCCCATCTCCATGAAGGTGTGGCTTCATCATTCTCATCACTGCTATGCTGGGCTGCTCGTGGCCTTCCACTTTTGCTGTCTCAGACCTGGCTTAACTAATGATGAAAACCCCAGGCATCTAGTGCACTTTCCTCTGCTCAGTTTTCTCTTCCACATTTATATGTACTGCTAGTGTTTCATCACCTCCAAGACTTGCTGTTTTTGAAAAGTTTCATTTTTCTCAGTAATATGTTTATGACTAAGTTATTAGGGGCATGTGACAATGGTGGCCTGAGTCAGACCTAAGCTTCCTGTTCTTCCTTCCAGCTTCCTGTTCTTCCATCCCTCAGCATGTGCTGTTTTTCTTACAGTCACAACATGGGAAGACGTAGGGAAGGACATGAACAAAAGACATGCATCATCTGAGTTTGTCCCTTCTTAGCAGGAAAATAATAGCTTTCCTAAAAGGTGTCCTCCACTGGTGGGCTGATGTTTTTGTATATATCTCATTGTCTAGGGTTATATCACATGACATTTTCCACCTTCAAAAGAGTTGAGAGAAGTCATTTATCCCCCCCCCTAAAATTGAGGTTACATTCATAAAGAAGAGGAAAACCACTAGAAGATAGGAAACTTGAAAATACTTGACATACCCTATTATACCAATTTTATTTCCTAAATATTTCTTTGCTTTGTTACTTCCCCCTCCTCTTTTTGTTTTCCCTGCTTAACTGGATGGTTACAATTGCCTACGATGTAGTCACTCTCTGTCTTAGCTTAACCCTTTTTAAGTTTTGTTTTATGCCCTTGTTGATTTTCTAAAATGAAGGGCTAACCTATCAATCCCCTGTGTCACCTCTCCTTATCACTTCCAAGATCAATGTCACAATCTTGAAAATGCCCTCTAAAGCCTCCCACGTTCTGGCTGCACCTACTTTTTTGTTCTCATTTTCTATACATGCTACTGCCTGTCTTGGGCTTCTCATTCATTTACACATAAATACCGAAAGCTGTTGCCTCATGATACCCTTTCACACCTCTGAGCCAAAGTAATGTCCTCTCCCACTTCTTATTTCTCATTCTTCAAGGAGCATCACCTTTCCCTGAGCCATTTCTATTAACGACACAAGTGGGGAGCATTCCTCATGTGCAGGAAAGGTGCCATGATTTGTACAGCTCAATGCAAAATGAAAGCATGGGGCCCCTTGTCCAAAAGTTATTATTAAGAACTTCAGGACAGTAACATCATGACATTAAACCAAACAAGGTCCCTGCTAAGCATAGGGCATTGGGTGACTACACACATCACATACCCTTGAAGCTGGCCCTGTTTCTGTGACCCACTGACTTCATTACTTCCTAGGTTCTAACTAGGCTTTCTTGTCTCCCCCACTAGATTATAAGCCTCTAGAGGACAGTGACTGGATGGATTATAGTTATCCTTATACTGCTGACAATGGCACCTGTGTATTGGATTTTATTTTACTTCCTGTTAATAAATAAGCAACAGAATATTTTCAAAGGATTCTCAATGGGCTTTTCTCCCACTACCTTCTGACTTATGGTGGAGATTGAGAATTAAAATCAACTCCTTGCATGGAGGCTACTTTCTGTGAGACATTTCTGTAATTTTGCATTTGTTGGTCTCCCCAAACTCAAGTTTAGCAGTGTATGTGAGAACTTTGCTGTTCTTCAGGCTTGGTTTTGAGACCAATAGTATAGCTATTGAGCAAGCACTTTGGAGAAATGAGAACAGATTGTGAAAAACAGGGCAAATTGCAGGAATTAAATCCACTGGTAGCAGCAGGACTGTAACAAGTGAGAAAGGAGGAAAATTGCAGGAATGTGAGTCCTGCCGAGATGTGTATGTGGTTTCCTGCAGCTGCAGGCTGGGCGCTTGTTCGGGTTTTCTTGTTGTGTGACTTTATAGAAGGAGTACTGACCCAGCATGTGTAGTTCTCTGTTTGTGTCCTAGTTCCATTGCTCACCAGCTAGCCAGTCCTGGGAAAATTGTTAAACTTTCTCAGTTTCCTAGATTACTCATGTATAAAATCAAGAATAATATTATAAGTGAAATGGTTATATTAATATAGCAAGATAAGCTGAATAGCATTATCCAGAATGTAGAAAGTACACAATAAGTGTTCTCTATTCTATATATTTAAGTTATACACGCTAACTAAAAGTTTCCTGAAATCAAACAAAATTCTTCCACTAATTTTGCAACTCCTGTTTGCTGGAAATTCTAACTATGCATCTCATTCAACATGGCTCGTGACTGTTCCTGCCCTGATCTGCATTCCTCATGCTCACACAAGTGAGGAGGGCCAATAAGAATATACAGAAGTTTAGAGACAAGTTGGATTTTACTACTTATAAACTGTGCATTGGGGCAAGCAGTTAAAGTTCACTGACACTCTCATATGTTTTCTTGTATGTTCTAGCAAGGATTGTTTTAGAGTGATGGTAAAATTTTTATGAAATAATGCTCATAAAGCCCAAATACATTGGAAGAAACTGTCAATAGTAAGAACTTAATGATCGTTTTAGTCTATAACTCTAGCACCAGTTGGTCCTGCACCTGAGGGGCTACTGAGAGGAGAAAAGTCTAGTCCCCACTGGCTCACCTATATCTGTGTGACACCGGGCAAGTTTTCTCATCTCTAAGTTGTAGACTCGACTAGATTACTATAACAGACTGATATTTCCCACATCAGTCCAAATATACTAGCTATCATTTCAATATTAAAATAGCCACAGAACTTAGATACCATTATGATCTATTTCCCAGATGAGAAAAGTGGGTTTAAGGAGATAGAAGGAGATCCACAGAATGAGAAAATGGCAAAGCTGGGTTTCTACCCAAGCCATCTGCCTTTACAACCCTTGTTCTTCAATTATATGCATGTGGATACTCATGGAGTCCTTTGAAGAAAGAAACCCTGGATCTGCAACACTTAATTTTTCTTTCTCAGTTTTTGAAAACCTGTATATACGCCAGGGCTTCTGAACCTACAAATGGTTCCTTGGACCCTGAGCAAACATCATCATCACTCTTCTTCCCACAAAAATATAAAGGAGAATAGGCATAGTGGCAGAAGGGCAGATTGATTCTCATGCCCGCAAAGGAAATATACCTCTGTTCTCTTTCTAAATCTAGTTATAGTTTGGCTGCATAGCACTTCGTCACTGCCAGGAGTCTTTGCCCACCATGGCACTGAAGCCAAAGACACGAATATCTGGGTTCTCACATCCAAAAGGGGGCTCTGGAGAGCTGATGACTGATCACCACAAAGGAGTTGGGAAAGGCATCTGGTGGAGTTTGCCTGCCCAGCATCTGTGTCCTCTTTCTTTTGCCAAAGCACCCTGACTTTTAGAGAAACCCTTCCTTCCGCTCCTCTTACTACATGTGATTCCATTCCTACTGACCCCATATTATGGCTCTGAGCAGGAGAACCTGACCTGGGTCAGGTCTATCAAGTCTGCTGGTCCTGAGATTTTTGCTGAAACTATTGGGGGATAAGACTGTCTTAAGGGGAGATAAACTTTTCTCTTTCCTGTGGGGTCCTTAGCTGTTAGAATATGTACCTGGGATTGCTGATGGCTATTTTGCCTTCCCAATGTCCAAGAGTGAAGAAAACTCAGAGCAAAGAAGAGTCCAGGGATTTAAAAAAAAAAAAAAAAAAGGAACACATTCCTGATGATGATTGAGCACATGGACCCAACCGTGCCTGATGCCAGCACTTCTATGAGCTAACCCATTAACCCTTGGGTTTTTGTTTAAGCCACTTTGTATGGTATTTCAATTATAACAACCAGAAAAAAATGGCTAACACATAAATAAAGAAAGAGGGACAAAGCTTTAGATGAGCCAGGAAGAACATCTAATTCTTTTTTTTAATCCATATATTCTTACCATATGGCACTGTTGAATTAGATATTACTGTCCCCCAACTTGTGTAGAGCCTGTGAAGGTGGCATCTTACATGGCTAGAGGGACTTTACAGATGTGACTAAGTTGAGGATCTTGAGATGGGAGGTTATCCTGGATTATTGTGCTTGATCAATAGAATCATCAGGGTCCTCATAAGAGAGATGCAGGGCAGTTGGAGTCCAAGGAGAAGGTGAGACTGATTCAGAAGTTGAGAGTGAGGAGATTGTTGACCTTGAATTTGGGGAAGGGGTAGAAGAAGCCATTGGAAGCCAAAAGGGGCAAATAAATGGTCTCCCCTAGAGAATCCAGAAAAGAATGCTGTCCTGTTGACACCTTGATTTTATCCTAAGGAAACCCATTTTGGACTTCTAATGTTGTGGGGTTTTTTTGCCAAGTTTGTGGTAGTGACTGCAACATTAGGAATCTAATATACAGCTCATATACCTAATGTTTATCTTTCAAATAATATCAGGAATGACTGTAAATTAAGATGGATTAAACAGGTATCCAGAAATGCTTAGATTTTGGAAAGCATAGTTTATCTTGCATTCTCATAACAACTCTGAGAAAAATAAAGATAAACCACTGACAACATCTGCTGCAATTCACTCTGCCTGTGAGATGCTGAAAGGCTCACATAATGGTATGGCCATTGCATTGCTTTGGGCTGCAAGTACTAGGGAAAAAATGAAATGGACTCGATGAGAGCATTGATCTTATGTAATACGAATTTGGAACATGGAGAGTTTATTAAATCAATAGCTGAATGATTGCGAAGACTCATGCTGGCTTTTGTTCTCAGCTGTCTCTTGATCCCCTGCCCACAGCTAATTGAAGCACTAGTGCGTCCTTCAGCAGCGAGAGGCAGAAATAGGAAGCTTCTCTTTGTGCATGCATCTTGAGAGTATATAAACTTTCCTCTAAATTTTTCTACCCAAGCTGCCCTCCCCTCCCTTTTATCTTGCAAAATTTTACTCTATATTGTTTTCTCTAGGAAATGCAACCTCTTCGTACATTGAACTAAAAGTATATTTTCATTTTCCAACGTTATCCAGACTTCATCATCATTTTTGAAAAACTGTCATTGATGGAAACACATGGCTCATGGGATTTGAGTTGCCAATAGAACATGCCTGTATTCATTTGCATTCATATCTATTGGTTTCACTATGAATCTATGCATAGATCTAAGTAAATGACTTTATTATTCAAATGTTATGCTTGAGAAATAATTGTGTATTGAAATACATAGTATAAATAGCTTCTTTATATTCTATTATTTCTTTCATGTATAGCCAAGACTATTCATATATATGAATATATATGTAATATATAAATATATGCCTACAAATATGTTTATAGACAGTTGTATGTGTGTGTAACTGAGAGAGATCAAGTCCCACAAGACCTAACTAAGTCTCCATCACCTCTCCATAGTGATTGGGAAACAAAGGCAGAAGGAAATGGCAGATAAAACTAAATTCCCTTATAACCTACAGCCCATTGATAAATAATTGAGGCAGGCAGAGGAAAACATTTCTCCAGAACTCCCTACTGTCTTAATGCTAATGCTTTGCTAGATGAAAAAACACAACACTAGCTTGACAATAGCCAGGCCTCCAGTATCCTGGGAGTCTTCTTTAGTATATAAAAATCTCACTGGAGACTTCCCCTGGACCTAACCTCCTCCAGCTCCTCAGTGCATAACCAGTGTCTCCTCTTGGTCCCAGGGCAGCTCTGTCTGCCCACCGGTCCTATCCCTGTGCTTTAATAAAATCACCTTTTTGTACCAAAAACCATCTTCAAGAATTCTTTCTTGGCCATTGGCTCTGAACCCCACAAACTCCACTATCACTCCCCAAAAACCCTCATCAATACTTATATACACACCACATATATATATATACATATGTGTGTGTGTGTGTGTGTGTATATATATGTGTATATATATATATATATATATGTATATATATATATATAAAGTTGGGTAGATTATATCTATGTATCTTATTTTAGAGTAATGAAAGAGGCATTATTAAACATTTGTTACAGAGGCTTTGATAGGATTAAGAATGGCTGCCATAAATCTTTATGCAGTTTACCATTCCAAGGATATATTCTATTTCTTCAAGTCTTTACAGAAATGTCCTTTTGGTCTGGAAATCCTTCTTGTTTGTATACTAAACTCCTTCTTGCATCTATTGAAAGGGATAGGAGTCTTTCTTTGATGGGGCTCTGTTTTCTAACATAACTTTATGTCTACTTACATCATAGAGCTCATCACATGGCCTCAGCATAATGAAGGTCTATTGTGTATTTCCTGTGGCTGCTGTAACAAATTACCACACCAAATATAGCTTAAAACCACACGTATTTGTTATCTCACAGTTCTGTGGTTCAGAAGTCTGACACAGTTCTCCCAAAGCTTGAAATCAAGTTTTCAGCAGTGGTGCACCCTGCTCTGGAGGCTCTAGGGGAGAATCTATTTCCTTGCCTTGCCTTCAAGTTCTACTTTCCACAAAATGCAAGAATAGAAACACAATTCAGTCAAGTTTTTTGCCTCTTCCTAACAAGGCTGACTTCATCGGTTTCTAATAAGGTGTTCCTCACTTCCATCAGCAAACTCGCCAGAATGGCCTTTTCCACCTCACATTCCTATATCATTGTGTTCATGATTATAGATTTTCTGAAAAGACAGAGTTTCTCTCCAGCCCTCTTCTCCCTGCCCCAAATTACCCTAACATCCATACTTTAGCATGCACTTTAAAAAACTGCTCCAGCCTCCACCCATTACCCAGTTTCAAAGCCATTTGTTACAACATACTACTTTTTAGTACCAAAATTTGCCTTAGTTAGCTCCAGCTGCTGTAATAGAATACTATCGACTAGATGGTTTAGACAATGGACATTTATTTTCTCATTGTTCTGGAGGCTAACAGTCCATAATTGAGGTACAGTTAAACTTGATTTCTGTTGAGAGATCTCTTTCTGGCTTGCAGACCACCTGTGCTTTGGGGGAAGGAGTTCTCTCTCTCTCTCCCTATTCTTTTAAAGTCACTAATCCCATCATGAAGATTTCACCCTCATGACCTAATCTAATCTCCTCATTCCCAAATACCATCACATTGGAGATTAGAGCTTGACACAAGCATTCAGTCCACAATAAGCAATATGTAATAAAGTACCCTGTGTAGCAAAATGTTAATTGTAGGATATAAGTGGCATAAATATGGTATTCACAGAAATTGTTTTTCAGCTTTTCTCCATGTTTGAAACTTCTAATAAGAGGTTGAAAAAATGTTAATCCAGGCCTCAGCCTAGCAAACTGTCTCTATAAATAGTTGTTGAGATATTGGTAAATTTAGTGGAAATCTGCTTGCCAATTAGCTCTGAGGTTAAGCTGGAGATCAGGACAATCTGTCCTTTTCATGTTTCTGACGCACTGATCCTTTTCTGGAAAGCATTATGCAATATGATCAACACTCCATTTGGAGGTGCTTATGTGCTGAAGGAGCAGTTGCTTCAACAAGCTTGGTGATTAGAAGCCTGTGAGCTAGTCCCAGCAATCTGGGCTACTGTTGAACATGGGCTGTAAAGCAGCAGGTGTCTTCTTATTTCAGGCAGTCTTCTGGGAGTCCTGAGGTTACTGGATACATTTTATCCAGTTAGGTATATAATACTCAGAGGGAAAGAGAATGAATGGGAGGGTTGTTTCATAATTTTCAAGTCCAATTACAAACATTAAATTATGTGGTTTGTTTATAACCATGTCTAAAAAATAAAACACACGTGGCAGGTAGCTAGTTAGTAATTACTTCATTTAGTCATTTAACAAGTATTGTCTGAGCACCTACTATGGACCAGGTCTTGGGTTAGATACTGTAATATATATAGAGAGAAATTAATGACAGACCTTGGTATGGATTACCCACTCTAATCTCTAGCAACATCTTCAGGCCTATAGCTCTCTTCCTCCACCACCCTCCATTCTCACAGGTAGAAGAGCTGTTCCAGTTCAAGTCAAAACATATTTTTTAATAATGAACAATAGAATTACCATAGGGAGTAGTGTACTTTCTGACAGGTGCAGTGTTAAACTTGATCTACCTTGTGACTCATCTTCCACTTTCTGGCTAGGATCATGGTAAAATGAGGTCTGGAAGTGGCATCCTTGGAAGCACAAATGCAACAAGGAGAGTCCCAGCTAGAGGGATACCTAGAGTGGATGTTTAAATCAGTTTTGCCCTAGGGGCATCTACGTGGCTCAGTTGGTTGAACATCCGGCTTCTGCTCAGGTTATGATCTCTAGGTTCTTGGGTTCAAGTCCCATGTCAGGCTCTGCACTGACAACTAACTTAGAGCCTGGAGCCTGTTTTCAGATTCTGTGTCTCTCTCTCTCTGACCCTCCCCTGCTCACACTGTCTCTCTCTCTTTCAAAAATAAATAAAATATTTTTTAAAAATCAATTTTGCCCTAAATAATCAAGGGGAAGAAATATAAAAATGGTTTTCAGTGATTTGTTTTTTTAGAAAGAGAGCATATGAGCAGAGGAGAGGAGCAGAGGGAGATAGAATCTCAGGCAGGCTCCACGCTCAGTGCAGAGGCTGGCACAGGGCTTGGTCCCACAACTCTAGGATCCAGACCTGAGCTGAAATCAAGAAGCAGGTGCACAACCAACTGAGACAACAAGATGCCCCTGGTTTTTGGTTATTTAATCCCACATGGCCCAGTAAAGAACTACCTAGGGATTTAAGCTGAGGGTGCTGCTAATGATGAAAAGGGAACAGGTTTCTGGCACGTCCTTTATACAGGGATATATTTCTCAGAGTGTAAATTAGAATCACTGTAGAGGTAAATATCTCATCAAGAGTCAAAGCCTAAAATCTCTACACAGCTTTTCTCAGGAGACCTATCTTAGACTTAGTTTAAGTAGCTTAAAGGGAAGAATTAGATCTATACATACCCCTATAATGACCGATACGCTCCTTTCTCCTTATTGTAATAATAGTAAATATTATAGTCCTATCCCCTTTACCAAATTTGAACCATTAAGATCAGGAACAGGAACTATTATTTATTCATCTTTCTATTCCCAGTATCAAGCACAGTGGTATGTTGTTGCTTAATATATATTTTTGAATGAATTAAAGAAACAGTGGGCAATTATTATGGTCTGAATGTGTACTCCCTAAATTCATAGGTTGAAGCCCTAGTTCCTAGCATGGATATATTTGGTGATGGGGATCTCTAAAGCAGTCATTAAGGTTAAATGAGTTCATAGGGCAGGGCCCTGATGCCATAGGATTAAAGTCTTTAAGAGAAGAGACACAAAGATTGCTCGCATTGTATCCACCTGCAGAAAAAAAAAACTGTAAGGACATGGTGAGAAGGCAGCTGTCTGCAAATCAGGAAGGGAGTGCTCAGGAAACTGCTGAATTAACCAGAACCTTGATTGTTGACTTTTAGCTCCCATAACTGTGAGAAAACAAATTTCTGTTCTTTAAGGCATCTAGGTTTTTTTAAATATAGTTTATTGTCAAGTTGGTTTCCATACAACACCCAGTGCTCATCCCCACAAGTGCCCCTCTCCATGACCATCACCTATTTTTCCCTCTCCCCCACCCACATCCACCCTCAGTTATCAGTATTTAAGAGTCTCTTAGGGGTGCCTGGGTGGCTCAGTCAGTTGGGCATCCGACTTTGGCTCAGGTCATGATCTCACGGTTCATGGTTCAAGCCCTGTGAAAGGCTCTGTGCAGAGCCTAGAGCCTGCTTCAGATTCTGTGTTTCCCTCTCTCTCTTTGCGCCTCCCCACTATGCTCTGTTCTCTTCCAAACATAAGTAAACATTAAAAATAAAAAGAGTCTCCTGTGGTTTGCCTCCCTCCCTCTCCTTAACTAGTTCCCCTTTCCCCTCCCCCATGGTCCTCTGTTAAGTTTCTCCTGATGCACATGTGTGAAAACATATGGTATCTGTCTTTCTCTGCCTGACTTATTTCACTTAGCATGACACCCTTGAGTTCCATCCACGTTGCTACAAATTGCCAAATTTCATTCTTTCTCACTGCCATGTAGTATTCCATTGTATATATAAATCACATCTTCTTGATCCATTCGTCAGTTGCTCAACATTTAAGCTCTTATTGAAAGTGCTGCTATGAATATTGGGGTACATGTGCCCCTATGCATCCGCACTTCTGTATCCCTTGGAAAAATTCCTAGGAGTGCTATTGCTGGGTCATAGAAGAATTCTACTGTTAATTTTTTGAGGAACCTCCACACTGTTTTCCAGAGTGCCTGCACCAGTTTACATTCCCACCAGCAGTGTAAGAGGGTGCCCATTTCTCCACATCCTCATAAGGCATCTAGATTAACATACTTTATGGCAGCCCAAGCTGGCTAATACAGTAGTCTAACCAAAGTGCAGAAAATGCTAGAGAATTTTAAAAGCTATCTGTCCCATCTTGGAAACGTGGATAATATCAGTGAGGAAGCAGCAATGGAAAGCCTTGAAACATACAAGATATTTTTCCAGTAAGGGGGACCAAGGGGGACCATGAGAAACCAAGGAGAGGGAGGGGGGAGGATTGGAAATCAGATCACAAAAAGGAGATGACCAATCTGAAATTGAGGTTTGAGAATTTCAAAATTGGGAGATAATTTTATACCCAGCTAGGGCCTTTGAATTTATTTTCATAAGCATCAGAGAGTGATGAAATTTTGAGAGGAAATACTAATGTAGTCAGAGCAATGTTTTGAAAGGAATGGTTTCCATGTTCAAGTTTCCTGTCTGAGAATAACTGACATCAGGAATGATTTTACCACTGACAGTCCCATCAGGATAACCCTTTTCTGTGTAGAATACATCAGCCCCAGATTCATATGTGATACTCGGTTACAGGGGAGTCATTGGTTACATCACTGCTAAAACAAAGGTTAATTTGGGGCCAGCTCTTAACCAAGAGACTTACTGACCCAGGATCACAGGAATCTATTGCAGGAGGAAACAGTAGCTCAAGATCCTTCTTAAATTTACCACTGGATTTATTTCCAATTCCTTTGTAATCTCTTCCTTAGAGAAGTAAATTCTGAGCTCACAGGGCTTTGCATTTAATTCCAGTATTTGGATTGTGAGAGCTTTTAATACCTGTGGACTTGGCAGTTGCAGAGAGTAAAATGCATCCCCATTAATCAGAACTGGACTGAGTCATGTTACACAAACCATAGATTTCTACAAGAAAATTAAAAGGCAATATCATTTCACTTCTGCTAAATGTTTTCTTATGATTCAGGGGGAGAAATGGGATACTCTATATTGTGTCCAGTGATGCTGCCAAAAATATATCACCAAGAGACACGACAAATGAATGTATAAATAGGAATTGCTTAGAAGGGGTTAGTCATAAATCACTGAATGAGCCGGAACCCAGGCGTCTTTGTGTGTGTGTTGCTTAAAATGTGGAACATTACTGGTGACTTCTAGAAAAACAATTTGATTTTTGTATGGTTGCATTAGAAGGCTATGGGAAATAGGAAAGTATATTTTCCCTAGGTGAAATCAAAGGCAAGATACAAAATTTTCTGGTGATTCTAGGAACATATAAACTCTTCTGAAAAATGAAATGGAGATTATTAAAAGAATAGAAATGGTATGGTTTCTAGAATTATGAGTTTTCATCTTGAACATTTAGAAATCTGGGGTATGATGATAGGCTGGCTTTGGGTCAAAAATGCACTATAATAAATTGGATTGAGGCAGCAGCAACAATTATGGGACTTTTCTGTTGGGGTCCTATAATTCCTCCATCATCCTTACTCCTGGAAAATCTTTCTCTACATTTTAAAAGAAATTGCTTTAATCATGTCCTGAGTTATAGTTCAAACAATTACTTTTTCTTAGGGAAAAAAAAAGAAACCAGATTTCTGTTTGTTTTAAAGATATTAAAGTGGGAACTATGACTTTGGAGAAAAGACCCTAAGACTTTCCCAGACTGAAGTGTTAACATTTTAATAAAACTGCAGATATTGTTCATGCTAAAAAAATATTTAATTTTTATCACCTATATTTCTATTATGCCTTTTATCTTTTTGTTTAAAATTAATGCATTTCCTTTTGCTTAAGAGCACATTGGTTGAGATTGCTACTTTTCACGGAACCTATATAGAAGTTTTGAGGGCAGCGAATTTGTTCAATCATCAAATTTAACACATAATTCCTTAGAAGACAGTCAGGAGTTAGTTGAGAAGGCCTGAGAATGTATTCTCAAAATGCTGCAACTTCTTAATGGCCCATTTTTTAAATGTTTCTTTGCTGCATAATAAGCCACCCTGAAACGTATTTACTCATGATTCTGTGGGGTTGGCAGTGTGGTCTGGGCTCAGCCAGGTTGTTCTCTTGCAGGTCCTACTAAGGCTTACTCCGGTATTTGCCATCAGTTAGAGGGCTAGTTGTAGTCCGTGTTTTGGTCCCAGATATTTGGAGTTTCACTGGGGTAATTGGGACAGTTGGACCATGCATTTCTAATATCTGGTAAATAGGCCCTGGCTTCTTCCTATGGTATATGGGTTCTGAAAAGAGCTCAAGAGGGCAAGCTTCGGTGTGTACTTTCAAACTTCGCTTTCATCATGTTTGCTAATGTCTGCTGACCAAAGCAAGTCACACGGCCAAGTCTACATTCAAAGTGTGGACAAGTAGATGTGGTTTGGTCTTTCCTCTTTACACATTTGCTGAAAATAATATTAGAAAATTTAAATTCTAGGCTCTTGAAGAAAGGAAATGCAAAATATTTGTCATTGCATGTGTGGGTATGGGTGTGTGCACGTGTGCATGTATGTGAGAAAGAAATTGAATGATTCAGTCAATCATATTCAACTCTTTTATGATATGATTCTAGTGTTGGATAAATATCCTAGTTCTACTTAATAGCTGTGTGACATTGGGCAATTTCCTTAGCCTCTCTATTCTCCAGTTTCTTTATTGCCTTATGGGACTCAAAATCGTATGTATCTCATAGGTTTGTTTTGAGAATTGAATGAGTTAACAACCAATTTTTGGAAAAATGCCTGGAACAGTGTGTACTCTATTAATAGTAGCTATTACCAATTTTGGTCCTGTACCTCTTAGTTTCCTATTATTGCTGTAACAAATTACCAAAGAAGTGACTTAAAACAACATGTATATATTATCTTGCATTATTATCTTATAGTTTTTATTATCATACATTTATTATCTTACTGGATGACCTATGGTTTTCACTGGGTTAAGATCAGTGTGTCAGTGGAACTGTGTTCATATATTTTCTTGCCTTTTTCAGCTTCCAGAGGTTGCATCCATTTTTTGGTTCATGGGGGCTTCTTTCATCTTCAAAGTCATTAATGACCAGTAGAGTCTTTCTCACATTATATCACTTTGACCTCTGCTTCTTTTGTGACATATTCTTCTCTGGCTCCCTCTTGCCTCCCTCTTTTACTTATAAGAACCCTTGGGATTACATTGTGGCAAACCGAATAGTCCAGTATAGTCTTCCCATCTCAAGATCCTTAGTTTAAGGACATTTCCAAAGTTCCTTTATCCATGTAAAATGACATTCTCACAGGTTTCAGGTATTAGAACATGAACATGTTTGGGGGGGTCATTATTCTGTCCCAAATATTCTTTTAATTTTTTAATGTTTCTGGGGTGCCTATGTGACTCAATCAGTTGAGTGCCCAACTCCGGCTCAGGAAATGATCTCACAGCTTGTGAGTGTGAGCCCCTCATCAGGCTCTGTGCTGACAGCTCATAAAGCTTAAATTAAAAAATTAATTTTTAAATGTTTGTTTATTTTTGAGAAAGAGAGAGGTAGTTGGGGAGGGGCAGAGAGTGAGGGAGAGAGAAATCCCAAGCAGGATTCATGCTTTCAGCACAGAGTCCAATGAGGTGCTTAAACTCATGAACTGTGAGATCATGACCTGAGCAGAAACCAAGAGTCAGATGCTTAACCTACTAAGTCACCCAGGTACCCCTGTCCCAAATATTCTTGATCATTTATCTGTAAAGAGAAATATGTTAGAAGGCTTTTAACTATTTAGGGAATTGCTCAGTACCAATGAGGAAATTCTAAATTCTGTCCTCTTGTAATGCTGGAAGTATCTGAATCCATTCTAAACTACCAGGAGGGAGAATAGATAACTTTGAGTGATGAGATAAAATGGTTAACTATCCTATAAGTTAGAGAAGTGTGATGGAGAAAATGTGATATATTCAGAATTCCTCTGGCATTCATCTCTTCAACCCGTTGTCTCTAAGTGTAGTCATAGGGCAAGGGCAAATTGTCACCAATGAAATGAGAGTGTCATTGATCTTTGTCACATTTGAGGTAAATCAGGTAAGAGCATTTATGGCATTTTCATGGTAACTTTTTTGTTGGGTGGTTGCATATGGGAGGTTTACCAGAGGACCCTGAGACCCTAGGAATGGTTAGGACACAAGACGGAACTATCCTGGTTCCCTGAGCAACTGTAAGGTTCAGAGCTCCACCTTCCTGTGAAGTCACTGAATATTGAGGTGGCTTGCTTTAGTCTGCCATGACTAAGCAGTTACCCAAAATTTCGTCTGAAGAAAGATCCTTTATTCTCAGCCCTGAAGCCTTAGTGAACAGCATATGGTTTGTGATCCATCTTGACCACATTCATTTCCTTCCTGGACAGCAAGCAGAGACTTTAATACTTGGCTAGACTATAATATAACTTAACTTAGACTATACTGAAAAAGGGTGGTAGCTATTGACCCTATCATGCTTCTAGCCAGAATAATCTTCACAACACTGTAGAATTTAAAGAACCAAAAGGTTTCCTAAGGTCTTCTCAGATTGTCTCCTTACTGAACAGATGAGGAAACTTAGGCCCATAGAGTTTCAGTGATTTTTCTAAAATTTTCCAATGAAACTCACCAGTGGAACTGAAACTTGAATCATATGCAACCGAAAGCTCAGCATTCAATATAGAGTCCACTATACCAGGAGGTCTGCAAATAGTTGTCAAATAAATAAATGGGTGCCTGATGCTCTCATCCTTCAGTGTCTAGTTCAATGGCACCTTCTCCATGGAGCCTTTCTTAAAAGCCCCCGTTTCAAATTAACCTCCCATATCCTCCTTATCCTGAAAGATTATTTTGATTCTCTATATAGCATGTAATAAAATATGTTTAATGGATCACAATACTGAAGTGCAATAGGGGATCTTATTTAGCTCAGCACCATAAGTAATTAGTAATGTCTTCCATGGGAAAAGGATTAGAAAATAATGGAATATGTGCTATGAGTTTACCAATCCTAGTCTTGTTTATTTAAACCTTTTTTAATGTTTTGTTTTATTTTTGGGAGAGAGACAGAGCATGAGTGGGGAAAAGGGAGAGCGAGAGGGAGACACAGCAGCTAAAGCAGTAATCTTGCTTATTAGAATAAAAACTTCCTTAGGACAGCAGCACAGTGGCTTATTTATTTGTCTGTTTTTTTGTTTGTTTTTTACTTTGTACCTTGCATGGTACTGAGAAGAGTATCTTACATATAATAAATAGACGCTTGATATTTGTTAGAATAAACTGAAGTAAAATCTGCATAATATTGGATCTATAATTTGCTTAAAAACTGAAACTTCCATCTTCCTTACCCCAGCTTATTTTTCTTCTTACATATATTCTAAGATTTTTTTTGAGTAGTACTCCCAGTCTTTGTAATTTATATTTAACCGTGAATCTCTTGGAAATAATTTACTTGAAAATACTTTTTCTTTCCTACTCTATATTTTACACAAGGATATTCCAACCAGGGTATCTTTTCTATAGGAATATAACAGAATTAGTAACCTGATTCATTATCATAATGTATCAACTAGGATCTTGGCCTGCCAAATACACTCATTTAAAGTTGTATCTTCAAAAGCACCTGAATGGCTCAGTCAGTTAAGTGTCCTACTTTGGCTCATATCATGATCTTATGGTTCATGAGGTCAAGCCCCATGTTAGGCTCTATGTAAACAGCTCAGAGCCTGGAGCCTACTTTGGATTCTGTATCTCCCTCTCGCTCTGCCTTCCCACCCTCATGCTCGCCACTCAACAATGCATGCTCTCTCTCACTCTCTCAAAAATAACTAAACATTAAAAAAATTTTTAAAGGTTGTATGTTCAACTAATAAGAGGAAAGAAAAAAGTGGTATATATGAGACAGAAGGTGAAAACATCAACTAATAGCTATAAAAATGAATGAAGAACCTTCAGAAAATTTGGAAAACTTGTCAGATGTACTATCTGATCTAATTTTAAAAACTTAGTTGGGGCACCTGGGTGGCTTAGTCAGTTAAGCATCTGACTTTGGCTTAGGTTATGATCTCACATTTCATGCGTTCGAACCCCTTGGGCTCTGTGCTAACAGCTTAGAGCCTAGAGCCTTCTTTGGATTCTGTGTCTCACTCTCTCTCTGCTCCTACCCCTCCCTCCCTCCCTCTCTCTCCCTCAAAAATAAAACATTAAAAAAATCAGAATAGATGGGTTTATGTCCTAGTACCTAATTTATATGTTCTCCTGCGGAAAATGAAATTATTGGTCTGGGTGCTCTCTAAGTAACTACTTTACAAAAAAAAAAAAAAAAAAAGGAACAGATTTGCAGGCCCAGGGCTGTAGTGGAAATATGCTATAATGCTATATATGTATATACTAACTCTTAAAAGCAGGAGTACAGAAGAAGCTGGAATGCATTATCTAGGGGTATTCAGGAATTTTAAATGTTAAGCACTAAGATCTGCCTTTGGAGGTTAGATCCTTATGCCCATTTTTGTAATCCAAATTTGGTCCTCGGGGATTTGAGAAAATGACACTGTGGCTTGGTTCTCCATTTACAACAGCCTGTTGAGTGCCTCACTGTAGATGTTTCAGGAGCACCTCAAACTTACTCTGACTAGCACAGAACTCACCTCTATCAGGAAATCTCTTCCTCCCCTTTTCTGTTCCCCCATTTTTACTAAAGAGATTACTAAACTCTCAATTATCCAGGTGCAAAGCCTTGGGTTTACTTTTTGCTCTTCTTTTTTCCTTATATACCACACCCCTTTATAAATAGT